>NC_134138.1:96999857-97302887 GCF_033958435.1 Carettochelys insculpta
CACTGCCCTCCCCACCAAAATCTGAAATGGTGGCCCTGATCCTGTACCTTTCATCTTTCAATTTTAGTTATCTTACATATTTCAGGTTAACAGCAACAGATAAAAATCAGACAAACGTGCTTTTTTTAAATGTTGACTAGGTTGCTTTAACTCTAAAGAAAATAACTGAACCAAACTAGGCAGAGGACAATCCATACCTTACGAACATGAAACATTCTGCAATCGCAGCACATCTCACAAAACCTAGGAAGAATGAGTCTTTCTGTGATGTCTTTTCCCACCATGGAGGCCATTTTGCACATTATCTAATAAAAAGGAAACTACTGATTAAAAATGGCTACAAAATGGAGAAATTAGTTACAAAAGCATTAAATAATGACCTTTTTGTATTATTAAATTTGTAACTACAGTCAAGGTAAACACTGATTGCACATGACCCTGAATTCTTCCGATACCTTTAAATCTCACATTGGAAAGTGTGTGCGTTACGTAGGCAGCTAGGCCGATTATTTTCTTTCCCTGTATCAAACAGCAACACAATATGCAAGAATCTTCCCAATATAAAAGCAGCAAAATCAGAAAGTTATAGAAACAATTGGTTACCAGCTTTCCAGAATGCTTTGTAAGAAAGAATTCAAGAATATTAATGTAGGTACCTCACAATGCTTAGTATTATAGTGTAGAGAAATGGCCAGGCTACGTCTGCACTGGCCCCTCCCTTTCAAAACAGGCATGCAAATGCAGCAAATTGAAAATGCAAATTATATGCTAATTTGCAGAGTCAGTGTCTCTTTTGCATAATGGTAGCCACTCCCCATTCTGGAAGAGCTGTTTTCGAATTTCAAAACAGTTGTGTAGATCGAGTTCCTTCAAATGGAAGCCCCACTTTAAAAAGCACTCTTCCTGAAAAAAATTAGAAAGAAGAGTGCTTTTGGAAACAGGGCTTCCTTTAGAAGGAACCCCAGCTACACGGCTGTTTTACATTTCAAAAGCAGCTCTTCCAGCACAGAGTGGCTGTCAGTATCCAAATGAGGTGTTCAACATGCAAATTAGCACTTCCTTTGCATTTTCTATTCACTGCATTTGCATGCCCCTTTCGAAGGGGAGGGGACAGTGTAGATGTAGCACAAATGTATTAGTTTAAACAGTAAAATGAGTGATTTCACTTCTCATTTCCAGTTTATTTTCTGTTATTCTAAACCAAATATGCTTAATTTCTAGTTCAACAGAATTAATAGTATAAACTCCTCATCCTCAGCCCCACACCAGAACAATGATTTAAATGATGAAAAAGAGAAATTGAGTTAAGGACCTGAGAAACACTGGGTAACTCTTCTAGCAGTAATATAAGTTAACTCATTAAATGGCTTAATTAAATGATTAATTTCTTCAAAAACATATATAATCTGTGATAACTGTTTATTAAATCTGTACTCATTTAAACTGCTAAATTTCTCATCTTAATCTAAACTACATCTGATAAAATTCATTCAGGTTTGTCTGAATGAGAATTAGTCAGTCAGTCAGATGGTAGTTGAGATGAAAGAGAGAACAAGCCAATGCAATTCATGCAATAAGATTTCTCTACTAAAGAACACAGAATGAAAACAGGCAAGGGCCAATGGTCATTAAGAGAAGCTCCTCAAAATGAAAAACACTTAATATCACATAATACAATTAGCCTCCTGATTTTCTTGTCCAGTTGGGTCTCTTTTTTTAGAGAGGTGCCCAAATAATTTATTTCAAACATGACCCTGATTTAAGTGACAAGCATGGCAAAAAATGCTAGGGATTAATTTACTTAGCGCCATTTCTCTCCAAAACACCACATGGCAAGTGCCTTAGAAATATCTGAGTACCTTTATTAAAGCTAATGTTGATACACAATGTTAGGAAAGCCTGGCTGAGCACCTGCACGGATTAACCAAAACCACAAAATCTGATTTAAAGAGAGTCACAAGATACATATAGTACAAAAACTGAAATAAAGAGAAGTTACCCACCTGGGTGGTAACGATGGTTCTTCAAATGTGTCCCTGTGGGTGCTCCATATCAGGTGTTGGGCCAGCCCCAGCACCGCAGATTGGAGGTTTACAAAGCAGTTGCCTTTTGGATTGCGCGTGCACAGAAGCGCGCTGAGCTCTTTGTGTACTTCTAGTCATGTGTGCGATCTGACCTGAGCCAGATCCTCGAAGCTGCCTCAGAAGTACGCATCTGAAAGACATAATGAGACCAACTCCGAAGTGGGGAGGACAGGCGTGTAGCGGAGCACCCACAGGGACACATCTCAAAGAACCTTTGTTACCACCAAGGTGGGTAACTTCTCTTTCTTCTTCAAGTGGTCCCCATGAGTGTTCCATATCAAGTGACTACATAGCAGTGCCCCCCCCCGCCCCCCAGAAACATGGAGGCAAGTACCAGAGTCAGATGTCAGTAGCCACCGAGAGCACAGCAGTTGCAAGGCTCGTGTCTCCAGCCATCTGGTGATATATGGCATAATGCTCAGCAAAAGTGCTGTAAGACGACCATGTCGCTGCTTGGCAAAATGTCCCTCAAAGGGACGCCCTTGAAGAAGGCTGTGGATGCTGCTATTACCCTAGTAGAGTGAGCTTTATGAGGGACAGGTAATGCAGTCTTCCAGAGAACAACATGTAGTTATGCACAACGTGATAATATTCGAGATTCTCTGTGACGAATGCACCTCGTCCTTAGATCTCTGTGCAAGAGACAGTAATAGCCTGTCTATTTTTTGGAAGGGCTTTGTTCCTTCTAGGTAGAATGGTAAAGCTCTTCTCACATCCAGAGAATGCAGTCTCGTCTCCCTACTGGAAGTATGCGGTCTTAGGTAAAAAGATAGAAGTATGATTGGCTCATTCAGGTGGAGCTCGGAAGCGACCTTTGGGATGAAGGCAGGGTGCAATCAAAGCGTCACCGTCTCCTTGGTAAATATCATATGTGGTGGAGAGGCCATGAGGACAGCCATTTCACTAACTCGACAAGCGGATGTGATAGCCAAAAGGAACACTATTTTTTAAGGTAAGGAGACGTAATGGAATAGTTGCTAATGGTTCAAATGGAGGTCTTGATATTGTATCCAGAACTAGGTCTAGACTCCAAGGAGGTGCTATAGGTTTAGTACAGGTTGGTGAGACCTTTTCAGAAATGCAATGTGGTCGGGGGCGCAAATACTAGCATCCCATCCATCATGTGTCTAAAAGTCGAGAAGGCTGCTAGATGCACCTTTAATAATGGCAGAACAAGCCACTCTTGTTTAAGATAAAGTAAGTAGTCCGGAATGGATTGTATGAGGGCTTCTTCTGGAAGCTCACCCCACGTGGAGCACGATGACAAAGCGTTTCCACTAGTATGTATGTCTCTCTCGTGGAAGTTTGCCTGCTGTGCATCAAAACACGTATGACCTGTTCAGAGCACAAGGCCTCTGAGCTATTGAACCTATTATCAGCCAAGCCATGAGGTGAAACATATGCGGATGTGGGTGCATCAATAACCTGCGGTTCTGAGTGAGCAGGTTCGGAACGATAGGACTCGACCGTGGAGGGCATGCTGACATGCGTTGCAGGATCGGGAACCAACGTTGTCAAACACATGCTGGAGCTATGAGGATCAGATCACCTGCAGTCTGGCGTTCTCCAACACTTTGTGGATGAGGACCACTGGGGGAAAATGCAAATAAGAGAGTACCTTTCCAAGGGATAAGAAAAGCATCGCTGAGACCCCCACCCCACCCTATGCCTGCTCTGGAGCAATAAAGGAGACATTTCTTGTTGCCATAGGTTGCAAGCAAGTCTATTGACGGAATGCCCAAAGACCAAAAAAATAGGATGGAGAATGTCGGACTTATCTCCCATTTGTGGTCTGATGCAAACTGTCTGCTCAACCAAAAGGCCGTGACATTGTTCACCCCAGGTAGAAATTAGGCTGCCGGTGTTATGCCATTCTATATGCACCAGTTCCACAATCGGAGGGCCTCCACACAAGAGAGACCGGGATCTTGCTCCCCCTTGCCAATATATATAATACTTTGTGGTAACAGTCAGTGAATATTCTCACCCAGGCCCCTCAAATGCGAGGCAGAAAGTGCTTGGTTACAGAAGGTTTATATGAAGGGAATCAGATGGCATAGCCCACTGAGACTATCTTCAGCACCCACTTGCCTGTAGTGATCTTGGACCACTGCTGGTAAAAGGGGCATAGCTGATAATGAAAGATGTTGCACCAGTGGTTCGTGTTGGGCCATGGAGATGGTAGCACAGGCCTTGACATAGGAGTCAAAACTGCTGCCTTGGGTTTTGTGGAGGCGGATTGCATTGTTGTTGTTTATGCCTTCTAGACAGCCTACTGGATTCATCACAGACCCTGCGCTGATAGGACTGCCGCTGGCACGGGTAATTGTATCATCTTCGATAAGGGTAATCTCTCTTCCTTTGGTAGTGTGGAGTATACATCCGTAAAGTTCTCAGTGTTGTTCGAGATTCTTTACTGGACTGTAATGCAGTACCTGTAGCTTCCGCAAATAACTTGCTTTTGTCAAAAGGCAGGTCTTCAACCTTGGTCTGTAATTCTTTAGGTAACCCATAGGTCTGGAGCCTGGATACTCGCCTCATAACCACTGCTGTCGCCATGGAACGTGCAGCAGTGTCAGCAACATATAAGGCTATCTGTACATTAGTATGAGATGCTGCATAGCCCTCTTAGACAACTGCCTTGAGAATGGGTTTCTTGGAATCTGGTAAGTAATCCATAAGGGTTGTTAGTTTCGTAGAGTTACTGAAGTTACGATTAGACAAATGCGCAGAGTAGTGAGCCATGAGCAATAAGAGGGTAGAAGAGGAAAATACTTTTCTCCCAAACAGGTCCAGTCTTTTGGCATCCTTGTCGGACACTGGATTTATACTGGGGTGCCTTAGACCTCTGCTGTGATGATTCTAACACCAGCGAGCTAGGCTGGGGATGGTTGAATAAAAATTCCATGCCCTAGGAAGGCACAAAATACTTTTTGTCAGACCTCTTGTTAGTGGCTGGGATGGAGGCAGGGGTTTGCGAGATGTTATTCGCTGCTTCCGTTTTTGCATTATCTAACAGAATGGCAATCTTGGATGGTGCCAGAGGTCTCAAGTTTTTTAAAAGTTTGTGTTGTTTTTCTGGGACTTCAGCTATTTGAATGTCCTCACTCTGAGCTACTCTTTTAAACAATTCTTGAAATTGTCTTACATCATCGGGGAGGCGGGAGAGAGAATCGCCCAGAATAACCGCCTCGTCCGGGGACGAGGAGGATATGTGTACATGGTAAGCTTCTATACATTCCTCTAAGTCCCCTGATTGGTCCTCTGCCAGTTCCAATAGGGTGGGAATTACGGATTGGGCCCATGGAGATGGAAGTGATGGAGGTGGTGGAGGGGTAATTGAACATCTATACCCTTGTCTGGATTCAGGAGAGATATCTAGAGATCTGCTGTGATACTGGTATTGCTGCTGGTGGCCCCTGTATGTGTGTGGGTAGCAGCACACTCGATTACCTGGCGATGAGGAGCGAGAGATGAAGTGTTTCCTGTACTCGTGATGGTGATAACAGTGAGGCAGGTATGACAACCTAGAAGACATTGGGGGTGAAGGGGACCTGCAGTAACCCTAGCTGTAGGCGTGGTGCGGTCTTTGTAAGAAAGGTGGTGGTCTCAGGCATGGCGATGGAGGAGATATTGGACATTGAAATGACAGTACCGTTGGAGAGCACAGAGACATGGGTTGAGGAGAAAATGTCAGAATCGGTGAATGAGGTGATGGGCTACGGTGCCAAGTCTTAGCTTGTGCCTTTTTGGATTCCCTCTGGGAGTCAGTGCCCATCAGTACCTTACGCGGTTCCAGATGAACTGGTGCGGGTAGCACTGGTGCCGTACTCGGTGCTGCTGGCTTAGGTGCCACTGGTGCCAGACGCACAGTATGTGGTGCTCATACTTCCAGTGCTGATTGATCTGTATGTGTCAGCACCGGTGAGTTCTGTGAACCCATAGGTTCAAGCGGGATTCTTGCATCATCACCAGCAGAGCCAGTTTCTTAGACTTAGGCCGTTTGTCCTCCTTAGTTAGTGAGGAAGCTGGGTTCCCAATACGACTTGTCTTGTCACCAGATGAAACGGGCAGAGATCTAGCTGGAGATAATTTTTTTTTCTTATGGCCTTCTGGGGAGACCAATGAGGCTGCTCGGCGTTTTTGACCTGCTGCCATCTGCAGCATCAGGCTGGAGAGCTTTTTCAAAGAGAATCATTCTCAGGCTCATCTCTCTGTCTTTTCTAGCTCTCACTATAAGTTTAGAGCAATGTGGGCACTTGTGAGGCACAGAAGACTATCCTAAATAGTGTATACATTGTATACACTTGTACATTGTACAAATCATATACTGTATGATTTGGACCCATGGTATAAAGACTCTAGAAGAATTCCCCAGAGACTTTAACAATCTGAAGCCCACCATCAACTTATGCCTCAATTACTCCACACGAGAGAGACATTCCCTGGACACTACAGTACAAATCAAGGATGGCCTGATCAGCACCACACTCTACCAGAAACCCACTAATCACTATACTTACCTACACACTTCTAGCTTCCATCCTACACATATAACTACATCCATTGTTTACAGTCAAGCCCTTAGGTACAATTTGCTTTGATCCGACTGACAGAGGCCAAAAACTACAAGATCTTAACCAAATATTCATAAACCTGAATTACTCAACAGGAGAAATAAAAAAACAAATAAACAGGGCCAGATTAATACCCAGAGACCAGCTACTCCAAGATAGGCCAAAAAAGCCAAGAACAGAACACCACTGGTCATCACCTACAAGCCCCAACTCAAACCACTGCAACAAATTATTAAAGACCTACAACCTATCCTTAATCAGGATGCCACACTCCAGAAGGCCTGAGGTGACAGGCCTGTTCTCTCCTACAGGCAACCTCCCAACCTTATGAGGATTCTCACCAACAGCCGCAGTCTATAATGCAGGAACACCAGTCCTGGAACTTTTCCTTGCAACAAAGCCCGCTGCTCAACTTTGTCCACATATCTTTTCTGGAGATACCATCATTGGACCTAACCAGGTAATTCACAGAATCAAGGGCACATTCTCATGTTCCTCAACTAACATCATATATGCCATCATGTGCCAACCATGCCCAGATGCTTTGTATATTGGACAGACTTCAACCTCTCTTAGACAAAGAGCTAATGGGCACAAAACAGATATAAAACACTCCTGATCCACAAACCTGTTAGCCGGCATTTTAATGGAGTGGGCCATTCTGTTAATGACTTAAGACTCTGCGTGCTACTGAAGAGGAATTTTCACAACACTCTTGAAATAGAGGCTGCTGAACTCTTTTATATTCAAATTCGACACATTAACAAGTGGTTTGAACCGGGATGGGAATTTTCTGGGTTACTATAGGGGCTCGTTTGCATACTTGGCTTAATCTAATTCTAGACCCCCCACCCCTTCTGCCCCTCTACTCTCTGATTTGCTCACCTTGATAATTTTTTTTTCTGACTTGTCCACCTTGATTACTGCTTTTGGTTCTCTGTGCCTTAAACATTGAGTCTGTTCTGGTATGGCTATGGTCTGAAGAAGTGGGTCTGTCCCACAAAAGCTCACCAAATAAATTATTTTGTTAGTCTTTAAAGTGCTACTTGACTGCTTTTTTGTTTTGAGTGTGTACATTGAGAGTGACCAACTGAGGCCAGCATTGCCTCCTGGCAATAGTCACGCTTTTAAAAACCTGATGCAGGCATTTCAACAAAACAATAGAGCTGTTAGCAGCTTAGCTCTTGGAATTTCAAATGAGGTGATAACACACACTATTAAAACGTATTGACTACTAGAGAACTGATTATACCACTTTACCTTTTTTTTCTCCTATAACTATTAAATACAAAACTATTATTAGAAAACTTGTTAAGAACTACGAATAATAAACAACAGGTATCAAAATCATTTTTCAGATGTGCTGTTGAGAAGTTCAGGAGAAGTCTGCCTGCAGCCGAGGGTGACTTACAGGAACTGGCTCAAACCGGACCATGCACATGATTAGAGGCATGCAAAGGGCCTGGCCCGCTTCTGCACATGCACGATTCAAACAGCAATTGCTTTGCAAATCTCCGATCTGCAGCACCAGGACTGGCCCGACACCTGATATGGAGCACCCACGGGGACTACTCGAAGAAGAATCTAAATTCCAGTGAATAAATTTAAATGATACCGTTTAGATCCTGGAATCCAAAATACTGAGGTACATCGCCCATGAAAAAGTAATGCACAGAGTTGGTTGCAGAAAGAAAATATATAGGAAATAATATATGTTACAACACCAATTGCTCATTCAAACTGTAGACAATAAAACTCAGTTTCACTGATTTACTCACAGCCACAGCCTCTGTCTTCACATCATCATTACTGTCTGGTGCAGTCAGGTCTATAAGAACTGGGCATACTTTGGTCTCTACATCATATCTCTCGATCAGTTCTTGCTCCAACAGAACGAGCAATGCTGCCTGGCTTGTTTTCCTCACCTACCACAAAAACAAAGTGGAAACAAGAGTTTATATGAGCTGTTTTTCAGACGTACACTGGAATATAATGCTGATGTGCCATATATGGCAAATACATTCTTACATCCTTCTGCAAACCATAACATAACATAAAAATGAAAAGTAATCTCCAGGAACAGTTATGTACTGTAAATTATTGTAATATTACAAATACTGCAAGAAAATTCCCTCAAATTTCCTGAAAATCAAAATGATGCAAAACAGACAATTATGGAAAGGCTGATATTGGACATGATGAGTAAACAATTAAAGGACAGCATAATTAACACCAGTCTAATGTGGTTTTATGGAAAATATTTGTCAAATTTCATTTTTTGAAAGGATTACAAGTTTAATTGGTAAAAGTAACTATGTTGGCATAACGTACTTAGACATCTGTAAGGCATTTGACTTAGTCCCTTTTTGATAAGAAAAATGTAGTACTATTCTAAAAATCAACATAGTACATATTATATGTACGAAAATGATTAACTGACTAATTTTTAAAAATAAATTGAAACAGGAAAATTGATGGAGTGATAAACCATGGGAAAGATTAACTACAGACTGATCTGGATTTCTTGGTCAAGTGGGCTTAAAGATCAACACACTTTAATGGAAACAAATGCAAGGATTATACAGCTACGAACAAAGAATATAGGTAACATTATAGAATACAGGTAAAGAACTAAAAGACTATAGACAAGAAAATCTGGGGATTGTATCATGGACTGTAGTGACATTGGGAAGAACTTGGAGTTAATGTAGTAATCAACTCATCACAAGCTTCCAGGGTAATACAGTCTTTGGCTGGATAAGCAGAAAAATATCAAAGTAGTGGAGATGTGATAATACCTTTCTATACAGCATTAGCAAAACTACAGCTAGAGTACTATGAGTAATTCTAGACATATCAAAACATATGCTGAAAAAACTGAAAGGGTTCAAAAATGATTTACAAGAATGATTTGAGCACTGGATAACATGCCTGAGAGTGACAGATTACAAGAAACTAACTAGACTGGGCTTCTTCAAAGAAGGTAATGAAATTGTTTGATCACAGTCTGAAAGTAACTACATAGAGAAGAGATTCAGCTCTTTAATTTAGCAGAAAAGGGCATAATGAACTTTAATCATCAAAAGATGCAACTACTAGAGAAATTTAGACTAGAAAAAAAAACGCTCACATTTTTAAACAGTGAGGGTAATTACTCATTGGAAGAGCTTACCTAAGAGCATGGTGGACGCACCATAACTTGAAATCTTTACATCAAAACTAAATAACTTCCTAAAAAGTTATGCTATAGCTCTAACAAAAGTAACAGAAGTACCTGTGTGAGATTCACAGTCTGTTATGCAGGAAATCAAAGGTGACCACCTTCTGGCCTTAAAATTTTCAAATTACACTTTAAAATTGTTTTATTTCTTCCTTTCTTCCAAAGAATTTACAATACGTAAGCCTATAAAAGGATAGTGCTATGCTTTGGCAGGGGGGCTTTAGCACTACATAAGAAAAGTCACAGTGTCTAAGACCAGCTCAGAGCCTTCTATGTAACAAAAAAAACAAACAAAACAAAACAAAAACCACCTTTTTTCACAGAAGTTCAGAGTTCAATTTGCTTCTTCTTGATCAAAATCTTATTTACTTAGTATAAAATGTTCATATTATCCTATTTGACAAGGTGTATTACCCATTCAATTTTAAGATTTTAATTTTAGGTCTGTTTTATAAACAACTCTTACCTGGTTATTCTGGTCTGCGAGGTATCTTACCACAATAGGTAACAAGTATTTGGAAAAAGCATATGGTATTGAAGGCCGGTTTTCTTGACAAAATATAGCGATATGAGGCACCTGTTCCATCAGTTCTGCTCGCACAGTTGGCTCTACAAAAATGTCAAAATAAAAATAAAATAAAATAAAATAAAAAGGGCATTGTAGATCAAACAACAATATTGACGTCTTTTCACAAGGCAGTCCAGGGGAATCACATCCCAATATGTCTATGTTAAATATACTTTGATAGGATATAACCCTCTTACAAGCTAGAGTATACACTGGCCGCATCTACACTGGCCCCCCCTTTCAAAAGGGTCATATTAATGAGGGAGTTTGGCAGATGCTAATGAGGCACTGCCATGAATATGCAGTACTACATTGGTATAATGGCAGCCATACGTGATTCAAAAGTGCCGCTTTCAAAATGCATGCTGCCTGTATAATGGAAGCCTTTTGAAAGAACCCCTGATTTCAAAAGCCCCTTCTTCCTATTTGGTTTTTATCTCCCCAAAGCAACCACAGATCAGATCTTATATACAAGCAACTCCTCTCCACATTAGACCAAAAAACAGAGAGCTATAAAAGTTTCGTGTTTATATTGTCACCCTTGCTTAATGCATTCATTTGATTAGTAATATCAAAATACTGGTGGATGTATCACATCAATTCCATGATACTGGTGGGCAACAAAGGACTTATTTTGCGGAAAGTGGTAAAAGGTGATAACACTTGCCACCAAGTTATTTGGGAGAGAAAGAAAAACCTAACCAGCTGTGAACTGAGCACATCTAAAAGCATCTAGTAGTGATCACGCACTTACAGCAGCTTTTTCTGAAATTTTAATTTCTGCAACTGTTACTAATATTTTTTCTAAAGATCTGTTAGTGTTTAATATTCATTCTATTTAGTTCTATTGTAAGCGTTTACTGTAAGTAACTGCCTTTTCATTTGTATGTTTTATGTTTGTTTTTATAATAATATTTGTAACCATTTCATGAATATTAATTCATTTTTGTGGAGGAAGTGGGACAATATTGTAGTTAATCTGAATGTCTTCATATACTGAATATGGATCACATTCAAAATGAGTATTTTGAACATCCTCAATTTAACAGACAGTGGGACATCCCTGAATGCCAAAACTCCATGTGCCCAGAAAACAACCTATTTCAGATCTAACCATTGGACAAATTTGCCTCTCCAGAATTTGTCAACACTTGTACCTGCTGTTGGAAGATAGATCTATAACAATCAAACAATACTTTCAAAGTATGATAATTTTTATGATTAAAAATGTTTCTCTAACATTCCTTCACAGATGTATATTTTACTATTTGTTCCTTATTGGACATTCACACATCAACTGTTCAGGTAAACCTTATTTGGCACTAATTGTATCATTTTGTTGAACACCATCACTATAAAACTTATCAAAAACACACCAATTTTTTAAAAAACAAATCAACAGTCTTATTCTAAGAGGAAGGCTATTATTTATATTTAGTATTAATTGCATGCTGAATTTAAACAAAATTTGCTATTTGCACTACTATATCCAGGAGTTGATAGAGCAAATTAACTCTGTGTAGCATCTAAATTAGAAGTAAAGGTTCCAACTGACTGGTAAAGTAAACAAATTTATGCCTAGCAGTTCCATTTTTTGTACCACACATTTAAAATTTATTTAACAGTCAAGTAGAATACAAAAATAAACTCAGAGTTCATTTTTGTGAGCTGCTAAGTCAATCCCAAAATTATCCAGTTTTGATTTGATTTGATCTGTTTTGATTACTGACAGTGAAGACATAAATGGAAATGAATGACCATTTACTTTCTCTTCGTATGACATTTCTAAGCACTCGTATAATAGAAACATAAATGTATTTAAAAATCAAGGTGATTTAGATACATGTAAAAGATATACAAGTACAAACTGTAACCCTATACAATCAAATATCTAGAAATAAAAGCCTAAAGTACTTTTAGTGTACTAAATCTGAACTTTAAATCAAAACTGAATAAGTGAACATTAACTGATTTAAAAAAAGGGGAGGGGGAGAAAAGCTTACACTCCAGTTTACTGATTGAGCACAAATTTTTGGCAGAACATCATCAGCCAGCCAAACCACCACTAATAGGGAGGAAGAGATATTGTACAACCGAAGAGATTATCCACTTTAAGACACTGTGTTGAACACATATGTTTAAGTTAACTTTAAACTTATATTTCAAAATGCAATATATGCAAATTATTAAGTTTTCAGAGTCCTGTGCTTTGGGGCAGACCTTTCATATTTGGCAAGGGGGATTGCCTTTCTACTAGCAGTGTATCTTTTGCCATCCCTGTAAAAATCCATGCTAAATTATAAGGCTTTGAGAAATCTCAGTTTGTACAAGTACAGTACAGACATCTGAGATTTTAGCTACTAGAAATCAAAGACTGCATTTTCACTAAGCAAGCTCATTACCTCTCATAGCTCCAACCATTAATCAGACTGACTGAACACCTCCCAGCCTACTACTGATCATGCTGTGCTTGCACAATCTCCAAGGAGCAAATGGCCACACTCCTGCCCAGGACTATTAAGGAGCAGTCACACTTTCTCTGTAATCACTACTTTGAGCCAGAATGAAGCCAGCCACCAAAACTGAGCGTAGGTATCTTGCCCTTGCTGTGCTCTCAACAACCTTATTAGCAACCATGCAACATGGAGGGTGAAGCTGTCTGATCCAAATGAAGGACAAAAGCCAGAATAGTCGGGAAGGAAGGGCTAAAAAATGGAACAAGGAGTCTGCTAAGCAGGAACATGGGAAGTGGGGAAGAGCTGTGCCTACGAGTTGGGAGGGAGGGACTGGTTAAGGAGACAGAAGTGGCTGGGGGAAAGGAGGCTGCAACTGGAAGCTGATGATTGAAATGGAGAGGACAATTTGGATGAAAAGCTTGGCTGGCAAGAGGGAGAGAGATTGGGACTGGCTTGACAAGGAATCTTGGAACAGGTACCAGTTGGTGATGGGGAATGGAGAGAGGAATTTTTTTTTTCATAGAACCACAGCCTCATTCAATGCACAAGAACCTGCTCGTGAGAAGAATCAGAGCTGTGCAGTAAAGGCTTGTCTGCAGAATCCATGCCTCATTTGTTACAGAACATGGGAAGTGGGCAGTGAATACATCATGAGATTGGAGGGAAGAGATTGCAAGAGAAGTCGTCTCTCTTAGCTAAGGCAGCTGAATGACATCTTTGGAAACTAGTTTCTAGCCTGCCTCTGATACAGAATTTCTGTGTGATACTATGCAAGTCATTTAAATCAAAATATTCACAGCTGGTCACTAACTGTGTTCTTCATTATGTGGGTGTCCAGCTTGAGATCCTGAGGCTAGATCTACAGAATAAATGAACATTTACAGCTGCAACTGAAGTCAATGGGAGAAGAATTTTTAAACATACAAAGTGCTAATCATAATATACAATACAAGGCTAATTATTCTGAAAAATCTGGTCCTATTGGCCACCAAAAATAACTGAATAGAGGTTGAATGTCTCTAATCCAGAACTCTCTCATCTGGCAACATCCACAATCCAGCATGACTTCTGTTAGCTGGATGACCACTTTATCTTGAGCGTGGCCAAGTTTCCCGAGATCCCATAAAGTCTGTTTACAGCCACCAGTTCTGGCTTTCAGTGTTCCGTGCTGCTATTTAGCTATAATTTACCTCCCAATTTTTTTCTAAAAACCTAGTAAGCAGTGAAAGTGTTGGTAATGCTCCTAGACCAGTTGGTAATGCTCCTAGCAGTGTTCAAGCAGGGGCACATGTACCCTTACAGAAATACCAACGTCTTCTAGAAAGTACATCAACTCATCTAGATATTTGCCTAATTTAATAACAGACTACATAAAAAGCACTAGTAAAGTCAGTACAATCTAAAAGTTCATTCAGACAATTACTTCTTTCTGCTATTTAATATGCCTTACGCTGAAATCTAAATACAATATTTCTATTCCTATTTGATAAGAAGATGGTGGAAAGCTAGCAAGTTTTCAGTAGTGCTCCTCTGTGATATTTTGCATATTTTTGTAAGTACATCTATCCTTCAATTTAGGAATGTAATTCATTCGATAAAAACTTCTTGTAAGGTGAAAATTCATAAGTCGAAAATGAAGTTCCCATCAATTTCAATTAAAAAATTTTTGACTGGTTCCCAATTCCACTCCCCCCCCAAAAAAATCACCCAATACTTTTCCCACACGTTACAATACTATACAATCATAAAAACAAGAATAGAGCTACTTTATTGTTTTTTCATGACCTTATTACCAGTAGTCAGTTCTTAATGGTGAAGAAGGTGGTGTTGACCTGAGTTCCATGGGATCATCAGTGTTATCAGAAACAGCTCCGTAGCGACTTCAACCTCCTTAATTGGGGTTTTATCTTCAGCTTTTAAGGTTGAGGATCAGCTGATGGTGATGAGAGTTTAGAAGGACGTGATGAGGTTGAGGTTTGAAAAAAAAAAAAAAAATGATACAATTGAAGTTTGTACAACAGACCTCTTTTTCCTGTCATACAACTCCTGATAGCACTGAACGGCTTTGTGGATTTGTTGCTTGCATGCTGAACTCTGTTCTAAGTTTGGCTTGTTATCATCAATAATTAGTGTAGCTGCCTCCAATGCACTGAAGAATTATTTGTGTTTTAGTATCCAGCGTTGTTTGTGGTTCATCCAATTCTTCCTTCTCCTTTTCTGATAACCTTCCTCCATCCAGCTGAATTAATTCTTCTTTAGTCAATTCTTCACCATGTGACAGTAACAGGTCTTGAACATCATCTGCGTCTACCTCATTGAATCCCACCTGAGTTGCCAGGTAACAGAATTTGAATGTCTTTCACTTCACCCTCAAAACCACAGAAATCATGAATATATTTCAGCATAGGTTTTTTCCAAACACCATTCAGCATACTTGGAGTAATTTTATTCCATGCAGTTGTGGTATTTTCTATAGCCATCTTGATGTAGTTCTTCCACAACTACTTTACTGTTGGTTTGTCTTCTCTGTCTGATGCAAATATGAGATACCTCATCACCAGTTGTAGATAGTAAGCTTTAAATGTAGCAATGACACCTTGATCCATTGGCCAAAGGATGGAAGTGGTATTTGGGGACACCACTTGAATGTTATTGCCATAGTCTTTGACACTGATAAGGTGACTGGGAACATTATCAAGGATCAGCAGAAATGTATTACCCCAATTATTTTCAGCACAGTATTTAGAGATGAATGATGAAAGGTAGCCTGTTATGTAAACAGCAAAAACCTGCTTTGTCACCCACACCTTTCAATTAGCATTCCGGACCACAGGTAATGATGTCCTGTTTAAGCCTTTCAGCACTCTCAGCTTTTCCAAATGGTAAAGGAGAGGCCTCAATTTCATGTCTCTTTCCAAATGTCCACCAAGAAATAAGGTCAGTCTATCCTTCAAGGCCTTGAAACCTGTTGCTTTTGTTTTATCCCTTGAAATAAAGGTTTGAGAAGGTATTCTTTTCCAGAAAAGCCCCATTTCATCAACATTGAAGGTTTGTTTTGGAGAATACCCACATTCCTCAATTATTCATTGCAATGTAGTTGGGAAAATGTTATCTGCCTGAATATCAGCAGATAGATGCTACTTCACCTGCAACACACAGACTGTGATAATGTGAACACGCTTTGAAGTGCTCAGACCAACCATAACTTTCTTTGAATGTTACTTCAGTGGCCGCAACTTGCCTCCCCCTTGGGTTTCTTCTCCAGGTCCTCAAACAAAGACGGGGCTTTCACCTTTATGAGGAGGAAACTCAAAGGCATGTTGTATTCATTACTGCTATTGAGCCAATGTATTAAAAGTCTTTCAAGTTTACCCATTATTGCAACCCTGGCCTTTGTTATTCAGCGCAACTTTTAGCTCCACCAATGTACGTTTCTGCTATTTCTCCTTTCCTTTCTTTCTACAAGAGCGTACGGACTGTCGATGCCACCAAATTAATTGCCAAGCATACTATATCTTTCGAATGCTGGCCTTCTTCAATTCTTCTAATAACTTCAAGTTTGGTAGCTCACAGATATTGCTTTTCTTGGTTTCTTGGCCTTAGTGACAGCTCCTGAAGAAGCTTGATGCATGAAGAAAATAATTACAGGTTTAACCTCTCTAATCTGGCACCCTCAGAGTCTGACTGGTACCAGATGAGAGAATTTGTTGGACCATAGGCAGTCAATATTGCCTCTCACACTGTTTCTCAACCTTTATTTTTCCCTAAATAAAGTACATCTTTTTCAAAAAAAAAAAAAAAAAAGTACCCTAGCTTAGCTCAGTGTTTCCCAAACTGTGTTCTGTTGAACATTGCAGTTCCATGAGATGTGAAAAGGTGTCCCATGAGAAAGTTTAAATGCTAACTATGTTTCCTTCTAAAATATTAAATAAGAAATTGTGTGTCTTTCAAAAATATTAAGGTATTTAAATAATATTTAGATTGTTGGTATATTAATGTTTATAACGTATTCATAATAGTATAGTTATTATGCGACTCATGCTGGAACAGAGATACAAAAACACTCTTCCCATTAAAAACCTGTCAATGTTATTTTTATTTTCCACTAGTTCTCTAAAAATAACACATTTATAAAAACTCAAAATTAAAAATACTTCCATACCTCATTTGTTTTGCATTTCGTTTTCACAAAAAATATTTTTAAGCTTTAAGGAAGGACAGTCCTCTTTTAGTGCAAAAGAACAACACTAACCATCCTTCCTTTGGTTGTTACACTGATGTTTTGTTTTGGGTTGTACTTAATTTTTATACTTATAGGGTGGTTAACCGTCCTCCTATCAGAAGAAGATCAGTTGTTTAGTCAGATGATTTTCTCTTATTTTTTGCTATTCCATAAGGTAAGAGATATCTTAAAAAAAAACAAAAAAAAAAAACTAACTCTTAAATCACCTTTTGAGCATTACTTGTGGCAATTTTTCAGTATGAACCCCCCGCCTCCAGACCAGCATGTATGTGTTGTGTCAATATATTCCAAGCCCAAAAGTGTTTAGTGGCCAAATTAGTTTGTGAAAAATTGGCATGGCTCAACAGGACTGGATTCTACCTGCCAACACAATACAGCCAATTCTCATATCTGGCACCTCAGATATGGTTGCTGGATAATCAAACGTGCCAGATGGTAGAGAGGTGTTTTCCTCTAGTCCCTGACATGGCTCCATGCCTGCATGCAGGGAGCTCTCATTCCACTCCTGCTGCAGCGCAGTAGTCTCGCTCGGCTCCTTCTCCACCTTATGGTGAGCCAGAAGCTCCTCCCTCTTGTGGCTTGGCCGGTGCAGCAGCTCCTCCCACTGCCAGCTGCACCGCCGGGCTGATCTTCTCCTTCACCAGCACCTGCTTCTCTCAGGCAGCCCACAGCAGGGCCTCACTGTGCCACTCCTGCTCCCGTTGTGCCTGCCCAAATGGTGCGGCTTCCCTCCTCTCAGGTCAGTGCACTGCTCTCCAGACACCTCCAGCTTCAGTGTGGCTAGCCACTCAGACACTCACGGGGGCTTCCAGGGCCCCACACCAGCCAGAGCAGCCTGCCCCTTGGTGGGCCCGAGCCACCGGCTATGGGGTGCCCCATTGCGTGGGACTGCCAGGCACGCGTTGCTCCCTGTGTAACCAATGGGCAGGAGAGGAGTGGGATGGGGGGAGTTTGCCAGCAGCACAGCCCCCAGATGCAGCAGTCTAGGTGCTGGGATGGCGCCTGGGGCCGGTTGTTTGGGAATTCCAGTAGACTGAATACTGAGTAAATGAGAGTTTACTCTACAAATAGATAATGGAGTTAAAGGAAAAATCTCAACCCAATCAGTATTAAAAATTTCTATTTCAAACTTTTATGATCACGTTTGTACTCCAACACACAAAATAAATCTTCAGAGGACGATTACAATTTCCATAACTTTGTTTAAAAAAAAACAATTTTCTGCCTTTATTGGAGGAAACATATTGAAATGCCCCCTCTATGAATGTTGCCACCTGAGAGCCATGTCTCTCAAACTTGTGATTAGAACCCCAAAGTAGGTTGCAATCCTGTTATAATGGCGTTGCTAGAGCTGGTTGGAGTTCCTGAGGCACTGGGCAGAAGCCAAAGTCTGAGTCCCACTGCCCAGGGCTGATGCCAAAACTCAAGCTTCAATCCGAAGCAGCTGGACTCAGGTTACAGCCCCCCCCACCCAAGGCTGAAGCCCGCAAGCTAAGCTTCAGCCCCGACTAAAGTGTGGTGTGGCTTGAGTTTCAGCTTTACTACACCTCACACACACCCTCACTTGGGGCAGCAGGGCTCAGGCTTTGCCCCCCTTTCCTGGAGCAGTGAAGCTCAAGCTTTGGACCCCATTCCTGGGGTCAAGTAATTTTTGTGGTCAGCATGGAGTTACAGTGCAGCAAAGTTTGCAGAACCCTGCCTGAAAGTCCATACTGTACCCTCTTGTAGCAAATTAGCACAAACAAGTTTGTAACTTTTAAAGCACATACTTTCTCCTAATATCTGAAAGACTGGCTACTTCTGAAGCTTAAGTCTCTTCTGTTTCTTTCTCGCATTTATCAAATCTCAAAATTTAGCTCCACCAAACTCTCATACAAACTCTCTGTAACTGCCTAATCATGGAACCTTACTCCAGAAATTAAGGATTTATCTTTTTTAAAAACATTTCTTCTAATTTTCCTGGATGTGCACTTGAAAACATGATTTGAGTGTAAAACATTGCAGTTTGTTCTCTGCGGTTTGTAAAACACCTGATACAATTACAGTAGAACTTCATTATGAACAGACTGGTCAACTACACACCTCATTTGGAGCTGCAAGTATACAATCAGGAGGGGGAGGGAGGAAAGAGGAAATGCAAATATAGTACAGTACTCAAATGTAAATAACTAAATGTAAACAATTAAAGGTGATGAGGGGAAAGCAGCATTTTTCTTCTGAAGCATGAAGTTTTAAAGCTGTATTATGTCAAAGTTCAGCTGTAAACTCTGGAAAGAACCACGACGTTTTGTTTAGTGATGCACACCTTTCTGCCTTACTAACAATTTGAAATTTTCACAACTCTGAGTTTTTTTTACTGTACTCTTCGAAGTATGAATTGAATTTCAGCAAGTTGGGAATAATGACATTGCAGTATCTTGAGAATGATCCTACATTGCACAGGAAACTTCAATTCTCATCTTTAAATCTGAACTATTAACTATTTCACCACTGATCATTTTAAACAGAAACATTAATCTAAATTGCTCATCCAAAAATCCAAAAGAAGTGGCTTTTGCATCACTGTACGTGCCAAAAGCTCAACTGGGCACCCCCTTATGGAGTGCCAAAAAGTTCAGTGTTCCCTGACAACTTTTACTATGAAATTGAATATCAACACATAAACAGACGCATGCAGACTGATACTTGTTTACATAGACTTCTTTAATATTACACATATGCAACAGGAAACATATCTTAACCTAACAGAGGGTTAGGTTCAGACTGCAATGTGGTTATGAGGCACTAGATTTGTGCACTGGCGTGACTTACATGTTGCACTAAAAGAGAGTTGTAGACAAAGCATATGATGCATTACTCCACAGGAGAAATTAACTGGCATTGCAATTCTGGAATCACTTCCTAGGTGGGTATTACTGCAAAAAACCTAGTACCTTTATTCTGGAATAGTGTCCATATGCAGAGCTTTTCCACCACAGTTTATTGTGAAATAACTATACAGGTCAATTTCTCCCAAGTAGATACAGGAGGCCCCAGTGTATTTGTTTATAATAAGATTTGCAAGGTAATAACATATGAGAACAGTAGGTCTTGTTGGTGTTATTGCTGCCATAACCAGTGTTTTCCTTGATCTCTGGTAAACTTATTCAGGAAATTTGAAAACCCTTAATTCTATGTAATTTAGTTTTTTGTAATGGATATATCCATTGTTTTGCATGAAAGTGTCTAGGAGTCTTAATGTTAATGCTAAGCAGACACAGTTAAGGCTGGGGGCTGGAGCACCCCTGCACATGGAGTGCTGGGAACCCAGGCTGCTCTGCCTGGGTGAATTAGCTGTCTTTCCTCACTTTATTTGGTTAGCTAGTTAAATCTACTGTTTAACCAGTTACCAATTAAACAGAATTTTAAATCCCTAAAAAACTTCTGTTCTTAATAAATTACCATTTTCTGATGAAAGACACTTACTAAACAATACTGGGCTGTATCTGGCCAGATAGGCAATGATTTAAAGTACTTTTCCCCCGCACACATCACCACCTATGTAGTGAGCTTCACATAATTTCCAGCCCTGAGATTCACTATGGCAATTTATTAAGATCCTAAAGGCTGACTCATTTGCCTATACAGTTATATAGTTTATATGAACTGTGTCAATTTACGTTGCATCATGATATAGTCAGAATAATTTAAAAAAGTAATAAATGTTAATGCATCTTTAAGCTTTGTTCCCCTCTCTCCTTCCATCTGGTGTACACTCTCATTCATATAGCATTTTCCTCCTACTTCTTTCCATTACCTTTTCTCCTCTTCCTTCCAACTCTCTCCCACTATGCTTTTAATCCCCACTCTACCTCTTAGTTTTTCACTCAGTTCCCCCTCCCTTTTACCTGTTCCTCTAACCTGAATAGACTTTGCTAGGGAGGCATTCAGCCAAAAACTGGACTAGGCTAATGTTGATCATTTCCTGAAGGCAGAACATGCTCCTTTCTATTTAGACATGCCCCCGAGCCTGCAACTTCAGCCTGCCAGATATGATACTTTGCTCTTTTCATAGACTTGCTAGTCAGCTAGGAGTTGACCAAGCTAGTGATTAACAGTTTAAGGACAGACTTTCTGCTAGTAACTGCCAAGTGAGAGGAGATACTAAGGCAACTAGGGGAGGGTGTGGATGTTCTGACAAGCTAAAAATGGAGCAGAAGGGCGTGGAGCTACAGCAGCTGGAATAGAACACACCACCACTGCAGTCATTACAAAGTTATTACAAAATCTTAGGGACCCACATTAGCTGCAGATTAAAAAAACCTTACTATGCTGCCAACAGGCTATGAGGCAGTATCACAAATGTTACTTAACGAAGACTTTTCAGCATTGCTATTGATATCCATAAATGTTTTCAGAAATGTTTAGTGTCATCCCATACATGTGCTGGAGAAAAAAACTCTGGTAGTCATTTCTGAGTATAGACATAATATGCACAGTGTGCACGTATCCTGGAATGACGACAGATTATTTATATTAGGCTTAATATATGATACTTGATTAATTACAGCTAAAAGATATTTTTCATTTTGAATTTGATTACAGCCTCATAATTACTCTCCTCCCATAAACATTACGTTTATCAAGGAAGTTGTATTTGAGATAGATGTATACAGAAAACTGACTCGTTTATCATTATGGTGACAATGTCCACACAATCTCAACATCTGGACAAATATACCCTTTTTCCTTGCAGGAGACTCTTCTGAAAGCCTGATATCTTCCTCAATAGCCTTTTTAAAAAGGCTTATTGCATTAGAAGGTATCCTAAATATACACGGCATTTTCCAAAAATAGATCAAGATACAGTCCCTGCCTACAAATGCTATAACTGAAAGGGGCCCAGTACAACAGACACTGCAAAGCTCACAATCTGAATGAGAACTGAAACATTAACTTCAAAGGGGAACTAATGGCACTCCATGCACACAAGACTTGCAGCATCATGCTACATGTTGGATAAACCAAACAGACACTACAAAAACAAATAAAGAGACTTAAGATTATTAATAAGGTAGTGACATATGGTTATCCCCATTTTTATAGGTGGCAAAAGGAACCACAAGTGACTTGTCTATGTTCACAGAGGGGACTGTGACAAAATTGGAAAGTGACCCCCTGAATCCTAACCCAGTTCTTTCACTGCAAGACAAACTTTCACATGGGTGAACACAATACACCTCAGAAAAGTGCTGGGAGGATAAACTAATTAACAGTTGTAAAACATTCAGGGCATGTCTACACAGCAAAGCTATTTGGAAACAGCAACCGCTATTTCGAAATAACTATTCAAGCATCTACACAACACCACTATTTTGAAATAATTTTGAAATAGCAGATGCCTTACTTCAAAATTGATAAACCTCATCGTACAAGGAATAGCACCTATTTCAAAAGAGGTGCTGTTAAAATAGGGAATAGAGCCTCTCTCTAAATAATGGCTCTATTTCAAACAGGCTTTATTGTGCGTAGATGCTCTACTTCAAAATAGCTAGGCATTATTTTGAAATGCACTGTGTGTGTGTGTGTGTGTGTGTGTGTGTGTGTGTGTGTGTGTGTGTGTGTGTGTGTGTGTGTGTGTGTGTGTGTGTGTGTGTGTGTGTGTGTGTGTGTGTGTGTGTGTGTGTGTGTGTGTGTGTGTGTGTGTGTGTGCGCGCCATTCCAGAATAAACTATTCTGAAGTAACACGTCTGTGTAGACATACCTTCAAACGCTATGGTGATGGGCTTCATACAAACACAAATACACAAGGGAGATCAGTTTGCACATTAACCATTATTCATGTTTTGTTATCTCAGAACTAGGCAGACAATGAAACTGAAAAGTAGCAAATATGAAAGAGGAAACATTTTTACCACAAAAAATATAATTAGCCTACGGAACTCTTTAAAAAATAACCTAAGTATCAAAAATAGCACTTCTAACCATACAAAATTAGTAATTTTATTTAATGCTGTATTGTTGACTGTAAAGCTGTAAGTATTCAAACTCTTTCACCTCCTTCAACACAACAGATTTATTCACATTTGTAACGAAGTTTTAATTTGTTTTAAGATACACAATGAATGTTCAAATGCCTGTCTTAAAGAAAATTTAAGGCCTGATACTACATCTGTATCAGCATGAAACTCACAATAACGTTAGTGACAGAATCATTCAAGAAGCAGCTGTAGAATCAAACCTGCAGCACGTAAAAACTAATAGTATTGGAAACTAGAATTTTACAGTGCACTAAAAGCTGAAATTCTGCTTTTGCTGACTGAGCAAATACCAATCAAGGCAAAAGTATGCTCTACTCTTGCTAAAGGAAACAAAGCAAATTAAGACTTAGTCTTTGGTCTACAAACAGCTATGCCAAATTGACATTAGTTACGTATGAAAGCTTTACACAGCAAACTCACTATTTTTGGTCATCACTATAGCAATAAAGACTGCTGATATTTCTGCACCCAAGCATACACAGATCTAGTTTGCCTCAGACGTGTCCTATTTTCATGTGTGCTGAAAACTCAAAACTAACTGGTGGCCAGGGGAGATGGTACTGCTCAGCGTACCTGGCAAAACAAATATAGGCAAGCTAATGCTTTACACAAATTTCAGAACTAAAACCTAAGCCAGAAAGTGCTCTAGAAACAAATGGTTTACTACTATTTTTGTATATTTAAATATACATATTTTAAAACACTGATTTTATTTTTGCTAGGCATAGTGATTTAGACACTCTTGCTATAAAGTATAAATAATGTTTGTGCCTCCTGTGATGTTGGGCATCTCTTGTTGCAGGAGTTATCCTCTTCTCTCGGTACTTCAACCACAGAATTACCTAATGTGAATATCTCCATAACTTCCTGTTTCTTACCACATCAAATTTAATCTCCACAGTCTCACTTAGAAACCACAACATACACAATTTTACTACATCTACTTCCCTGCTCTTTTTCCTCTTTATTCAACCCACTCCCATCTCTCTTCCCAGTCCTCTTACTTCCATTTTTCATTGTCTTCCTTTTACTCTTGACTTGACTTCTCTAACACCCAAGTTTCAGTATGTTCTATGGGCAAAGCCTTCTCAAATTCAAATTCATCCTAAAACCCCTACTACTATCACCCCACTTCACCACCAATTTTCATGTACTCCTTTACCTCAGCAACATATGGTATCATGTAATTGATTTGACCAACATATGGCCAGAACCTGCACTTGTCTGCATGTGATACTCCTACTGAAGACGACTACGGGAGTTCTGCACAGAGCACGTAGGATTACGCACCCTTCAACTGTCAACTTCTTTGACTTCTAGGGCCCCCAGGATACCTCCAAGGCAGTGGTGGAGAAAGTACTCAAAAAAGTTACTTGGGTCAAAGTACAGTTACTGAGCAAAAAATTTATTTAAGTAAAAATCAAAATATCCTTCTGGAAAAAAACTTGGGTACAAGTACAAAGTTGTCGCATCTGGATAGTATTCAAGTATCCAGAAGCAAGAAGTAGCCATCCTATAGTAATATATGGTTAACCACCTGAATTATCATAAGGCTCTATTATTTTTTATTTATATTATATTTTACGTGCGCGCGCACACACACTACAGAAAATGCACACCCCCACATTTGTATGTGTACAAACAGCAAGAACTGGAAGTGCAAATAAATAAATACAACTATGACATCGCTGGCATCACAGAAACTTGGTAGGATAATACACATGATTGGTATGTTGGTATTGAAGGGTACAGCCTGCTTAGGAAGGACAGACAGGGAAGAAAGGGAGGCAGCGTTGTCTTATATATTAAAAAAATGTACACACGTGGACTGAGGTGGAGATGGACCCAGGAGATGGATGTGCCGAGATTCTCTGGGTTAGACTAAGAGGGGTAAAAAACAAGGGTGATGTCCTGCTAGGGGTCTACTATAGGCCACCTACCCAGGTGGAAGAGGTGGATGAGGATTTTTTAAACAACTGACAAAGTCATGCAGAGCCCAGGATTTGGTTGTGATGGGGGACTTCAACTATCCAGATATATGTTGGAAAACTAACACAGCGAGACACAGACTATCCAATAAGTTCTTGGACTGCATTGGAAACAATTTATTCCAAAAGGCTGAAAAAGCTACTGGGGGGAAGCTGTTCTAGATTTGATTTTAACAAATAGGGAGGAATTGGCTGAAAATTTGAAAGTGGAAGGCAACTTGGGTGAAAGTGATCATGAAATCAGAGAGTTCACAATTTTAAGGAAGGGTAGAAGGAAAAAACAGCAAAATAGAGATAATGGATTTCAGGAGGGCAGATTCTGGTAAACTCAGAGAGCTGGTAGGTAAGGTCCCACAAGAAGCAAAACTGAAGAGAAAAACAGCTGAGGAGAGTTGGCAGTTTTTCAAAGGGACATTATTAAGGGCCCAAAAGCAAGCTATCGCGCTGCATAGGAAAGACAGAAAATATGACAAAAGTCCATCTTGGCTTAACCAGGAGATCTTGCATGATCTCAAAATAAAAAAGGAATCATATAAAAAATGGAAACAAGGACATATTACAAAGGATGAATATAGGCAAACAACTCAAGAATGCAGGAGCAAGATTAGAAAGGCTAAGGCACAAAATGAGCTCAAACTAGCTACAGGCATAAAGGGAAACGAAGGTTTTTTATAAATACATTAGAAACAAGAGGAAGACTAGGGATAAGGTGGGGCCATTGCTCAGTGAGGAGGGAGCAACAGTAACAGGGAACTTGGAAATAGCAGAGATGCTTAAGGACTTCTTTCTTTCGGTCTTCACTGAGAGGTCTGATGAAGGAATGCCTAACATAGTGAATGCTAGTGGGAAAGAGGTAGGGTTAGAAGTTGAAATAAAAAAAGAACAAGTTAAAAATCACTTAGAAAAATTAGATATCTGCAAGTCACCAGGGTCTGATGAAATACATCCTAAAATTCTCAAGGAGCTGACAGAGGAGGTATCTGAGCCTATAGCTATCATTTTTGGAAAATCATGGGAGACAGGAGAGATTCCAGAAGACTGGAAAAGGGCATATATAGTGCCCATCTACAAAAAGGGGAATAAGAATAAACCATGAAACTACGGGCCAGTCAGCTTAACTTCTGTGCCCGGAAAAATAATGGAGCAGATAAAAACCAATCTGACAGCTTTCTTTGATAGGATAACAAGCCTTGTGCATAGGGGAGAAGCAGTGGATGTGGTATACCTAGACTTTAGTAAAGCATCTGATACTTTCTCGCATGATATTATCATCAATAAACTAGGCAAATACAACTTAGATGAGGCTACTATAAGGTGGGTGCATAACTGGCTGGATAACCATACTCAGAGAGCAGTTCTTAATGGTTCTCAATCCTCCTGGAAAAGTGTAACAAGTGGGGTTCTGCAGGGGTCTGTTTCAGGAGCGGTTCTGTTCAATATCTTCATCGATGATTAAGATATTGGCATAGAAAGTATGCTTATTAAGTTAAATCTGAGTCATGTTGCGAAACAAAAAGCAAACATGATTCTGGGATTCATTAACAGGTGAGTTGTGAACAAGACGCGAGAAGTCATTCTTCCACTCTACTCTGCGCTGGTTAGGCCTCAGCTGGAGTATTGTGTCCAGTTCTGGGCACCGCAGTTCAAGAAAGATGTGGAGAAATTAGAGAGGGTCAAGAAAAGAGCAACAAGAATGATTAAAGATCTAGAGAACGTGACCCATGAAGAAAGGCTGAAAGAATTGGGCTTGTTTAGTTTGGAAAAGAGAAGATTGAGAGGGGACATCATAGCTGTTTTCAAGTATCTAAAAGGGTGTCATAAGGAAGAGGGAGAAAACTTGTTCTTCTTGGCCTCTGAGGATAGAACAAGAGGCAATGGACTTAAACTGCAGCAAGGGAGGTTTAGGTTGGACATTAGGAAAAAGTTCTTAACTGTCAGGGTGTCAAACAGTGGAATAAATTACCAAGGGAGGCTGTGGACTCTCCATCACTGGAGATATTTAAGAACAGGTTAGATAGATGTCCATCAGGGTTGGTTTAGACAGTACTTGGTCCTGCCATGAGGGCAGGGGGCTGGACTCGATGGTCCCTCAAGGTCCCTTCCAGTCCTAATATTCTATGACATGGCATTTATATTTCAAATCTACAATTTAAAATGTAGTTGTAGCCTTCATTTATAAAGCTAAAGAGTGACCAAATTAAATACAGGAGTCAAATTACAGAAATGTATTTATTTTGTCCACATTTACAAGTGTGCATTTTACCACTCTAATGATTAATTACAAAAATGCCTGTTGAACCTTAGAAGCAGTTGATTTCCAAAATTATCAGAGTCAAGCCTTAGGGAAAATGGTGCCCTGGGCAAGCTTGCATTTTGCTGCCTCTGTCCCCCAATGCCCCCCATCGTGGGCATGGTGCCCCTTCCTCCCCACATTTCCCTTGGAAGCTGCTCAGTCCCTTGCCCCTCTGAGTAGAGAGCTATCATCTCTCCCCCTTGTAAAGGGAACTGTACTTTTTGGCCAAGTCCTTCCTTTAAGAGCTACATGGGGGAATGGATTATTTTCACTTAAATCATGGATGGGGAAACCCATGGCCTGGGGGTCTGACTTGCCTAGAACTGCCCACCCCACTCCACCCCCCACCCCCGAAACTCAGGGCTTCCCCCCAGTTGTGAGAAGGTCATGCTGGAACTCCAACCTCCTGCCATCCCCTCCTGGGGCTGAAGCACACAAAATCTACTAGCCCGGGCCCTCCAAGGCTCCAGTATGCGAGGGGAATGTATTTCCTCTTCTTAGCTGGCGGCCACACCAGTGAGGGCTCTGTTTGGTTTGGTTTTCATTTCTGCTTCTAACTTGCATGTGACTCTGCACTGTGCTCCCTGACCCAAAATAAGTTCCCTACCTCAAATTAAACATTTGCCCCAAATACGACACCCAGAAAGCAGGCTGCTGTTTTTGAATGGCATCAGATTGTGAAATGAAACACTGATTAAAATAATCTGAGGGAGTCACTTGCCATTCATTGGGTTCTACCACCACAGTGAGCTGCTATGAAGCAGCACTGGCAGCTCGCTTGCTTCGGCAGCACTTGCCTCTTATGCCTGGTGCTTGGCCTGCAGCTCATGGTGAGCTCCATGCTATCGGCTGGAGGCTGCATCTTGCCCACGCCTCTCCTGCAGTCCTCTGACCACTCCTTATTCACCAGTAGTGCCATTTCAAATTGTGGTGGGACTAGGGAAGTCAGCTTAAACTGTCATTCTAGAGGATATTTAGACAACAGAAATGTCTAGGTTTTTGGGAGGATTTTTTTTTTGGAGGGGGAGAGTCGTGAGTGTTCCAAAGAACTTAGAAATTAGCCGATTTCATGGTACACGGCAAACCTGAGAACCTGTTAGCGTTAAAATTCAGTGATACAAACTTCTGAACTGGGCTTGCAACAAATGGAGTAATGAATGAATAGTTAAATCCACAAATCATGTCTGGTATGAGGGTATTTATTTTATATATCTTGACATGTGATACAGTGGATTTTGCTGTTTTATTGTAGACATATTGGTGCCTGGATGAAAGCCACAAAATGAGGGAAGTAATATGTTTAAATGGACTAAATACAGATAGTCCCTGACTTACGAATGGGTTACATTCCTGGTCATAACTTGATTTGGTCATAAATCGGATATACCCTTATACCATAATCCCTCAAGGTACACAGGGGTTGCATTCCATGTAACCCCCATGTACCTTGAATTTCGCTTAAGTCAGAGTGGGCTTGAGTTGGGGCCCTGAGAGAGGGAAGGGGGTTAAGCCTGGGGTAGATTAGGGCAGCAGGGGTGGTGGGAGGGAGCAGTTGGGCTGGGGCTTGCAGGGGTTGGAACCAAGCAGCAGGAAGCTGGAGCAGGGGTTGAGCCCGGCCAGGGGGTTGGAGCTGAAGCCCCACGTGCTGAGGAGTGTGAGCTGGGGCCGTCGGAGATTGGGTGGTTGAATGGGGTGAAGCAAGGGAGAGGGGTGAGCTGTGGGGGTTGACCCTTATGCACCTGCAGTGACTGACAGCTAGAATCCTGTGCACATTGGTGGCTGACAGCCCAACGTGTGGGGGAGGGTCAGCTGGGGGGTGGGGTTGAGCTGGGTGGAGGGGGGATTGAATGGGGGTGAACGGGGGTGGGTTGAGCTGGAAGGGAGGATACAGCTCCTGCACACGCCAGTGGTGTCTGACAGCCAGAGCCCCAAGTGGCGGGGAGGGAGAGTGGGGTGAGCTGGGGCTGCAGGAGGGAGTGGATGAGCCGGGTGTGGGGGCTGAACAGAGGGTGCACTGGGGCAGGGTGGTTGAGGGGAGGTGGGTTGGAGCCCCACCAGGGGCTAGGAGCTGCAGCCCCATGCACAGGTTGAAGTCAGAGCCCCATGCACGGGAGAGTAAGGTGGGGCCATGGGGGGGTAAAGCCAGGTAGCAAAGGGATTAAACAGTGGTGTACCAGGGCAGGGTGCTTGCGCAGGGCGGGAGGGGGGGCAGGTTGGAGCCCCACGCTCTCTGTGTGTGTGTGTGTGTGTGTGTGTGTGTGTGTGTGTGTGTGTGTGTGTGTGTGTGTGTGTGTGTGTGTGTGTGTGTGTGTGTGTGTGTGTGTGTGTGTGTGTGTGAGAGAGAGAGAGAGAGAGAGAGAGAGAGAGAGAGAGACCGACCGAGGGCCACGCAGGGGTTGGGTCCAGATCCGCAGGTGTTGGGGCCAGGTGTGTGGAGGGGGAGGTGAGGCCTGGGTGTGCAGGGCTTTGGGGTACAGATGTTGGAGCCAGGTCTGCGGGCTGGAGGGGAGCCCCAGGTGTGTGGCTGGACCAACCCACGGGGGAGGTGAGCTGGGTTGCAAGGGGGGGGTGTGGTCGTAAGTTGATGTGTTCATAGGTTGAGGACCGCCTGCCTGGCTGGTGAGAGAGACAACCTTTGGAACTCCTCCAAGCTCTTCTCCAGATGTGTGAAGCTCAAAAGGGCAAATCTCTCACCAGCTAAAACTGCTCCAAAATAAAAAAAAAACAAAAAACCATCATCTCACCCACCTTGTCTTGCTGTGTTTTAACAGCTTTTAAGCTTGAACTCTTTGCATCTCAACTTCGCCTGTCATTAAAAATGATCAGACCTCTCTCCCTAATTTCCCACAACTTTGAAAATTATAAAAAAAGACAAAAAGCTTAAAACATATTACACAAAATTTTAAAAAATAAGAAGTGCGTTCCACCAAGCCTTTTTATAAGCTAGAACAGCAAGGGTGAAACACTGTGGGGAGGAATGGGGAGGAGGGGGATGGGCAGAGCCTATATTCCCACTATTCCTCCAACTTAAGTGCCTCATTGAAACTGCAAGTCACAACAGTCACACCTCATCCTTCCAGAGAATGAAGCAGGTTTACAGGTCAAGATGGGAGCCAAGGAAATCCTTATTCTTAATCTTGACGCAAGAACAACAATGCACTCACAAATTTCAAACACAGTGCCTGAGAAATTTCAGCATACTGGAAAGTCAAATGTGTAGTGAGAACAAACAAAACCTAAGGGTGTGGCTACATCAAGAATGGAATACTGAAAGGTAAATGTGTTTCAGCCATCCAGCCAGACATCACTCACTGTGACTCATTTCCCTCGGGGACTCCTGGGAGAGCTGATTTCAGTAACATTTATCTCCCCTGAACCCACCCATCTGCCTCATATTGGGAAAGCAGCAGCAGCAGCCCCCTATCCTTTCCATCCCAAAAAAGTGAGCAGAACTTCTAAGCCAGTCAGGGAAGCAGGAAGACAGGACTAATTGCTGATAGGGGAGGGGCACAATTTAAAGGCTACCATTTCAACAACTCAAGTGTCTTACTGCACTTTCCAACTTGTAGCCCAGACCAACTCTTCAGTTCCCCTGTGGGGCTCTTGGGAGGAAAGGGAATAGGAGGTGAACCCAGACCTGCTCCACACTAACACATACCCAGTCAGCCAGCACATAGAGGGATGCCACATACACACACTAATCCCCACCCCATACTGCAAATCCCAGTCATCCAGAACAGAAAGTATACACACACATTTCTTCAACCCCCAGCAACCTCAGCCACCCACCCTGAACCTCTTCTAGCACAGCCTGCCCCACCCTCTTCCCGTTGGGCTTCTACAGGGAGTGCTCTGTCCCAGGGGAATGGGTAGTCCCTACCCTGGGCACCCACCTCATTGCTTCTCCCACCAGAGCAGAGGAATTCCCCGAGATAGAGTAAGTGCTGCTGTCCTCCCTGCTGAAATGCTGGATCTCCCCTCCTACGTAGCTGGCTGATCTACAGGTAAAGTCACTTGAGACTCTTCATATGCACCCCCCTCAGCACATCACCTTGGGTAACAGCCTTGGTCACTAGGGATGGTAGATGCTGCATAGATACTGTTTTTGAATGAAAAGGTGTTGATGCAGCTATTAAAAGGGGTCTTTGGCAGAAACATTGTGCTTGTTGGTTATTTTTTAAAAAAATCTGTCACTGCATGACGATTGGATAATAGGCATGTACAGCTGTGATTTAGCAAACTGGAATGCTGGCTTACACAACTGCTAGTGGGGTGATGAAAGTGGTGAGTAACTACATACTTTCAGAAACGGTGAGTAAAAAGTACGCTATTTTCTAAAAAAATACTTAGAAGTACTAGTTTCATGAAAATAAATTACTTGAATAAAGTATAAGTTCTGAAAAAATGTACGTGGGTAGTGTAACCAAATATTTCTACTTAGTGACTTTCCACCTCTGCTCCCAGGTACCCAGACTGCCAGACACACCCAACACTGAGAAGCTGTTAAGACTGCCACTTAAAGCGTATACTAGGGAGATGGAGGACAACCTCGGGGTTCGTGTATACCTGGAGGGGAGGAAGGAGCCCAGGAATAGCCAGCTGTAGCCTGTCTGAAGGCATATCTGATACATGGTCAGCACATCATAGTAGAATTCCCCACTGATCTGGCAGCAGACCATTCTGCCACTCTTAGGGCTCTAGGCTGGGACATGGTAGGGTTAGGTGGGTCTGGATCCTCCTTTCCTTGGTTTGGGAATACACCCACTTCCTTAGCCAAAGGGCCCACACTTGTCGTTCTGCCTCTGATGGATGACTGACATCTGGGCACCTAACCTCTGCCCACCCCCTCGTTCATTTACTAGGTACCCAGCCCTGGCTGAAGGCCTGGGTGCTGAACCACTTGCAGCTACCCTGTCTTAAGGATTAAAACTGTCGACTGTGTGGTGCACCGCCCTGGGGCTGGGCCCCTGAAGTAGTTGCACCTCTACCCTGCCTAAGAGCTGGAGCTGGAGATGGGTAACTAAACCCGTTTACTTAGACCGGTGTTTCCCAAAGTGTGGTTGAGTACCAAGGATTTCAAGGGGTACACAGCAGAAAAAATTATTACAAATCAGCAGCTAAGCACTGGGAGATGGGGTACGCTGATAAGGCCGAAGTCCCGAAGAGGGTACTTGAATGTTTTAAGTTTGGAAAACACTGACTTAGACCATGACTTCAGAGGCGTGCCTTTGTTTGGCCTCCCTTAGAGGCTGACAGTAAGTGAGAGCCACACTCGCCTACACACTTCCTGACACTTGATTACATAATACAAACTTTTGTTGAGATCTACTAATGAAAAGCATGATCAATGGATTAGACATCAGCTGTTTTGGTAAAGTACTATTGAGAAAAGCAACATAGAGAGGAAGAAACTGTGAAAAGAAGATCACAAAGAACATTATGGAATTCTGAAAGCCTATTGCAAATACAGGAGTGAGAACACACTGATCCCACCCTAAAAGCTCAGATGCTCCTCCATTATGATCTTTCATAATACGTACCTGAATCATCAGCTAATCTGCTGATTCTCTCCAGCACAGCAATACAATCTCTCTCGTCATCACTGACTTCCTTCAAAGTGTCCAGCAAACTTCGAGCCACCATTTGCCTAATTCATAAGAGAATAAATATCATACAATTTTTGGAAGAAGTAACAATGTTTCTGATTGCTCAATATTTCTTGCGGGTGGAGACCCTTTCAACCACACGATAAAAATGGGTCTAATTAATTTTAAGTAATAACTTCAGTTAAAATAATCTTAAGAAAACGCTAAGAATTTTAAGAGCTATTAACATAATACAAAGTTGAATCAATGTGCAGTTTCTCTTTAGTTTGCAAGAATAAGGGAAATCAGAGCTTATGACAACATGTGAGGATTATTTGGGGAGAAGAATTTTGAGAGACTGACTTACTTTTTTATCCTCAACTCCGAATTCCCTTACATGGCTGAGGCAAGATGAGGTGAGATTATTGCTTTTAAACAGCTTTTGATGGAACTACAGGTTAGTGAAAGTATGAGCACTCAGCAGAGACTAACTACAGCCAAATTAATAAACTTACCAACTGTGCTTTGTCCAAAGTCTACACAAAGGCATGTACATGTATCATGAAAATAAAGAGAAAACATGTACAACCCTGTTATTGTTTGGGGCATAGCCAAAGAAAAGTAATAGATATGCAGCATTCATGAAAAAAATCAGAACGATCTTATTCACTACTTTTAACTAATAACATTTTGCTAATGAACCCAAAACATTTTGACATTGACACTACAAACTAGACACGAAATGTGGAGGACAAGATCCAAGTTAACTAAAACCGTAATTTGTTATTGACATAGATGGCACTAAATGAAATGTGTTCATATAGCACGGTTACTGGCTGGTTAGCAATGGTAGCTGTTACTAACTTTTCTCCTTGTAAGCAGCCTACACAGGGCATGTGGTGGTTCTTCTGAAACCAGTTTGGACTTTTTGGCAGCACAGATAGGACACACAACTATCACCCATTTGGATGGTCCTCTGGCTCTCTGCACAGTAAGAAAACACAGAGTGCATTGCCCTCACAGGCTGCTGGCTCTTTCTGCATATCCTTCAAGCAATCTGTTCCATTCCTGAGACAGTTAAGAGACAACTGCTTAGTATTCCCAGAAAGGACTGGTAATAACACAGTGACGTATGTTCGGACAGCAAAGGTTGACGACAAAGGGGAGGGCCATGGAAAAATTCAGCTGGTGCAGACAAATCAACCATGTTCATTAAAACAGGATCACGTAAGTGTCACAGACTGGGTTATTAATACGTGTTTGTATTTCTCTCATATGCAGGGCCTTAGGAACTCTGCAATTCATTTAACTGGAGCCAGGAAAATACAGATACTTTCCATGAATGTAAAGCCTCAACATTAACAGTAATTTAAAATTCTCTAGAATTAAAATGAGTCAACTTTTCCATACTAACAAAAATAATCCATCCACATTACATAACAATCATGTGCAAAATGGTTTTAAACCAATTTTTATATATTTCTACTACATATTTTACAGTGTGTGTCTGTCTGTTGATGTTGGGTTTGTCTAACAACTCCACTTCAATCATAAGAGCTACAATCACAAAATCAGATATGCAGCTTCGTCTTACCCTAACTTAAACCAAGGTCAGGATTTGGTTGTGCCTGGCAAGTGGGAAATACTTGAAGGACATGGAATACCCAGAACGTGGAAAGGGAGGAGCACCAACAGAATGGACAATATACTTCAGACTCACCACTGGAGGCAGTGAGCACAGGAAGAGCAATACTGCGGCGTGACAGCTGGGGGCAGCCGCATCAGGAAAACAGCGGCCACAAGGAGACAGGCTTCCCCACTTTGCCAGGAGACTTAAGTGCCCCACTCCCCAGCACTCAGCCAAAGCTGGGGAGGAGTTGCAGAGGGCAGCAGGACTCCCTCTGTGCAGCTCAATAAGCCTCCTCCCCCCAGTTACCCCCTGAGGCACTGAAGCCACGTACCCCAGCCCTTCCCTGCCACAAGCTCGTACTGAGGCCAGGGAAATTGCCCTGGCCCCAGGCTGACCCCTGCACTCTGCTGCTTGGCTGGGCCAGGGGAAAAAGCCATGGCTCAGGCTGCCTTGGTGCTGCTGTGCCAGGAGGTGGAAAAGCGCTGTTGACCTGCCCTTGTCCTCTGCTGTCTCTGTGCCAGGAAAAAATGCTGTGAGTGGCTGCTTCTGCACCAGGACCTGGGAAAAGAGCTCTGGTCCGCCCCTCCCCTCACCCCAGTTCACACTGGGAAGGGGAAAGGGCTTCCCACCCCCAGTAAAGAGTCAAGCCTGACCTCCCGCAGAACGAGGGAAGGTGCCTCTCCTGCCCAGGAGCTACGTCTGAGGCTGCAGAGGTTGGCCCAGCCCAGCTGTCCCCCGTGGAGATACTGGGGCCAAGTACCACAATCCAGACCTCCTCAAGGAGATGAAAGTGCAGGGCAGCACAGCACTGTCCCCCTTCCCCAGCTCCACCATTGCTGTGGCCACACCCAGAAAGCCCTGAAATCTCCCAACCATCCTGACGTAACTCCCACTTCTGACACCCTCCCCACCACACACATACATACAACGAACTCTGCCTTCAGCCCTCCACTTCCCTTCTTGGCCCACTACCCTTACTCTACCACCTCCCCCTACCTGCCCTGAATCACCACCAACAAAACCCCTACTTCGACATCTGAACCCCCACCCTGTGCCCTGACCGTCTCACACACCGAACCCTCATCCGCACATCTACCCTCACCACACCAACCCCACCCCTTCTCACCCTCCTAGTTCCTGCACTCCTCTACCCCACCCACAGCCACAACCCAGCCTCACAGCCCAACACCACTTCTAAGCCCCTCTGCACACCCAAACTTCAGCTGTCCCCCAGCCCCTGCCCTCACTCTACCACACACCCCGCACTCTAAGCCTCTCCTACAGTAAAACCCCTGCTGTGACATCTACACCCCATCCTCTACACAGAACCCCCTGCTCACAAATGCTGTGCTGCAAGTCCCCACCATTCTGCCCTCACCCAGCACTTCCCACTGCCTGTCCTGAGCCTCCCCCACTGAAACCCCTGCCCTCACTTCTCCAACTCCTACCCTCAGCCCTACCACAAGACCTCTGCCCTTATCCCCAGCCCCATGTCCTTACTGCAGCAACTTCCACCTCCTGTCCCAACCCCCACAACTCTTCCAGCCCCTTGCTCTCATTCTTATGCCAACCACCCCCCTCCTGCCAGAGCTCCCATGCTTCAAGACTCACCCACCCCCCTCCATTTATTCTAGCAAATGACAAAGACTGAAAATGTTGTCTACCAACAAGCTCTATGTAATCTTTGAATCATTGTCAGACTTCTATTAATACAAACTTTTTTCCTCCACTTTCCAAAAAACACAGTCATTTGCACAAACCATATGTACTTTCCTTTTATTTTCCAAACAGGGTAAAAAACAAAAAAACAAAGATGCCCTTACTTCACTGACAAACCCGAGTAATGTGGGGTCAATTTGCTAGTGTGTGTAGTGTGTGTATAGATATTAAGCAATTCTTGACTTCCATATTTTCTTTTTCACTTTTTCCAAGTTTGCTCTTGAAATAAGATCAGCTATGCCAAGTTTGAACTGCAGAACGTATTACAGATTTCTGAATAGAGAAACAGCCAACAAAAACATGCTCATTGACTGCAATGGAACAAAAATACCCATCTTCATGCGAATTTATGCTTAGTCCAAATATTTTATAATTAAATGACCAGAAATACGAGTGCCTCAATTTGCAAAATCATTATTTGCAATTTGGCATAGTCGCAGACATCTCCTGTCCCCAAGCCCCTCCCCTTCCTGCCACCACCCTGTCATTGCACCCCATCCCCCAGCCTTGGGGGGAGTATGGGGGAGAGAGAGGAAGTGCCCTGAGGGGGGCCTGTTGCAGGGTGGCAGCAGCTGTCAGGCTCCATCCATCACTCCTGTAGTCGGGGTTTACCTTGGGACAAGGGCCATCAGCAGAGGATGCAGGGATTGCCTCCCATCTGCACTCATGTAGGCAACAGGAGCAGCATCCTGCTGCACCATGCCACACTGCCCTCATGACCCACTGTGACTTTCTTCTCTGCAGCTGGCAGGAACTGTAAGGGTACTCCGCTTCCTGCCACTGAGGGAAGAGAGTGCAGGAGGCTAGGAGGGTGGCGTGGCATGGTGGAGCAGACTGCTGCTGTCCCCCACAGCACCCCTGCAGCATCTACCAGTAGGCCCCCGGCCCCCCGCCCCCCGAGTCCTGTTGCCTAGGGAGAAGGGGAAAGGGAGCAGCATGGGGCAGAGCCTGCAGTGCAAGAGGAGGGAAGGAAGGTTGGCTCCTGCCCTGCCCCTCTCTCCACCCCTGTATTCACAGATTTCGCCATTCGTAGTGATGTCAATAAAGTAACTACCGCAAATGATGGTGGATTTCCTGTATTTATGTAGTGCTCATAAAAGGGGAAGTTTAGCCTGAAAACTCAGCCTGTGTGTAAGAAAATCTACGGGGGGACATAAATGACCTCCCTCCCTTCAAGTAGCAGGCAGTTAACAGGCTTCCCCTGCCATCTCCCAGTCCTACCACTACCACTCTGCAACACTTCCCCAAGGTTTTATTGTCCACTAGAACCCTAGACAGAGAACTGTAGGGAAAGAATGGTTACTTACACTGCCAGTGCATGGTTCAAGATACTGTAATCACTGTGGATCCTACTGTAGGATAGAGACATATTACTCAAACAACAACTGTTCTCCCAAACTTGGCTGCCAACCTAGTTGCTATGTCAAGGATGTAATGTTTGGGAAACAGCAGTGTTGGACAGCCCACTGACATCTTGCAGATTTAACATATTCTTGAAGCATGCAAAAGACAATGCCAGTGCCAGGGTGGAGTGAGCCTCAACATCTGGAGTGGGAAGGTGGCCAGACATCAAACTGATGGAAATGATCCACATAGCCTCTCTGTGATAAGATGGTCTGTCCTTTGAAAAGGATCGACCTAACCATGAAGAGGAAAGGGGATAGTCTTAAAGGGCTTGGTCCTGTAATGTAACAGAGGACAGCTCTGGAAATATTCATAGCACTTAGCTTCTTTGCAACAAGTCAGAAGTTGGAAAGAAAAGGTACAGACATTGACTATTTTAGGAGGAATTCCAGGAATAACTTAGGAATAAACTTGGGAAACAGATGTAGTACAACTTTGTCCTTGTGAAAGAACATATAGGCAAGTCAGCCATGAGAATTTAGAACTAACTCATCCTCCTTGCCTAGATGCTGATAACCAGAAAAACTATCAGGGTAAGACAGTACAATGAACAGAGTGAGTGCAATTAAAAAGGAAGTCCCACATTCTTCAGGAGGAAGATGTGGGGGACCCGTAACAAAGTTGGATCTGTACTGAGTGGTTAAGCATGCAAGAGACTTTTGAGGAACTTGGATACAGATGAGGATTCAATGGAGTATGACTGAACAACAAACAAATGTGCTAATATTCCTGCAAGGTGAATCACGAAAAAAGGCTAGCGTGCTTTAAGTGCGGCATGTAGTTGAGGATCTTTGATATCATGGTTTCTACCAGACTGAAATTGTATTGGGCTGCTTATATGTAGAAATTCCTCCATTTAAAAGAGCACTTTTTTCCTGTATGCGGCTTTCTACTTTTCATGAGAATTTCCTGAATTGCTAGAAGCACTCTCTGCAGTGGTGTGCTATCAGCCAACATTAAAGTCATCACACGCAATGACAGTATGTTTGAGTGCAGAATCTAATTGTGATTCTGTGATAGTATACCTGGATAGGCGGGGAAATGGATGCAGTGTCAGATGGATACCCGCAATAAATCTGAAAGTCAAAACTGAGTCAGCCAGTAACAATTTCTGACGATCAGTCTTGCCTAGCCCTTTCTGATCTTGGCTATCAACCCAGAGATTGGTGGGAAAACTGGTAAACATGCATGCATGACTTGAGTTTGTTGTTTCAGGAAGCAGAATGACAACAAAACTGGGCATATTACTCCCCTGGAGCAAACAGGTTCAGTTTGGCAGAGGAAAGATCAACTATGCAAATCCCAAACTGACCAACTATTGGATCTGTGATGGATTTCCACAGCAACCACCCACTGTTGGCCTATTGCAGATCTGCTCAAGAAGTCTGCCAGGTTAACTGCTGATTCCTGGAAGGAAAAAAATACTAGTGAAGTACTGGACAATACGGCACAGCTTGATTACTTCCTAGCAGAGGGGTGATAAACCAACTCCTCTATTTATATAGCGTATTGGCCATCAATAGCTGTATCCTGAGTTCCACAGCAGGATAGAAAATGCAATACAAGCCACTCTTATTCATGAGCTCTGGGATGTTTGTGTTTCTGGTTCCTTGGTCCTACAGCTGGTTTAGTTTGGTTCATTATCCTGATTTTAATGTATGTGTAATGAGTGTCATTGTCAGAGGAAGCAGAATATTGAACACCTTTTTGCCTGTTCTTGGGATCTAAACACCAACTAAGGTCTCTCAGGACTTCGGAGTGGGTCTGTGACTCTCTTGCTCATGTGATGACTGGACAGGGAATACATGCTTCTTGGCCAAAGTTACAGGAATCACAAGTAAAGTTTGGTAAATGATATTACGTACACACTAAGAGGCCTATGAGACTTCAGCATGTCTAGACTGTCATAACTGGACTTCACTCTAGGTTGTTTATCACTGATCAGGGAGAGGGGAACCAGATCTCTGGAGACAGACTTTCACCAATGTAGAGATGATTGTATGAAAATCATTTGTGATAGACTGAGACAAGATTTAGTCTCCTCCTGTGACCTGCCTCTGATCAGCCAATCACCTAGGTACAGGCAGGAGTGAATGTCCACTCTCCTTGAATGGACTGCCATCACATTAGGCATTTTGTGAAGATCATCTATCCTGTGGACAGTACAAATGACAGTGCCTTGTACTGCTGATGGTGTGGGCCCCATGGTGCATCACAGGTACTTCCCATGGGCTGTATGGATAAGCCGCTTATCACCTTTGAGTTTGAAGAGATGGAATGAGAGAGGCAAGTTTTAACCTGATATATGTATTTGTGGAGTCTTCTCAGATCTACCACAGGATGAAGACCCACTTTTTTTTTCAGAAGAGGAACTACAGAAAAAGACATCTCTTCCCCTGTATTTAAGTAGCACTTCCTTTGGTTCCTAAACAAAGCAATTAAACCACCTCTGCCTACAGCAGGGTCCTGTGAAAGAAGTCCCTGAAGAGGGAAGAAAACGAGGTGGAGGAAGAATAAGGAATGAAATTTGATAGAAATCAATGTCAAAGGCTAACCTGACATCCTTCTTTCTGGTGGTAGATCCTATCTAGTGCCAGGTGACTTTCAAAGGTTATGTTCACTTGAGTAGTCCTTGTGTGGCTCCCAACAGTCCCACCAAATATGCTTAGATGTCACTGGTGAAGAATGTGTCACTGAGAAGTAGCAGATTGACATCACCTTGTACATCTGGGTTTTTGTGGGTGGATAACTACGCTGTTAGTGCAATGACCAGCTTTTCTGTTTCATCTGAGGTATTTAACTGTATGGTTTTTGATAAGGAGGCAGTGCATACATTCTGAAGGATTTCACCCTTCAAATTTTGCAAAGAATGAAGAACGCTGTGTAACTGCTGAGCAACTCCATCCCTTCACAGGACAGGTTCTTTACGATGGTTTGTAGGTGTCTTTCAGAATTCTTGATGTCTGAAACTGTGATGTTCTTTATATCGTGACTGCAGCAGCTGCCCTGATGAACACACCTACTATTCAAAATAATCTTGCCTTATGTGGACAAGACTAGTACACACTTACAGTTACAGAACTGCAGTTATACACTTGAAGAGCCATACATAAATGTACTAAAGTACACTTAATCCCTTTTTTGCACTTGCTGATTTGAAATCAGCACTGAGGTGTCTCTATAAAGCACAGCCATTTTACCTTCTTCTTCCCCTAATTTCTATCACAGGGTCTAAACAGTGCAAGACAATTTTATCAGAGATTTATATAAGAAATAAATGCCTAAATGTGTGGTTGTAGGTGAAAAAAATAAAAGGAAGTTTAGAAAAAATTGCTGTTTAGAATTTTTTTTGAGTTTAGCAAAATAAATGGGATTTGAAAATGAGCAATTCTACTACTACAGGTTGAACCTCTCTAATCCAGCACTCTGTCATCTGGCAATATACATAATGTGGCATGATTTTAGTTAGCCAGATGACCATTTAAGGGTGTAGCAAAGTTTCCCATGATCCCATACAGTTTGTTTACAGTCACCAGTACTGGCTCTCAGTGTTCTGTGTTCTGTGATGTTATTGAGCTCTACTTTACTCCCTAAATGTCTTCTAAGAGCCCAGTAAGCAGTGGAAGTGTTGATACTGCTGCTAGAAAATGCTGACCTCCCGTGGTCTGGCAAATTGTCTCCTTCAGCAGATACTGAGAGTGCTGGACTAGAAAGTTTCAAACTGCAGTAATTAAAGTATTTGTCAAACATGGAAACAATCCTATGAGTTTCTAAATCAATTCCCAATTACACATTGACCTGCAATGTACCACTATAAATGGAAAGATTAATACCTAAACCCTACCTCTTGGACTTGGCAAATATCAGAAGTGATTATCAAGTAGACTAAGACCTCTTACATTGGATTGAGAGCAATGGCAAATCTATAAATCCAACTTTTGTTGACATCATTACAACACACCTTCCTAATCTAAACTCTGAGTCTATATTTGGAAGAAGTATACTTCAGCAGTCACTCACCAAAAATGGAATAATTTTCATTTGAAATGTAGACTCTTAATAGCAGTAAGTACCACTGTAAGAAAATGTATGCCTCAATTCATTATGGGGTCACAGGAAAAACAGAGACATGAACCCATCATGCATACATAGGAAAGGGGGTAGCTTGAAGCAAAAAAGATTATTTTGGTATGCAGAACTGAAAACCTCTCAAGAATGCATGCTGGGAAAAAGTTAAGAATTATTCCTGCTAAGTCAGAACCTCACAGGTTTGACATTGACAAAAGTTTTGTTTTCCTGAATAACTAGTTTTTATTACCTATCACAATAAAATATCATAGGGATTAGAAAGTTTATTTAAAAAAAAAACAAACTACTTCTTTCATGATCTGCTGATTCAACCCTCAATTGCAAAACTGTGAGGAAAGGCTGGGTATCAGGGCTTTCTCCATAGTTGTAATTTACATAAATTGCCACCAAGAACTGCAAGATACCTGAAGAGGAAGAAAAACGTTCATAGCTATGACAAGCGAAACCTTACTAAATTAGAACATTTAAAATCTTTAGTTCAGTCTGAAAAATGAAGAACAAGTCTGGTAACTTGGGGGCATGTCACAACAGAACTTTTCAGTGACTATACACATACTTAATATTAAACACATGTAAATATTTAAAGGACTAGGACCTTAAATACCAAAGCAGATTAGCAGGTTCATCTGCAATGGTCCTGAAAAGTATAAGGCAAGCTCAAAAATTACAAACAGCCCGTAAACACATATTACTAAAAGGCATTTATATGTAAAATGTAAGCTATGTTATTGTACAATTTTGGTGTTTTAATATATTAAAATCAAAATATTCATGACCTTTCAAAATTCCCACAAAAAGAAGTTTTGGTTTAGATTCCAACACTCCTCTGTGGCATGTGAAACCCAAACACTATAGCATACTATTGGACGAAAACCAGAACATGAATAACTAGCCTGCTTGCATTACCAAAGACTAAGTGGGATGATACACAAAGTGCATACAAGGGGAAAAAGCAAAATAGATTTTTAAAGTGTTCTAACGCCCTGCTGAAAGTTGGCAGATCAGAAAATATCAGCTTCTTGTTTCCAGATGCTACATTTCATTAAATATTTTCCTAGTGCAACTTTTGCATATAAATTATGACAGCCCTGTGGTAACTACCACTATATGATTGTTAATGATCGGGGGGGGGGGGGGGGAATGTCTACCTACAGGAACCTATTAGAATATGATCTACTTTCTGTAAAGCATATTAGAATTAAGGTTACTTAATAAGTAAGAAATGTTTTGAATGTTTAGTGGGTGGAGGAGGGAATGATGGGGTATTTATGAGGGGCTGGGAAGTGTTAGCCTATGCATTTTAATCTAACTGTGCATTTTTGAAAAGAACGTTTCACACGTTTCAAAACATTCACATGTCACACAGATGAACTCTAAACAGATCTCTATATCAGGTTAATATACATTATACACCTTGTTCTTTAAGCAGAAACAGAATATTTAAAAAGCATACCTGTTAAATATGTTCTCACTTGCAGCGTACTTGTCCAGTCTTCCCAAAGGCGTCAACATTTCATCTTGTGAGACAAAGTCCAGGGCTGAAGGTATAATAATCACATCAGACTCTGAGCTGTAGTCATCCACACCAACTATCAGAGACATCAGAAATATTCCTTATAATCACAGTACTTTAACACTAAAATTAAGCCTTTTCTGGATTGAGGACAAGCAAGTCTAGGCAAGAATCTGTCTCAAATGAGTACATATCGAATCACATTCAAAAGATACCGTCATTTTCCCTTACAGCCATTTTCCTTCTATGAAGCACTCTTTATGTAGGTCAGCGTTTAATCTCAAAAACTGTTTGCTTCAACTTTCATGCTATTTGATACAACTTCCCCAAGTCTGAACTATCACAAAATGTTTAAAGCTGCAGGAGTTACACAATATTACCACTTGCATACATCAAATGCCTGTTGACTAACCCTGAATCTTCAGTTGACTTAACTTTTTAAAAATATCCCCATGAAATCTCAATAAAATAAAAATCTATGACTGAAAGTTATAGTTTTGCAGAGATTGTACATCTGGACCAACAGGAAATTAAAAATTAAAATTAATGTAATTGAAAATAATACCTAGTAATCACAAAACTAAAATAAATATGCATACAAATGAACTTTAAATATTTTCTGTAACATCATAATGTAGTATCAAATATTTACCAATGCCTCTATCTACTTCAACGCAGAAAATACACATCTGAAACATTAATTGCTTACATGCTTCATTCTGACAGGCAGCTTTATGCTGGCACTTACTTGCCTCCCCATATGGCCTCAGTGAACTTAGTGGGGCTGTGCATGGGAAGATCTGCATGGACCTGTACAAAAGGACGGAGGTTTAAACTAAGTCTCTGAATGCATCTTAGAATACTCAAGGAGCTGGTAGAGGAGGTATCTGAGCCTTTAGCTATCTTTTCTGGAAAATCATGGGAGACAGGAGAGATTCCAGAAGACTGGAAAAGGGCATATATAGTGTCCATCTATAAGAAGGGGAATAAGAATAACCCACGAAACTACAGGCCAGTCAGCTTAACTTCTGTGCCAGGAAAGATAGTGGAGCAGGTAATTCAAGAAATCATCTGCAAGCATTTGGAAGGTGGTAAAGTGATAGGGAACAGACAGCATGGATTTGTAAAGAACAAATCATGTCAAACCAATCTGACAGCTTTCTTCGATAGGATAACGAGCCTTGGGGATAGGAGACAAGCGGTGGATGTGGTATACCTAGACTTTAGTAAAGCATTTGATACAGTCTTGCATGATATTCTAATAAATAAACTAGGCAAATGCAACTTAGATGAGGCTACTGTAAGGTCGGTGCACAACTGGCTGGATAACCATACTCAGAGAGTAGTTCTTAATGGTTCTCAATCCTGCTGGAAAAGTATAACAAGTGGGGTTCTGCAGAGGTCTGTTTTGGGATGGGTTCTGTTCAATATCTTCATCAACTATTTAGATATTGGCATAGAAAGTAGGCTTATTAAGTTTGCAGATGATACAAAGTTGGGAGGGGTTGCAACTGCTTTGGAAGACAGGGTCATAATTCAAAATCATCTGGATAAACTGGAGAAATGGTCCAAGGCAAACAGGATGAAGTTTAATAAGGACAAATGCAAAGTGCTCCACTTGGGAAGCAACAATCAGTATCACACATACAGAATGGGAAGAGACTGTCTAGGAATGACTACAGCAGAAAGGGATCTAGGGGTTACAGTGGACCACAAGCTAAATATGAGTCAACAGTGTGATGCTGTTGCAAAAAAAGCAAACATGATTCTGGGATGCATTAACAGTTGTGTTGTGAACAAGACATGAGAAGTCATTCTTCCACTCTACTCTGCTCTGGTTAGGCCTCAGCTGGAGTACTGTGTCCAGTTCTGGGCACTGCAGTTCCAGAAAAATGTGGAGAAATTAGAGAGGGTCAAGAAAAGAGCAACAAGAATGATTAAAGGTCTAGAGAACATGACATATGAAGAAAGGCTGAAAGAATTGGGCTTGTTTAGTTTGGAAAAGAAAAGATTGAGGGGGGGCATGATAGCGGTTTTCAGGTATCTAAAAGGGTGTCATAAGGAAGAGGGAGAAAAAACTTGTTCTTCTTGGCCTCTGAGGATAGAACAAGAGGCAATGGACTTAAATTGCAGCAAGGGAGGTTTAGGTTGGACATTAGGAAAAAGTTCTTAACTGTCAAGGGGGTCAAACAGTGGAATAAATTGTCAAGGGAGGTTGTGGACTCTCCATCACTGGAGATATTTAGGAACAGGTTAGATAGATGTCCATCAGGGATGGTTTAGACAGTACTTGGTCCTGCCACGAGGGCAGGAGGCTGAACTTGATGGCCTCTCAAGGTCCCTTCCAGTCCTAGTATTCTATGATTCTTTGAACGTGTACATTCAAGGACACAAACTGTTGTCTTATGTGAGTACTCCCCCGTAGGCTCAAATGACACTATTTTTCTACCTAAAAACTGATGCTACAGCACTGTATAACTACTTCTGGTCTCATTTCCAATACAGACTGACATTTGTAAGTGCAGAGGATGGAAAAAAATTGCAAGAAAACCTGACAAATCAAACACACAGAACCGAAGGAGGGGGCGGGAGCGGGAGATATTAGTTGCCCTGACTGAGATAATTACGAGCATCAAAGGAAGGGAAGCTGTCCTTGTAATATGTGAGGTAATTGATGTCTCTGTTCATACCACATGTTAATGTGTTGAATTTGAATATGAATTCCAACTTTATGAAATTTCATAAAGTTGGAATTTATCATAAAGTTGGAATTCACATTCAAATTCAACACATTAACGTGTGTGGGAGCACGAGCACCTGGTGGCCGGGCCTCACTCGCAAGGCAGAATGACCATACACTCCATCTTGGAATGCTATCATACAACGGCGGGAAGGTCTGAAGTCAGGCCAGGAGAAAGAAATCAGAAAGTTGACAAGTAGTTGGAGAGTCCCCAAAGAGAACATCCTGACAAGCAGATAGTAAGCCCCCAAAGAGAACAGCTGGGGCTAGTAGCTGGAAGCCCCCCAAAGAGAACATCTTGGTTGTACAACATCAGAGGGTCCCAGGGGAGGTTCAGAAAAAGACCAAGGACAGAGGAAATCTTGTAACATGTTCTGACAGGCCGGGAGGATAGAAAGCCCAAATTAGGTAACAAACGCTTTAATTGGCCAGGTATCGAACCCCCAAGTAAGAAACAGTATAAAAGGTGATTTAGCAGGAATAAGGGTGTGGGCTCCTGGACACAAGGCGGAGGCTAGCAACTTCCAGTCCAGACAGCAGACCCCGGCCTGATCACCCGGACGTCACCACCACGAAAGGTCCCAACCAAGCCGTATCTCTGAGTTGAAGGGCCGCTGTAACGTAGTTATTGGTGAGATGTGGGAGCACTGGATGTTATTGGTAAGTCACATGTAATTATATATAGTTATATGTAACCTAGTATTTAGCTTATGCCAAATAAATAACTATCTATCTATCTATCTATCTATATATAACAAGTGTTAAGTAATTGTAGTTACGAATAAATCACTATTGGTAAATACCACTAGCTGGTCTAGCTGGGTCTGTATAGAGAATTATTGGGACTTAGAACAGCCACAGGGCATTGTGGTGTTCACAATCGGAGTGTTATTGTTCCTGGTATTCATAATACTGTGGAAACCTAGGTTTTAAAGTGAATACACTGAATCACATATTGCTGCTACACTATATCAGGCTGCTATAAAGGTGGGGTGGTTGGTCCTGGGCCACCCGACTCCCCCCGCTGTATCACACCCCACGTGCACCCACGGGACCCGGAGTAGGTCGGCACATCGTCAATGTGGTATGAACAGAGACATCAATTACCTCACGCATTACAAGGACTGCTTCCCTTCCTTTGACGCTCATAATTATCTCAGGCAGGACAATTAACATCCCCCCTGCCCGTCATCTCCCCTCCTTCAGTTCTATGTATTTGATTTGTCAGTTTTTACTGCATTTTTTTTGGTCCCCTGTAACTGTAAATATCAGTCTGTATTGGAAATGAAATTGATTGGATGAAGTGGATCTGTCCCACAAAAGCTCATCACCAAAGAAATCATTTTGTTAGTCTTCAAAGTTCTACACTTCTGCTATTTTGTTTTGTTGGAGCACAGACAATCTCTCTGTTATTACTTCTAGTCTGTCTTGGCTAATTCAGTCAGGCCATATAATATTTTCAACGCAAAACACTTGGTACATCAGCCTAGGATTTTATTTTTAAAAAGCAACATCGGAAAAAACAAACACACTCCTCTACTCACTCTTCATAAAAATTATACGATGGGTGTGTCTACGCTGCAATTACAAACCTGCAGCTGGCCGGTGAAAGCTGACTTGGGTTCATGGAGTCAAGCAAGTGCTGTGTAAATGCAGTGTAGACATTCAGACTTGGGATGGATCCTGCACTCCAGGACCCTGAGAGGTCGCAGCATCCCAGAAGTCTCAGTGCAACCCAAGCCTAACTGCAAACACCACAATTAATCAGTCCTGTAGCCTGAGCCCCTTAAGCCCAAGTCAGCTGGCATCTGGGCATTTAACAGCAGTGCAGACATACCTTACAAGATCTTAAAAGTCGACATTTCAGACATGAAATTTCTTTTCTATATTCTAATGCATGGATCTGTAATTTTCTGAATTGGATCTTACACATTTTAGTTTTCCAAATGTACCTTTCTTAAATATCACACTATTATACATGGTTATCATAAGGGAGTGAGTTTGCGACTTCATTATATTAACAGTGTTGCTTTACAGGTAAAGTCACGAATCCCTTCTCTATCTGGGAAACAATTGGCCTTCTGTAATTGCTACATAATAAGATGACTAGAAAATATACATGAAGATATACACGAAAGTTGATGCATGAGCTGCAAAAACACATGGAAAATAGGGCAAAATGGCCAGCTTCCATAGTAGCTGGGAGTCAACTGTATGGGTTTCTTAAGGGAATCAGACAGAAAGGAAGGAGGTAAGATTTGGGATGGAAGACAGCTGGGAATCAGATGGATAGTGGTGATCTAGTACAGTAGCAGCTGAGAAACTTGGAGCATAAAGTGGTGATAGAGCTGCAGTGGGAGGAAGAGAGAAGATAATGATCTGCAAATATGAAGTCACAATGGGTGGAGAGATACTGAACTACTGACGAGGAGGGATCAGGAAAAGATCTGTTGGGTAATCAAATGTTTGCCGAACAAAAGGGAAAATATACTTAGCAACCCTTTGTTTGATCAATTTAAAAGGCCCTTCAGGAGGAGAAAGATGACTGCAATGTAGCACTTCTTTTGAGAATAGGTCCTTTTCTTCATTAGAGGAATAAGACAAAGGCTACGTCTACACGAAGAAACAGATTCAACTTTATGAAAATAGATTTTGTAAGGCTGTGTTTTATAAATTCGAATTTGAGTATCCTCACCTACCTTCAAGCTTCCCAAAAAGTTGACGTATTGCTCTCTCACTCAATGGCCAAACTTTGAGTGTTGCAGCAGTGCAGTGTGGGAACTATCCCACAGTTGCCTCATCCCCATTGAATTCTGGCTATTTTTCACTGGTGCATCATGGGGAAAAAATACCCTGCTAGTGGTTGGGGGTATGTGATGTCATCTCCCACATTGCATTGCCCTCATTCCCCTCCTGTGGAAAGCAAACACCCTTTTTTCCAGCAGGAAGGAAGGAAAAGTAGGGCATCAACAAAGATCACCAATTTAACTGAAATCTCTTGTTTCTATAACTGAATTAGCAAAGATTTTACAAAAAGCAGTAGGTGTCTGCAATAGCTTTCAAGTGCAGCCAGGTGTCTGTGTCTTCTCAACAAGCCCTCCACACATTCTTCCCTGTGTTAAGGAGGTCAAAACTTGAAGAAAGAGGATAGAAAAGATTAGAAAAATGATTTTTGGCTTCTCAGTTCACTAAAGAGTTGTTCAACATGTTGAAATTTGGGAAGCCCCATCCACCAAGTGGTGGTGCTCGTGTGGGGAGGCAGCCCAGACTGACTGTCAGGATGCTGGACCCCCTCATCCCATGGGGTGGTGGGGTGCATCGGAGGATGAAGGGCCATTTGACATGGTCCCCGAAAATCTTTTTTGGGCAGAGGGCGTGGGGTCCATGGCTAGAGGGCCAGTTGAAATAGGCTCCATGGCTGCAGCAAATCATAGCTGCTGGGGAAGCCTTCCCCCTGGGGGGCAGCAAGCCCCCCATCTTCACCACCTGGGAGACTTCCTCCAGACAGCAGCAAGCCCCTGAATATATTTTTGTGGGGGTGGGGGGCCCAGTTGAAACGATACCCGTGTGGCAGCAAGCCCCTGAAAATCTTAGCCACAGGGCGAGACTACCCCCAGGCAACAGCATCACTCGAGCATCTTTCCTGCCCTTGGAGCCGTTACTGTGTGCAAGCCAGGACATTGTGCTGCCTGGCAGCATAGTCCACACTGAACAGCAGGCATGTCCTTTTATTGGGTCAGGAGCTAGCCACGTGATGTGGTTGGGTGCAGGAAAGACCCCAACTGCATAGCACCTGTGGGAGAGAGAAACCACAGGACCACAGATAAGAAGTTTCTTGGCCTCTCATACAAGCATGACCCCCGACAGCCTAGCTGCCATGTGGTGTGGTGGGGCAGGGGCTGGCACCAGCACTGGGAAAAAAATAAAGTGTTCATCTAGCAGAAAGATCAGGAAAAAAAGGAAATTAAGGACGAGCAGTGGTTATACTAATGATAAGCATATTTTCCTGTTGCTGAATGTAGCAGTAAGGGCTACTTATATAATAAATAGATATAAGTGGCAGTTGTCTGTGTCAATAATTGGATTGCCCTTGGAATGTTCAGCAGTGAAGACAAAAAGTTTCAATTAGACCTGAAATGGTTTCGTTCATTTCAAATAGAATCCCAACACTCTTCTGACATTGAGGGTGTGCACAGTGGTTCCTAGTGCACTGCTCTAGGGATTCGGGAAGAATACTGTGAGATGTATGGGTAATTTAACATAAAAAGAAGTGCAAACTTTAGGGAGAAACTTAGGGTGGGTTCTCAGGGTAACTTTATCCTTGAAAAAATATATCTGGTGCAGGTCTGCCATCTGTGCCCCCAGTACCCCAATGTCTGGCAAAGTGATTGCCACAAGGAAGAAGACTTTCATGGATAGGTAATGTAGTGAGAAGGTGGCTTAAAAAGCTTCCGGTAATAGGGTAGGTAAACACCACATTGCCTGTTTTGACATGGAATGCAGTGATAGCTGCTAGATATACCCTCACAGAGCTAAGGGAGAGGCCCACTTATTTTAACTCTAGGAGATAGTTCCATCTGAAATTTATATGTTTTGCTGTGCACCAGCATTAGACTTGTTACATTTGTGTTTTAGGTCACACAGGTAGATAATTTCCTGCTGTGCAGTAAGACAACCTGGACTTGCTGTAATTACATTAATTCAGTGTGTGAGAGCCAGAGAGGAGCCATGCCTCGAACTGAAGCATCCGTACATTTGGGTGTTGGATTTGGCCTTGATGTTGTGTTAGCAGGTTGTTGACAGAGGTTAGTGTGCTAGGAGGACAGATGAACACCCAAAGGAGCTAAGCGTTCTAGCTTTGTCTGGAGCACGCTGGGTCTGTTAAAATTACTGTTGCCTGATCAAGTTGGATTTGTGTACCACCTTGTGTAGCAATGAATTGGGTGGAAACGCTTAGGCCCAGTATGGGTGCCAGTTGTTGATGAGGACGCCGCCATTGAGTATTTGCTGAGACTTTCTCTGTAGAAGAAGATTTTGCATTTCATGTTCCTAGCTGTGGCAAAAGTGAGCTAGTCAGGTAAGCCCATCAGTCGTATGTGGAATGCAAGATCACTTCATTCAGTGCCCATTCGGGGTCTGTGGGGAACTGTCCGCTAAGAACGTCTGCTGTGGTGTTCAGGGAGCCTAGTGGGTAGTAGGCTAAGAAGTGAATATTATGCTGGGTACATCAATTCCACAGTTTGATGGCCTCAGCACAGAAGGAGGAAGAGAGAACCCACTCCATCCATTTATACAAAACACACATGGAACATTGTCTATGAGCACCTGAACTATAGAGCCCATGATGCATGGAAGGAAATGGAAGCAAGCAGTCCATAGTTGCAGTATGTTTATGGGCAGATTCTGCTCGGTTGAGGACCAGACATGCTGTGCTATATGATATAGTACATGTGCTCCCCACACCCTTGAAGGATCACCCCCTGGTGATAATAATGGTCCACACTGAACAAAAGACAAGTCCTTTTATTGGGTCGGGGCTAGTCACGTGATGTGGATGGGCACAGGAAAGACCACCACAAGTGAATTAGGGGCAGGATGGGTGAAGAAATATTCTGAGCCCTTGGGAGGGTGGGGGATAAAATACTTATGATCAGCACTCTTGCAAGTGGTTGTTGTGTGGGTGGAGTCTGCCATACTGATTTTGCCAGATCTAGAATTGCCCCATTGATTGACAAGACTCTCTTAGCTGAAGATGACAAATTACAATATGTCTGTCAATTTGTGTTGGATTTCTGGCACCTCCTCCTTATTTATATGGTGTTTAGCTGCCACCATTTAAAACAGGCCTTGGAAAGGGGTATAATCATCCTCAGTCAGTGGCTGTGGGGGCAGAGCAGCCTTGTCTATGGCAAGGGGGTCTCATTAGCCTGAGACGTTTCATGGACCATGTCTTCTGAGTACTTGTTGACAAGTAAGTTCCATTTCCTTGCCTCAGTGAGTTATGGAGTTGATGGCAGAGTGGGAGTGTACCCTGGGGGGAGTTCCATCATAGGATGTATAGGGTCCCCACAGATTCCAATACGTCCAGGGATCCAAAAGTGATGGGGGATGGTTCCTATTGGTGCCATACCACAGCAGGTGGGTATTTGTAATAGGGGTGGTAAGTCAGCTGTTTGTCAAGTCTGTAGGGAGTACTGAGGAGATAAGGCTGCATCCTCCTCAGTGGAAAAGGGGGAAGCCTCCCATGGAAAGCCATGGTGGGGAGGCTCTGAATTAGGCAAGAGGGGTGCAGCAAGGTGGAGAGGGGGATGCTGGTAATGGGGAGACTCACAAGTCTCTGTGGTGAGTACACGCCTAGGGTGTGGCCAGTTGCAGTACTGAGGTCTGAGCTGACAAAGATGTATTGTTCTTTGCAGCTGAAGGGTGACAAGTCCCTGCGTCAGCACCGAGCTGCTTCGGAGGGAGCAGATTGGCTGTCAGTGCCAAGTCTGTATGTGGTGCCACCAGTAGCAGGAGAGTGAGAGGGAGGGCGGTGTCATCATGCTGGCACCGATGCTGTTCATGGGAGTAAGATGGGCTGATCTTGAGGTGCCCAGAGTGCTAACAGTGTTCACTTTAAGAGCAGTCTGTGGCAATGGCACAGATCTCATTGGAGAGCATTTTTTCCTCTTTTGAACTCTCTACAGCGAAATTGCCTTTCACTTTTTTGCTGATTTCAGCGGCTTCGGGAACCTTGTGAGAGACCTTGTTGGGGAACCTGTTGCTGAGCATCTCCCTTGTCCCCATGGTTGAAGGGATCTCTCCATTAGGAGAAATTTCAGCCTCAGGTCTGCGTCCCTCTGTACCTTGGACTTAAGTTTAGCACAATGGACACATTTTTCGAGGATATGCCCATAGCCCAGACTGTAGACACACTGGCTGTGCCCATCAAAGATGGGTACAGCCTCCCTGCAGAAAGCACATTGCTTGAAGCCCAGGGGGTTGGGTATCCAGGTGACTGGGAACAGTTAAAGGTCCACTGAAGTGGAGGGATTTTTTTTGAAACACCCCCCCCCCCCCCCCCGCTTTAAAAAAAAACAACAAAAAACCACACCAAGTACCTAAGAGGGAGAAACAAGGAAAGCTACTCTAACGAAGGCCTGAGGAGAGCGCTTTGACAGCACAACTGCTGCACTCCATCTCCACCCAGGGGTGGTATAAAGGGAACTCAGGGTTCCTGCCTCTGGGTCCTTTGTTCAGCACTTTAAATAATGTGGAAGAAGGGGCACATAGGAAGGACCCTGTGCATGAGACACCCAGAGGGACACTGCTGCAGAAATGTCCGTACAAAGGCACAGGGCTGCATAAATACCTAGAGCAGAGCACACAGGGGGACACCCCCCACGGAAGAATTGGTGCATTGTGTCTCAGGTTCAGTATTATTCAGAAACGTAGTTTGGTCCCATCTACCATGTTGAACAAGATCACATTGGGATACTGGGGGATGTAACAGGATTCAAATGCCACCCAGCTGATTAGCAAAGTGCCCACAGAAAGGTTTTCTCCCGCGCTACCCCACTCCCGCCGGCTATGTGTGTACTTTCACACACACCTCAATGCACATCAAAATTTATTCTGCACACGTTGGAAAAGATTTGAGGGACCATTGTTCAGAACCATGTTTGCCTTCATTTATGTTAGCATTTTCCTTCAAAATTTCCCTGCTGCTATGTTAATATAAAGAAAATTTTACTATCAAGAATGACAGTAGCTGTTTACTATCTACTAGCACTTTATATACCATTTGGTTAGTTTAGCACGCGGGGGTAAAATGCCAGTAGACAGTCTATATTAGTATTATCAGTTGTAGAGCTGCACTGGTACTGGTGCAGTAATGAGTCATTTGATTAAATATACTAGCCTCTGAAAAACCATTTCTGACTATGGAGTTTAAACGCACTCTTTTAGCTCTATTGCCCAGGCAATTTAGAAAGGGCTCTCTTTGGTTATACAAATATGGCTTAGGTCACACCTATACTACATTTCAATGCCAACAGGTAACCCAGGCTATATCTACACAACAGCCTTATTTCAAAACAACACAACCACAGGCAAAATGCATTTCAAAATACACCTAGCTATCTCAAAACAGATTTTCCAGACACATAGCACTATTTTGAAACAGTGCCATGAGAGCCTGTTATGGCTTATTCAAAATAGCACTATTCCATGTCTTAATGGTGCCTATTTCAAAATTGCTATTTTGAAATAGGCATTATTCCTCATAGAATGAGGTTTATCAGAATGAGAAGAAACACACCCACTACTTCAGTTTTATTTCAAAATAGCATGTGCGTCATTTAGATGTTGGCAATGTTATTTTAAAATAACCTGATCACACAGTAGCTCCAGAGTCCTCAACCCTATTAAAATATATGTGTAGGCAGCAACCAGAGTACTACAGTCATGTTACTGAACCAGACTATAATCCTATGAGCCCTCAACTGAAGCTCAATCCAGCATCATCAAAACATTCTGATCCTTTCTATAACAACATAAGAGTTATTGGCCATGTCTACACTAGCCCCAAACTTCGAAATGGCCATGCAAATGACCATTTCGAAGTTTACTAATGAAGCACTGAAATACATATTCAGCGCCTCATTAGCATGCGGGTGGCCACGGCACTTCGAAATTGACGCGGCTGGCCGCCGCGCAGCTCATCCAGACGGGGCTCCTTTTCGAAAGGACCCTGCCTCCTTCGAAGTCCCCTTATTCCCATCTGCTCATAGGAATAAGGGGACTTCGAAGGAGGCGGGGTCCTTTTGAAAAGGAGCCCCCTCTGGACGAGAAGCATCAATTTCAAAGTGCCGCGGCCGCCCGCATGCTAATGAGGCGCTGAATATGTATTTCAGCGCTTCATTAGTAAACTTTGAAATGGCTATTTGCATGGCCATTTCGAAGTTTGGGGCTAGTGTAGACATGGCCATTGAGACTTTGCTGAAGTGCTCTCAAGATTTAACTGATCCCCACATACACCACTGTAACTACACTGTAGGTATATTCTTATTTTAAATTCAGAAATACTGGCCTCAAAATAAGTTCTAATTAAATAAATCAGAAGTGTGAATTTCTTTAGGTTAAAATTTGACTTACACGGGGGTTGTGAAAACACGTAAGTTGAGGGTCTACTTTAATATAAATTCCACAGGGCAGGCTGGATCCCTGCATCTCTCAGTACAGTGTCAAAAGGCATGCTATGCTAATCTTTAAAATGTCCCATACGTGTGAGTGCATAACAGATAGTTCGATTAGGAGAGGCAGACCCCACAGAGAATGGATAGATAATATAGTAGATTGGTGCAGAGCTAGTCTACAGAACCTAAGCCACTCCACACCGGACAGGGAATGATGGAAAGGAATAGTGAGTGAGGCATCAGACACCAATGGGCACTGAGCCCATGGTTATTGAAGATGATGATGATACATGTGTGTCCTACAACAGGGGTGGGAAACCTTTTTTGTGCAGGGGCCACAAACCCACTGAAAAAATGAGCTGAAGGAGACAAGTGAGAAAAAAACAAAACAAAACCAAAATCCCCAAACCTCACTCATGTGGTCCGTGACAGAGAAACAGAAAAAATGTCACCCCTCAGTTCCCTCTCATCCCAGCTCCAGAACCTTAGGGGACCAGGGCTAGTAGATTTTGTGGGGCTCCTCTAGGTTCTGGGGTAGGCCCAAAGAAGAGGGGTTCAGTGTGGGAGGGAAGTGGGCTTGAGGTGTAGGGTCTGGGAAGGTGGGCTGGCGGAGCAGGAGCGGGCCGGGAGGGCTGGATGGGAGGGGGATTCAGGAGCAGGTTGTGGGTGGGCAATCTGAAGAGGAGGGGTGCAGAAGCAGGCTGAAGGTGGCAGGGTCAGGACAGGAGGGAGAAGTGAGGTGGTGGGGTAAGACACTGGGTGGGAGGGAGTGCAGGAGGAGTCTCAGGGTTCAAGTGCTGGGCAACATTGGGGTGCTTACCTAGTTTCAACTCCCTGGGGCACACGTGGCTGTGTGGGATCCGCCACCCCCACGTATCACCCCTCATTTCTCTGACTAGCCAAGAGAGAACACCTGGGACTGGAAAAAGTCTCGTAAGCTGAGACTTCCCAGAACAGAGCTCAATGTTTTTATTTTTCTGCAGCTGGATGTGGCCCTGCCTGTGTGCTTGGCTGGAAGAAGTTAGTGAGTCTGGCCAGCTAGACCAGAATAGGATGACTCAATGGTATTTCAGTTCATAACATCCCAATGGGGTCATTATGAGGAAACAAAGGCCACATAAAAAACAAAGGCAAAGTTTCTTATGTGGTTCTTTGGTCATTAATATGGACAAGTTCAGAGTGAAACCAGTGGCTGTACGTAGATGAATGAAGATATAATTTGGTTCAAATCACATTGAAATAGAAAGAGAACATGAAGTGGCAACCTGCTGATTTATTTATTTTGTATTCTGTCTGGTGACTTCCCTTCTTCCTGTCCAGATTTTTCTGCCACTTCCATCAATAAGCACTTTGTAAAGTTTTTCTTCCTTTCCTTTCTTACTCCTTCCCTAACAATGCTTTGTAAACATCCCAGATGAAAAACAGGTGTTTAGAAGCTTAATTCAGGCAAGACTGCAGTAATGCTAGTGGGAGGAGCAAAGCATGTTAAAGCTCTTCTCTCCTCTACTACCTTCCCCACTGTCAAGGGCATCCACTCTCCAATCCTGGACTGCATTGCAAAACAATGTTCCTGATGTCCCAAATAATCCAGCTCAAAATTTTCTACCCTGATATTCAAAGTCCTCTATGGGACTAACCCTAGTGCAGGGGTCAGCAACCTGTGGCTCCAAGAGCTGCTGCTGCTGACTCCAAGTGCAGCTCCAGAGGCTGCTTAAACAAAGCTCGCCATTAAAACTGCATTTGGATTTTTTTGTTTAAGTGGTGGCAGCCTCCAGAGCTGCGGGGGAGCCAGCTGCAGTGGGTGGGGAAGCCGGCAGGGCAGGGAGCCCCGGAAGAGCAAGCCAGCAGGGCCCCACGTGCGGGAAGTCAGCCTTCAGGAGAACTGCAGTGGGAGGGGTGGCTGAACCTGCCCTGTCCATGTGCAGTAGAAGGCAACAGGGAGGAGCGGGGGAAGGTGGGAGCCATGGAGGAGAAGCAGCAGTGCATGGAGCTTGTCAGCTGAAGCAGCTAAATCCTAGGGCTGATGGGGTTACACCCAGGGTTAGAGCTGAAGGGGTTAAACCTGGGGTTGAAGGAGTGCAGTTGGGGCTGAGAGGGGTTAAATTTGGGGTTGGGGGAGCCGGTTTGCAGGATGCAAGTAAAGCTTAGGGATAGGGTGGATTTGGGCTTTGAGGCAGGTAAAGCCTGGAGATGGGGGTAACAACTTTCTAACTGGTACATTGTTCACGCTGTTCTTAAAACAGGGGTGACAAAAAAGTACAGTTTGGCATTAATTATTAAGGACCATCTCATATTCACGTGCATTGCAGCTCTTGAAGGACTGATTCTGTAACTGAATTTTTAAAAATGGCTCTTCTCGCTACTTCAGTTGAAGATCCCTGAGCTAGCTAGTTTGACTATCACTGCTTCTTGCAAGCATGACTTCCTATATTTTGATGGAAGAGAATAAAGTCTTATCTGCACTTGAAATGGTACATCAGCACAGACCCAGCACTGGCACTGTGCTCCTATAGTACTTCAGTGAAGATACAATCTACATCAATAAAAAGGCTTTTCCCCCTAAACAGATAATCTCTGGAAGTAGATTCCACTGGTCTAATGCCGTCTACACTGGGGGTTAAGTTGGCTTAACTATGTCACTCGGGGATATATTTTTCACACCCCTGAGCAACGTAGCTGGGCTGACCTAAGTTTAATGTGGGCCAGGCTTAAAATCTCACCAGTAGGAGGCGGCTTGTGAGTACATGAACAGCCAGTCGAGCTGGATTTAGCCTTCAGCACTCATTCTTACAAAAGATAAGTGGCCAAATTCTGGATTTACCTCTACTTTAATGAGGTTCCCCCTACAATTCCCTATGCAACTCAAACGGAAATAAACATCCATATAAACTAATTAAGTTACCAATCTTAGAGCCTGGAGAGGAAGCAAAATATTACATTTATCTTTAATTACATGGAAGATGCTTGCATCTTTCACAGAACCACCTAAATGAACACATTTACCATGGGAGGACAGTCACACATCACCAATAATTTCTATTCCAAAAAATCTGGAATATCTTGCACATAAGCTGTTATGGTGTTAATTGTGATGTTGTTTTAGTTTCTGATCAGTATTTCCTATAAGATAATGGGTTGGGCAGCCACCCAGGAGATAGTCAAATGTTGCCCAGCTGATTGGCAGAGTGTTCAAAACTAACAGAATTTGTTTCTTCTGGGGGCACACATCCGCTCATGCCTCAGTGTGCATAACAAAACATACTCCATGCATGGATGGAAAAAATTAGAACATCGTGTCTGACCCTACCATATCTGCTAAGTTTAAAAAATCTGGAAGTTTTATGTAGATTTTGGTAAGCCCTAGATGCATAATAATTAATAATTATTACTCTTAGCTTTTTTTCTCTTAAGAAAAATGTGAAGTTAAACTCTTGAGCCTAAGGCACCAAGGTTAGGAAGGAAAATGCTTTGTACTATGTTCCTTTCAAGATGCATAGCCACCCAAGAGTCAGTCCAGAGCTGTGCACATCCAGTGACTTATGTTCTGGTGTCCCACCCTTCCTGCTCCCCAGCCCCATTCATGCTCTGCAGCAGCATTGCTGCTCCCCTCTGCCTTGGAGCCCCTTGCTGTGCAGAGTAGGCAAATGAGGCTGATGTCAGGGCTGGCTCCCTCTCCTCCATTCATTTACTCCATTGCCAAAGAGCAGGGAAGAGGAGACAGGGTTAAGGAGCTCACCAGAGCTGCTGTGATCTGAAGGAGCCTTCAGACTGATGAGTGCCTCTCTGCTTAAAGAAAGGGCACACAATCACATTCACTTCCCCACCATACAGCCATGCATGCACACAAAACACAGGCTAGGGCTACAGTGCAGCCCTAGCTCAAAATAACTTTTGCAATTTGCGCACTGCAAAATGCATAAGTTATTCCAAGCTACTTTATTTTGAATCTGGTGCAGGCTGCACTGCACCCGGCTTCGAAATAAGGCACTATTCTGAACTTCCCGGTAACCTTCACCTGACAAGGGGTAGTGGGAATGAAATACTGTGCTTGGAATAGCTCTGCTATTTCAAGCGCAGTGTTTGGCCATGCAGTTCCTATTTCAGAATACGAATGTATCCCGAAACAGAAATCATAGTGTGCGTGCGCATGCACACGCAAACGCAAACAAAGAGTTTCTTTCACACTCACCTTCCTACACATACTTCTTGTTATTATTGGTACTTAGTATTTCTTGGTACTTCCTCCAATGCACATATGTTCTCTGTAACTTGATTCTTTCAAAAACTGCTGTTATTTTAGTTTTCTGACTAATCTATGCATTTAATAATTTTCTCTTATATTTAAATAGAAGTCTTCAAGCAGTGAATTCTAAAATGCCTAACCTGTCCTGGCTGGAATAATTAGCTGTATGGTTACTTTTTTAAAAACACGTATTATATCTGGGCATTTTGTTCACACTGCCACCACACAACCACACGGTACACTGATACAGGTGCACATAACCAAATTCCTTGCTCACATGGATGGAAAAAGATAATAGGGAATATTGTCATTGCCCCATCCACACCAAGAAAACAAAACATGTTAATTCCATTAATCTTAAGCATCCCAAAGTAGCCGCACATAGCAGAAATCCAATACTCCACGTCCTTTGGAGTAACAGTCTCTCTCTCTCTCCAAGAATTACAAGTAACTAGGCCATCACAAGACCCTGTTCTGCCCTTTTTCCGGCCATATGTTGCTGTTGCTCCCCCCACAGCTGCAGTTCTTACAGTGAGAGGTCCCTCTGTCCATGCACACAGAGAAAGTAAGGTGTGCTATTCCACCATCATGCAGTCTCTACTTATGTCTACTGACAAAGTGGAGCCACACATGTTCACCAGGTCCCCATCTGCCTTCTGACACAAGTCTCCCCTTGCCTTTACCTTTCTTTCCTCCCTTCTCCTTCTGAGCAAGATATGGCAGCCCAAAAATCTAAGCAGACTAAGCAGGTTTGGTTCAAGGAAAACTAGAAAATGGGTAATACGCTTTCTGAGCACTAAAACCCAAGGGAACATGACATTTCCACAAAGTGGCAGCTAGAATCAACCACTACGTGGTGATACTAGCTCCAACTACTACCTCACAGATTCTTTAGACAGTACTGGCACAAACCACTAGCAACCTTCTTGTAACAGAGCATTTATGGCTGTCATGCTAGCAAAATGACTAGTAAACTCTCCTTAGATCCTCTGTTATTCTTACTTTGAAGGCTCAGTTAGCAGGAACTTTGGTGACACCAGAGGTTAGTACTGCAACTACTAATTAAAGTGACTTGTCCAGGGGCAAGTATAAAATGTGAGTCTTACCTAATCTTTTCATTAAATTTAAGAAATTAAATCTCCTGGATCTGGGCATACAAACAGCTGCTAAAAGTTTCACAGGACTCAAGGACTCCTGGTTAACACTAGGCTTCAGTGAAGCTCATATGGAAGAGCTAAAACAATGAGAAGTCCTGTGGCACCTTACAGACTAAGAAATTTGTTGGGGCATAAGCTTTCGTGGGTAAAGACCCATTTCTCATTGTTTTTGCAGATATAGACTAACATGGCTACCCCTCCAATGGCAGAGCTAAGAAGCCCCAGCAGAAGCAGGTCCTACTGATACCACGTGTACTAAAGACAGAGCAGGTAAAGGTGAACTCCAATATCTTACCGACATTCAGTGCTTGTATCATGCCAGTTTATAGTGCATATGTAGTAACAGTGTGACAGCTGAAGGCTGATATCACATTGTTATTATGATTTCACACTCAGGATTCTAATTATGCATCTTTTCAGAACACACGCATCATAAGGAAAGCAATGAACTAACCAGAAAAAGCTGGCATGACAATTTTGATTGCAGGTTCTTGTACCAATATGTGCAGCCTAAGCATGTTTGTAAAGGTTAACCAGTTATCTGGTAAGCATTATCCGAACGCTTACTGAGTAACTAGTTAACCAGACTGCCAGCCCATCGAGACACAGGAACCCAGCCAGGTCAGGAAAGCAAGCAGAGCCACAAGACCAGCAGGGGGATATCCTGGCTCCCCTGCAGCTGTCTTGGCACAGGCAAATGGGACCACGGTCCCAGCCCTGACTCAGCCCCCAGCAGGACACTAGCCCCAGCCATGCCACTGTCACACTATGACTGCCCGCAGCCTGGCTAAGATCCCCTGCCCTGGCTACTCTGTCCCCACCAACAGTTACTCAGTTATATGATCTAATTTTAATAGTGTAACGACTTAATATTTACATGCCTAGTTCGAACAAGCCCTTCCAATATATCACCAACCAGCAAACAGTTGCCAAGTTGCTTGATATAAAACTCCTCTCAAGATTACAGTCAGACAGGAATTTTACAAGTGTCAGGAAACAATTTAAACACTGTTTCTGCTATCACAAGCTAAATATGTGATTTACCTCGTCTATATGTAGAAAACTATCTAAAATCAACTGAGGTTACGCAGTTTCCTAGCACAGGTGGAACTCCAGCATGGCCTGTGCTCAAAGATGCCAGTTACTAAGCTGTGATGTGGATACCCCTCTCTTGAAATAAAGCTACAAGTACTAACCTAGGTGTCTCTAAACTTAAACCGCCAGTGTGGTACAGTTGCAGCTGCACTGCTGTAGTGCTTCAGCATAGGAACTACCTACACCAGGGTGGGCAGTAAAAAAGTGGCATCCCACCAGAGTTAAACCATGGAGGTTCACTGCCACTATATTTACCTCTGTTTGCTGGTATACCAGGCAATCTCAGCTCTTATTGGTTGTGGATGGACAGGAAGTGGTGCAGAGCACCATTCCCATTGGTCAAGAACAGCAATCCATGGCCAACAAGAGCTATGATAACCCAATCCCTGCAGAGCGCAGGTAAATACAGAGGGACTAACCCTGGAGGACCAGATCCAGCCTGTGGTCCGGTATTTCCCCATCCCTGACCTACACTGGTAAGAAGGGTTCTCCCATCTGCATAAATTTTCCAACTGCTCAAGAAACTAGCATGTATAATTCTTCCATTGACCTAGCACTATTTACAAAGGGGTTAGGTCCACACAGCTATGTTTCTCAGGTGTAGATTTTTTCACACCCTTGAGAAACATAGCTATTTCAATTAAAGTCCCATGGTGCAGGCCAACAGTTATTTTATGTAACAGCCTGATCGTAAAACAGTCAGTCACTAAAAACAGAGGCTGGATTCAAACTGGGAACTGAAGGGTGAATGACTCCATTATTTCATTACTAGTATCTTGAGACACTTCCCTTTCATTCAATAATTTAAAAAAAAACAGACATGGAGACATAAGGATCACATTAGATTTTTAGACTGTCATCTCACTATAGCCACTCACCACACTCTAGACCAGTATTTCTCAACAACTGGCCCGTGGACTGGTATTGTCCCTGAAATTTCAGTGACAGAATATAGGAATGCAACTAGCTGGTCCGTAGTATCAGAGAAATTGAAAAACACTTCCCTAAACTTACAACTTAGGCCTCATCTATTTGTCTGTATATTTTTAATAAAGCATGCCTTTATAAAGACTTCCTGTTTTCTCTTTGATCTTTTGAACAAGGTTGTATCTTAAGTATTGTATTTTTCCCCACGCCTATATAGCAACCAGCAGTACACCCATTAATCCAAAAGTAGCTTTACTAGTCTCTGTTAAAATACTAGAAACATCTCCTTCGGCTTATATGTCCATTCACAAACTCCTGGCAGCAGTTAATTTTCCAAGGCCAGCTGCTGTTAAAGACATATTGTTAAGTTAAACAAATCAAAACCAAAACACTTTTAAAATCTTATATTTATTTTAACAGGAATTATTATCCAATGCGCTGACATGATGACATTGGGATGGTTCAAACAACTAATGAAATGCAAGATTTTTATTAAGTGGACACTTTTTAAAATATTTAATTCTGGAGGGCTTAAAAATATACGCCTAAAAAGCAGGAACAAAGATAAGAGCAATGATGGACAACCAAAAGCTAGCATGTGGCCCACATGAATGGCCCTTCTTCAGCGCAGTGGGCCGCAAGGTTGAAATTGGGCCTATGCGCTAACCATGACCCCAAAAATAAGAGTAAATACATTGCACTTGATTCTCCTTCTTTATCATGCCTTTTGAACACAAAGTGATCAATTCTTAGGGACAAATTAAATTCTCATCAAAAACAACATAAAGAAGACGGCAGCATGCACAACTTTCAGAATGTTGTGTGCTATTAGCATGTAGCTCACATGTGCCCTTGCTTAAATGCATCACTTCTCATTTTGCTACGGGTTGATCAACCTGCTCCTGCCCTCACTGCAGGCCCCACCCACTCTCCACCTCTTTCCTCAGACTCCACCTGATCTCTTCCCTAAGCACACTCTGTTTCTTCTTCCTTCCTTCCCCCTGCTCAGCATTTCTGAAGCACCATGAATCAGCTGATTCACACCCTGACCCCCTTCTCCTCCTCCCTCCCAGAGATGAAACACCATCTGATTTGTGGCATTCAAGTTCTGGGAGAGAGTGGGAGGAACAGGGAATAAATCAGTCAATTCTGCTAGGAGGACAGGGGAGAAGTACATAAGTGCAAGATGTGCAGGAGGAGGGGACAAAGAAGGAGTGCACAGGCTATATGTAGAACCCTGATCAAGCCACGTGTGGCCCATAGGTTGCCCACCACTGGTCTATAGCATATATCCTCTACAAACCTATTACTTTAAAGAAATTCTGGCCTCATGCACCTGACAGTGCTTTAACACTATGGAATCTGATCTACCATTAACAGCCAAGCTTTCTCCTGCTGTTTTTAAAATAAATAATTAGTATGTCACTCCCTTGCATAAAACCATTTTTATCCTCATAATAAACTTATGAGTCACTATTCAATAAAACTTTACAGTACTTCTTTAAAAAAATATAAAGGGTTCCCAAATCAGAACACACTTGCAGCACATTCTTTTTCCAGTTCACTGGTGGGGCAAGATTGGAGCCACTAATCACCTCTTAGTTCACATGTTCCATCAATGCATAAATTCATGTCTCCGAAATCCAGCTGAGTTCTCCATATATCCAAGTACCTTTTATCACTCCTTTTTTTCTGATTGCATACTTGCCAGTTTCATAAACAAGGTTTTTATGGGTCTAATATCAGCAGCTACAGTTACACTACAGCGATCTGACAGAAAGAAGTCCTGTTGGAAGAGATTTCCTGACAAAACTTCAGTCTACAGAGTGCAGCCACACACAAAAGACAAACAAGAGAGCATTCCGCTGTGCTGACAGAGTGGTCAGACTGCCCAGCCAGTCTCTGGACAAAACAGGCACCCAGACATAGCAGACAGGGCTGCCCATTGTTCTGGATGCTCTGTCTGTCGAGAAAAGCCCCTCCCAGCCCTTACCCCCCAAACATCCACACAGCTTTTCTGCCGACAGAATTTGTCAACAGCAGCATGATGCCTCATAGCTGAGAGGCAGAAGGCTGCCAGTGAAGGTGCTGAGTTTTGTCGACAAACTGTCAACAAAACACATTCTGTGTGTAGAAATTCCACCAGTCTGATCAACAAAACTGCGGTTTTGTCAGCAAAACTCATGAGTGAAACTACATCCAGAGAGTTGTAAAATACTAGGAAGTTTTGCTTCCCAGTCACCTAGTCAACTGAGTTAATTTCAAACATTTGGGCCGTGTCTACACTAGCCCCAAACTTCGAAATGGCCATTTCGAAGTTTACTAATGAAGCGCTGAAATACATATTCAGCGCCTTATTAGCATGCGGGCGGCCGCAGCACTTCGAAATTGACGCGGCTCACTGCCACGTGGCTTGTCCCAAGGGGGCTCCTTTTCAAAAGGACCCCGCCTACTTCGAAGTCCCCTTATTCCCATCTGCTCACAGGAATAAGGGGACTTCGAAGTAGACGGGGTCCTTTCGAAAAGGAGCCCCCTTGGGACAAGCCACGTGGCAGTGAGCCGCGTCAATTTCGAAGTGCTGCGGCCGCCCGCATGCTAATGAGGCGCTGAATATGTATTTCAGCGCTTCATTAGTAAACTTCGAAATGGCCATTTCGAAGTTTGGGGCTAGTGTAGACACAGCCACAGACATTTGTTATATCCTTTATGAAAAAAAAATGACCTATAAATTGTGACATAGTTTATTGCAGGAATAATAAATAAGACACTTTTTTGTCTTGCTTATCCTTTTAACAATTCAGCATGTCTAAAACAGGATTATTTTTGAAAGAACTACATGGATGCATTCACATAACAGGCTTCTTATATCCAAGACTTCATGAATGCATTCTGTGTTTTTTGAAACATGCCCCAGAACCAGTTCTCAGGCTGTTGCTGAAAAGAGGGATTTTGGGGTATTTTAAAAATGAGAGCCACAGTGCCGTATGACAGCGTTAAGACAGCTCTATCATACATACAGTTGAACAGGGTCAGCTGTTACAATAATGGCTTTCTGTCCTTTCTGAGGAAACCACTGCAGAGTACTGTTCATTCATACCTGAGCGCAAGACCTCATCCCAAATGTTGCAGCTAATTCACAAAACTTCTGTAAACTGATGTGAACAGCTATTGCTTGTCACTACAGAGCACTAAGAATTCAAAAAAATTCCAATCCATGATTATTCACAATGCCTTTTAACCAAGTGTTCAGCACAGAATGTCTGTGTGTTCCTGGGATGCCACTGGTTCATATTAAGGAAAATCCCACCACTGAGGTCAACATTATGACTACTGAAACCTACAGAAATTAGAATTATAAAAGACTTTTAAACGATCTAATCTAGTCTGTCAATATAGAATATTTTTCCCACATTATGTTGTACAGTCTGGTTTCATTCAGTTTCTTGGTTCTTCTCTAAAGAGAATTATACCTAGTTCTTTGATACATCAGAACCTTCTTCACCCCAGTAAGGTCTTGAATACTTTAATTAATTGTCTCAGTACTTCCTTCAGAATTCTAGAACGGTTCTTGTCTGATCTTTGATTTGTATTTTCACCCACCTAAGGATCCAAACATGAAAGCTGCTCCTTGTAAGAGGACTCTTTTGACTGTATGGACTGTACTAAAATCTATGGGCCACATAACTGCCCTGATGACTGTAGGATTTAGGCCTAAATGTTGAAGGACTTGATAACCACATTAAATGCTAAGCATTCTTTCATCCCCACCTTAGAGTTAAACTGGTGTTAATATTTCCAGCTTTACACCTTGACCAGAGTTTTCTAACAGTCCCATCCCATTACGTGCTATCTTACTGTATATTACTTTTTAGGTTGCATATTTTCACATTGTTGAAGTCACAGCTGTTATCATGGACTTCAAATCACAGCATTTATTGTTATTTTAAACAAAAACTAAGCATGCACCCCACTGTTAATGCTGAACTGCACACAGAGACTTCTTTTACAGTCGCATAACTTTCAAACACTTTTACCATCACTACCCGGGAAGAAGGGGATTTCAGAGAGGAATGCATGCAAGTTAGTCCATTTTCCAGGTCTCCTATGCAACGCCATCACCACCACAAACTTTTTTTAAACACCGCCTTTTATGTGCCTCCTAAGCCCTTCACAGAAAGGTTCCCAGTTTCACAACATCAGCCCTCCAAACCCCTGTTGCCACAGAGCTCCAGCCCGCCACAGAAAAGGAGACTAAATAAAACCCTAAAGAGCTTAACATTTAGCCTCCAATGTCTCCGATACCTCCCGTCAGCTGCAGGACAGATACACACACAGCCAACCAACCAAGCAGCCTTAAAACAAGCGCAAAACACAGCCCGCCCGCAAGTCCTTTCTTAAGGCCAGAAACTGCCCTTGAGTTTAAAGTCTCACGTGCCGAGGCAGCCCGGGGGCAGCACCTGCCCCCTCCGCCGCAGCCCAGCGCCTGCCTGTCCCCGTCCCCGTCCCCGCGCGGACCTGCCGAGGACCGCTGTGGACAGCCCCACGCACGTGCGGGACGGAGCAGCTGAGCATGGCCGCCGCCGCCGCCTCCTTCTCCCACAATGCAACGTGGGCTTGCACATTGGAAGCGGTTTCCTGCCGCGACCCAGCCCACGGAGGCACCCGGCTCCCCGCCGCGGAACAGCCCGCAGCCAGCTCAGCCCAGCCCAGCCCAGCCCGCCGGCAGCAGCCGCTCACCCCTGCCCCGCTTGTGCCCCCTTCAAGGCCCCCCCTATGCCCGGAGCTTCCGTCTGCGGCGAGTGCGATGGAGCCGCCCCTCAGCCCAGCCCAGCCCAGCTCGGCCCGGCCCGGCCCGGCCCAGCTCGGCCCGGCGCAGCCGGCACTACTCACACGCGTCGATCTCCTCCGGCAGGTCCTCCTGCAGCAGCGCCAGATCTAGGGAGAGACACAATGAGCCGCGCCCACAGGCACGCCGCGCCGCGCCCCCCGCGGGGCCCCCAGCCGCCCCCTCCCCGCACGCACGGGGCCGCGCCCCGCAGCAGGGCGCAGGCGGAGCAGGGGGCGCTGCCCGCACCAGTACAGCGCTGGGGCTGCGGCGGGGGCCGCGCGCGCGGGAGGGCGGTTGGTACCTACCCGCCATCTTGCCGTGGGCCCCCGCCCCGCCGGGTGCTACATGGAAGCCCCGCGCGCCGGGCCCGTTGGCGGCGTCTCCCAGTGTCCCCGCGAGAGGCTCGCAGGGAGGAGGAGGAGGAGGAGGAGGAGGAGGGAGGGGTCTGGGCCGGACACGCCGCTGCCGCTGCCGCTCCCGCCTCCGCCGGGGAGTCACAAGCGCGGCCCTCCCCGCCCCTCTCTGGCGCTGACTCACGCCCGGAGCCGCCCCCAGGGCCCCGGTCCCGGTCCCGGTCCTGGCCCGCCCGGGCCTATGGGGGCAGCCGGGACACGTACCCGGCCCCCGCCTGGCTGTGCGCTTCTCCCCCTGGCCAGCGTCCGCCCGGGCGCTGCGCCCCAGCACCTCCCCTCGCCGGACAGCTGCCCCCCGGCACCTCCTTCCCTTCCGCCCGCCCGACGCAGCTGCGCTCAGTCACTCTCCCCCCCTCCCCCCGTACAACTGCACCCCGGTACTTCCTCCTCCCCCGCCCTACACCTTGGCGCTTCTTCCCCCCAACACCGCCCAGCTACACCTCAGCACTTCCTTATCTCCACCCTGAATGCTGCGCCCCGGCTCCTCCCTCCCCGCCCCCATACATCTGTGCCCCAGCACTACCCACACACAATGAGCCCCGCCACCTTCTCCCCCCATGCCTGCATAGTGGACCTGGCACTTCCCACACTACTGTGTCTCAGCACTCCCTCCCCACCCACACAGAAACCTAGGTCCTGGCACTGTACCTCTCCCCCATCCATGCTGCACCCTGGCTCTTCTTCCCCTGCACCCCTCACACTGGCCCCTGGCACTTCCTTTCCCCCACCCTGCATCTGCATGCTGGGCCCTGGCACTTCTGCCAGCCCTGCACCTCCTCAATCCTGCATGCTGAGCTCTGGCACTGCACTTTCCCCCCTACACCAATACACCTTTGGCACTACTTCTTTGTCTGTGACATTAATTTCCTGTAAATTGGCACTGCCGTGTCACTCCCTCATGGTTTGAGCATTGGCCTGCTACAGCCACGGTTGTGAGCTCAATGCATGAGGAGGCCATTTAGGGATTGGGGCAAATAGATGCCAGGGATGGTGCTTGGTCCTGCCAAGAGGGCAAGGGACTGGACTAGATGACCTCCTGAGGTCCCTTCCAGTTCTAGGAGATGTGTATCTCCAATTATATATATTTGGCACTGATAGCGTTTCCCCTTGCTTGGCACTGTTACTGCCCCATTCACCTCCCCTCCACACTTACTTGGCACTGGACTTATTTCCCTATTGCGTGGCTTTGATACTATTACTCAGTGGTACGGGCACTGCTGCTGTTGTACTTGGCACTCTGCTTATATGGGAGCTCTTCTAATCACGTTTCTGGATCTTCACTGTATCTGCCAATGTCATAGCGATAAAAACAAATAGGTAACCTAAACCAAACTTCATGTTCCCCATATGAGCTATGTGTAAATGGAATTTATCCTCATCTACGCAACTTGTGTATGCCAAGTGCTGTTTGAAATGAGATAACCAAAACAAACTTTTTGAGATGAAGATTGCACCATTGTTTTTTAGAGTACCAAAGGGTGCCCTAGAGCAGGGGTGAGCAAAGTGGGCGGGCAGGCTCCCTTGGGGAGACATGAAATTTCATAAGTGGGGGGGCAGCACAGTTGGTTGCTGGGTCTCATGCTCACCTATCTTATTAAAATGTTGAAATGTTACTGTTCTATGTATGTGTATTCACATGTATATACCGGTTAACACAATGTTCATATTCTACATACTTCTCTTACACATGCCAAAAGGGTTTTTATATGAACATAACTGAGATTTCCATCCATTTGGATTACATTAGACAAAGATGGGGGGCCCTGATAATTGCAGGGATGAAAAGTGGCGCCTGATGTAAAAAGTTTGCTCACCCCTGCCCTAGAAGCTGACACAAAAGTGTCAAAATTGGGCTTTGTAATGTTATTTCACAAAGTACCTTCCAAATATGTCTCAGTGCAGCAAGAAGGGGATCTGCTGACTCACTCGTACTTTAATCAGTGACCTCTAGTACAAGTTTATGAACCACTTTGAGATTGTCAATGTGCTTATACTAGAGCACAGTTAAGTAAGGTGACAATCTGTCCCATATTGGTCAGGACAGTTGGGACTCATTGTCCTGTACTTGGGCCATCCCCCCACTGATCTCCCTGAGCCTTGGGGAAGCAGGGGGAGCATGAGCAGCTGCTGCTTCCCCAGGCTTTGGGGTCTGTCAGCAGCTGCAGCTTCCCTGGGGGCTGCCACTTCACCAGGGTTTCCAGGGAGTGCTGGCAGCTGCGGCTTCCCCGACACTCCCAGGGAGCACCAGCAGCTGCCGCCTCCTTCCTGGATCCCCAGGGGGCTTGGAGGAACCGCCCCTCCCCCTTATCTCCCTGTCCTGTATTTGGGACAGGAAGATATGGTTGCCCTATAGTTAAGACATCCTAATGTCTTCACTATGAAACATACCTTTTAATTTCAAGAGAGAAACCTCTAATTTAAAATATGTTATCAAAACAAAAAGCAGTCAAGTAGCACTTTAAAGACTAGCAAAATAGTTTATTAGGTGAGCTTTTGACTGCTTTTTGTTTTGATAGTGTATAGACTAGCATGGCTTCCTCTCTGTTACTATTTAAAATACGTTGTGAAACAATCTCTAGGTTTATTGTTGTTTGTTTTTAAAGAAAAGATGCCATTTAAATTTAGACAAAAGCAGTAATTCTTCTCCACTCTTTTACCACTGAGGATAAAATATAGCTCAGTCCACTATCACAAAGAATAATTCTTGAGACAGGACTCTTTCTTTTTGAAATGAGAAAGCTAAGAATGTTAATCAGCCTAGGCTACATCAACACTAGAAGCATCTGTCTACAGAAGTTAGTGTTGGAAGAGATGTTCTGACAGTATTTGTGTCAACAGATCTCATCTATACATAAAAGCAGATCGATCTTTTGACCTGCTCTGTCAACAAAAGGGCCCCCCAGAGCATTTACATGGCTTTTTTGTCAACAATTTCTGTTGACAAAATGCATTTTTTGTGTAGATGCTCTGCACGTTTTGTCTGCAAAACTCTAGTATAGCCGTAGCCCTAGTGATCTCATTAGCTGACCACTCTGTGGCACTTCACTAGACGGTTACATTTTGTTTAAAAAAATACGTAATTATTGATAGTAGTGCTCTCTACAAATCCTTACTTCAGTATTCCACCGTTTATTATTATTTGTTTATTTTGTCAATTTCCTTTTTGATGAAATTGAAAATACCTCAAAAAGTGAAGACATACATTATTTTTAGATCAGTTGTCCAAATAAGGAACCTTTGACAAGATCCCACACAAGGTTCTTATGCAAAGAAGTAAGCAGACATGGGTTATGAGAGAAGAGTCTCTCAGGAATCAGTGACTAATTTAAAGAGAAAACCAATGGTAGAAATAAATGGTCATTTTTCAGAATAAAGAGAAGTAAATAACAGAGTCTCCCACAAGCCTACATTGGGTCAAATGCTGCATAATCATAAATGGCTCAGAAAAGAAGTAAACCATTAAGTTTGAAGATAAGAAAAAAATTAGATAATTAAGTCCAAAGCTGACTGCAAAGAGTTACAAAAGTATATCACTACACTAGCTGACTGGGCAACAAAATGGCAGATTAAGTACAATGTTAATAAATTGGAAGTAATGCACATAGCAAAAAAAGCCATCTATACATACAAAATGATGGAGTCTAATTTAGCTGTTACCATTCAAGACTGAGATCTTGGAGTCATCATGGTGTGTTCTTTGAAAACATCTGGTCAACATACAGCCACAGTCCAAAAAGCTGAAGGAATGTTGGGAACCATTAGGAAGGGATAGATAAGAAGACAAAACATGCCATGGTATACACACACTTGGAAAAATGTTTGCATTTCTAGTCGCCCCATTTAAAAAAAAAAAGGCCAATTTAGAAAAAGTAAAGAGAAGGGCAACAAATGCGTAGTGGTATGGAACAGCTTCCCAGTCTGGAGAGATAGAAATGAGATGACTAAGCATATGATGAAGATTTTCAAAATTGTGTGGAGAAAGTGAATAGGAAAGTGTTATTTGCTCCTTCTCATAACACAAGAAGTAGGGGGTCACCAAATAAACTTAAGGAAGCAACAAACATAAGGAACTGTTTCTTCACACAACTCATTGTAAACCTGTGGACTCATTGCAAAAGGATGTTGTGAAAGCCAAAAGTATAACTGCATTCAAAAAGAATTAGATAAGCTGTGGAAGATACGTGCATCAAAGGCTGTTAGCTAAGATGGTTGGGGACGCAATTCCATGTTCTGTGTGTTCCTAAACCTCTGACTGCCAGATCTTGGGACTGGAGGATGGGATGGATCACTTGATAATTGTTCTATTCTTCTGAAGCATCTGTCTCTAACCACAACTGAAAGATGGGATACTGTGCAAGATAAACCATGGGGCTGATGCAGCATGATCATTCTTATATAATAGGGTTACAATCTGGCTAGTTTAGTTATTGGCCTAAAATTTTGACAGCTTGCCTCACAAATACATCATTCTGTTTATATCATTCTGTTATTCATCACTCCAGCTCTGAAAGTTTGCTGACCCCTTGTCTAGAAGGTGGTTAGTACCAGAAACACATATGACCGTACCACTTGGTACTGAAAGCCATTTTGATCCAGTGTTTTTCCATGAGATGAGATTGGCGGTTTTAGAACAAAGGCTTCCTGTCCTATGAAAAATATCTGTTTAAGCAATGGGAAACTATCAGATTCTGTCTTCAGCCTTCTTTGGAATCTGCCTTACACACCCTCAGTCCCTCTTTAGGCATCTAAGCCATCTTGACTCCAGGTGATGGATTCTCATTTACGGATTGCTAAGCAGTGATAGGCACATCCCTGCAGCCTGGAAATAGGCTATCTCTTTCAGCAGGCACCCTTACCACCTACCCTGCTTGTCAGCCTCTTCATTTGGCTAGATTACATGGCCTTCCGTCTAGAATGCTCACTTCACTGGAGACCCCATCTCATCCCATTCATTGTATAGGGAGCCCGGACACCAGAGCTTGGGTGTGTTGATCACAGAGTTGTTACTGTGATTTTCCAGGGACCTGAAGTTAGGTGCTGTGATGCTCCGTGTTGCAGTGCCTAAGTCCATTCATGGATCCCACCGAGAGCTTTTCATACAAGTCAAAGTGATAGAAACCTAACAAAGAAGTTGTATAATGATGCAACAGCTACAAATGCCACATTAGGAAGGGATTAATCATCTACATATCAGGCTGTCTCTGGCTACTGTGCTGTGACCTGGTGGGGTCAGGAAGGAAGTGTAACAGACTGAGTACATCCTGCAACATTCTGGGCAAACCTCATGGGATTAAGATAAACTTCATTGAATTAAGTAAAACCTTAATGAGTTAAGTTTCATCCATTTGGGATCCATTGTATTAAAAATGCAGTTGTGTATGTGGTACTGCAGAATTGCATGTAACTTAAGAGGAGAGGGATGCTAATGTAATTTCCTAGCTATCAGCCCTTTTGAAGTCATCCCATGGTGAAGTCTGCACATACTAGTTCGGACTGGGTTCTTCAGGAACTAAGAAAGAAATGACTAAATAGATTGGTTTTAAACAGGCTTGGTGGCTTCTTCCAGCAAATGGACAGCACCTTTCGGGCCCAATGGAGGGCCCAATGCTTAGGGAAAGATTGCAAGGCCTTGGCCTGCAGAGGCCCCCTAATACGATGAAGGCAGAGAACTGTGCAGCCTGGAATTACTCTGATCAGAAGGGACGGTGATGTGGGCAGTGTTCCCTGTAGGGTGTGCACTTGTGCGACCACTCAGGAGAGATTCAAATGCTGTCCAGCTGATTAAGAGGGCCCACCAATGCTCCCTCTAACTTTATTCCACCCATGGAGTCCCATGGGGATATAATAGCAAGTGCTCAGTGCTTACCATCAGCCAAGTTCCCCTTTCCCCTGGTGGCTGCCCAGTGACCAACTCCTCTCCCGCCCTCGCAGCACCTCCTGCCTGCTGTGAAACAGCTGCTTTGCAGGGTTCAGGAGGCACTGGGAAGGAGAGGGAGGAGCAGGGATGTGGTGCACTCAGGGGAGGAGGCAGGGGTGCAGGGCTTGGGGCAAGGAGAGGAATGGGGATGGGGCTGAGGCAGAGAAGGGGGTCAAGTACCCCCAGGTGAGAGGGGAAGTGAGCGCCTGTGGGCTCCACCCAAGAAGGCAAAGCTAGGGGAGTGAGAACCATGGAAATGTGAGTCTTTCCTGGACCACAGAGGCTGATTGCAGCAGCAGTTGCCCTGACCTGTGACATAACACATTCTATCTGTCTTCCCTATAGTCAGAGCTGTCCTGCCCCTAGCAGTAGGTGAGGCAGCTGTCCTGAGTCCTATGCTTTTGGGAGCCCTGAGTTGGCTGCCCACTGGTCCTATGGATGGGAGGAAGAGGGTTGCCTGGGGCAGGACATGGGTGGTGCAGACAGGCAGCAGCAGAGGATTTCCTCCCCTCAGCCTCTGCCCCCACACCCACCACACAGCGCTCTGTCTCTGCCTCCCAGCCCGCTGAGCCTCACTTTTCCATGGGCAGCTGGGAGGCCTCCAGCCACCAGTGAAGAAGTGGGGCTCAGCAGGCCGGAGTGGTGGGGAGGGTGGGTGGGAAGGAAAGCCATGGGAAGGCGATCCCCTGCAGCTGCAGCTGCCATCTGCCATCCATCCCCTGAGCCAGAAAATCCCTGGCCAGGCTGGTGAGGAAGTGGGTCAGGTTAGGGGTGGAGCAGGGACAGGGTGGGGATGGATGAATGGGAGGGCTACTCCTGGGGCACGGAGGGGGATCCCCCTCCCCCTCCCCCCTCGGGATGGCTCAGCCTATACAGTCGTCACTTGAGTTATGCGAGGGTTGTGTTCCCACACACCACGCGAGTGGTTGAGTGGATTGGAGGATGAAGGCTCAGTGTGGTCTGTGGCTGCAGAGCCAGTTGACGTGGTGCCCCCTGTGCCATCAGCCCCCCCAAAATCTTAACCGCTAGGGAGACTTCCCCCGGGTGACAGCAAGACCCCAAAAATCTTTGGGGATGGAGGGTGGGGTCTGTGGCTGCAGAGCCAGTTGATGTGGATCCCCCTGCAGCAACAAGCCCCTGAAAATCTTAGCCATCGGGCAAGACTTCCTCTGGGCAGCAGCAAGCACCCACAAATCTTTCCCATCTTTGGACACCTTACCGTGTACAAGCCAGGACATGTTGCTGCCTGGCAGCCTGGTCCACACTGAACAGCAGGCACATCCTTTAATTGGGTTGGAGGCTAGTCACATGATGTGGCTGGGCACAGGAAAGACCCTGACTGCCTGGCATGTGGGGGTGGGGCTGCACAAATGTAAACTACAGAAAAAGGTTTCTCGGCCTCTCATACATGCATGACCCCCCAAACAGCCTAGCTGCCATGTTTTGTGGTGGGACAGGGGCTGGCACCAGCACTGGAAAACAAATCCAAGTGCTGAGCTTTCAGAGGTAGAGATAGAACCATGAACTCTGTTTTGAGGCTATTTATAATAGGTAAATGTGCTCACAGCGCTGATAGCAAAGAAAGAAAGAAGAAGTTTCTCAGCCTCCCATGCAAGCATGATCCCATAGCGGCGTTGATAGCAAACACAGAAGTTTGCAGCCTCTCATACAAGCATGACCCCACAGCCACGGGCTTCCTGGTGCCAAATTCAAATTTGCAGACTTCCTGTCACCTAATTCCTGTGCACTTGGAGAACAGCGGAGATGGCAGTGGCTAAAGTGGAGGACTGTGGGGCATTGTGGGATACATATGGGACATCTCTGGAGGCTAATAAAGTCTATAAATAGACATGGCACTTCCACACTAGCCTTAATTTGAACTTTTAAATTTGAACTTGATGTTACACTCAGCCGCTTTCAACAGTGTTATGATATCAACCTTAGCACTTGAGCTAATGGTAAATTGAGCTAATGGTATTTACAGTAAAGACAATGACACTGTAAAAATCAAGCTAACTGTTTTAAATTCAACTTTATCATGTAGTGTAGACAAGCCTTAGATTTTTCTTATAGAAGAGATCAGCAGACAAAGCTGGATGAGACAGGGTGAGAAAAAGTGCCAGAGTTCATTCTCTGAGATCAGTAAGGAGAAGCCTAGAAGATACAGTTAGAACAGGGATTCCCAGCCTATGGGTTGGGACCCAAACATGGGTCGCCATTAGATTTTCTAAGAGTCGATAGCTGGGCAGCTCTGAGTTGCACGTGGCTCTTTATGGATCCATTTGTAGCTCCCATCACTGCCACCCTCACTCCTCTGGCTCCCAGCCACTGCCCTGCCATGCTAAACTGGAACTCAGTTTAATTGGTTTAATGGCTGGCAGGAGGGATCTGGCTATTAAACCAATTAAATTGAATCCCATTTCATGCATCAGGGCAGGGAACGGCCCGCGCTGCAGGTGGGGGAAAGGAGGGCTGGAGGGAGCCTCATGGAGGAGGCATCAGTGGCCCGGAGAAGGAGCAGCAGAAGCAGTGTGAGGAGCTCAAGTGAGGTAGGAGTCGGAGGTGGTTTGGGGCTGAGAGGGATTTAAGTCTGGGGGGTGGGGGAGGTGCATTTTTCCCAGGGGAGAACCTCCCTCACACTCTTTTGAATTACCTTGGTTCACAAATTCTTCCTGAATTGTCAAAATGGGTCCCTGTCTCGAAAAGGTTGGGAACTGCTGAGTCAGAAGATACTTAGAGGAAGGTCTTTAGGGCTATGTCTACACTAGAGAGTTTTGTTGACAAACTCATGGGGCGAACACATTCCCAAGGCATTCTGTGAACAGTAAGTTGACAGAACATGGCACTTTTGTTGGCAGCATTCTGCCATTCCCCCGTGAGGCAGAAAGCCTCTGTTGACAGAGATCTGTCAACAGAAAACCAGTCTGGATGTTATGGGGGTTCCTCTGTCAACAGACAGGGCTTCTGGGACACTGAGCAGCCCTGTTTGCTGTGCTTCCAGTTGGCCTTTTTGTCAAGAAAGCAGCGGGACAGTCTGGCTGCTCTCTGTCAACAGAGAGGATCACTCTTTCAATCTGCTTTGTGGTCTGGTTGCACTCTATCGACAGAAGTTTTGTCAGACGACATCTTCCGACAGTAACTTCCGTCCACAGATCGCAGTAGTGTAGACTTAGTCTAGGATAGAACCCAAAATGTGGTGGGCTAGGGAATCCTTCCCGGATTAGAACAACATCCCAGGAAGGAAGGTTGTGGATACCCTGTTCCAAAGGGAAGACATTTGGAAGCAACTGAGAATTAGGGAAAATTGCCATAATTGAATCACAGTCTTAGGAATAGGACTGTGGATATCTTGTTTCAGAGGGAGAAGAAAACAAAGTCCAACCCTGAGGCTAGAAAGATCTTAATAGGAAAGACTGTCTAGGGAGGCTGGCAAGAGAGTAGGACTAGACAAGCTCCCACGTGTAGGGGGAATTGGAAACCAGGTGAAAGTGAAAACTTGTAGCCCGAGGAAATAAAAGGGTTTGAACCTGGAAGAGCTAAAGGAACTATGTTTTGAGAGGACTTAATAAATTAGACCTAGAAAGGTGACTTGATTGTGGGTGAGTTATGGGGTACAGAGCCAGGAGAGATGTCAAGGCAGGACACCTGCAGTGTCATGCTGAGCCACAAGATGGAGTGCTCTGGGACTGCATTCAAAACATGGCCCATGAAAGCTACATTAAATTACATTTAATCTTGTCTTGTTTAACTTGTTCATTCAAACAGCTAATCCCTTACTATCATGGCTATTCTGATATGTATAATGTGTTCGCATGTCTGCTTGAGCTAGGGGGCTAAAAATGGCAGTGTGGAGATTGCAGCACAGTTATTAGCAAGGGCTAGATGCCCACGTGTGGATCTAGGAGGTCAGGCAGGCTTATACTCAGGTAGCTAGCCCATGCCTCCACATCCACACTGCTTGCTGTTTTTCGCACATTAGTTCAAGCAGAGATAGTACATGTCTATCTACTCAGGCTGGGAGGCACACTCTCAGCTGCAACGTAGCCATACCCATGAAGGCTGTGAGTCTGGTTCAATTTAGTGTAAGTGGTTTGACCTGTGTAAAAGAGGCAATGCTTTTTTTTTTTTGGCTGGTACTTGCCAGTGTTAAGTACCGGCACCTTAGCAGCCCTCGCCATGGGACTGGCTGGGGACTGATTGGCTGGGGAGACGGCTGAGTACTGGCTCCTCTTTTTTTACAAAAAAGGCACTGAAAAGAGAATTGAAGATTCAGTCAATAGAATTACACTAGTATAAATCCAGCAGTAAGCCAAAATGAGAACTAGATGCTTGGTCTCACAGCACGCTAATAGCTGCCTCACTGTTTCACAGTATCAGAGAGGTAGCCATGTTAGTCTGTAGCTTCGACAACAACAAGAAGTCTTGTGGCGCCTTATAGACGAACAGATATTTTGGAGCATAAGCTTTCGTGGGCAAAGACCTGCTTCGTCAGATGCATTCATGCATCTGACGAAGCGGGTCTTTGCCCACGAAAGCTTATGCTCCAAAATATCTATTCGTCTATAAGGTGCCACAAGACTTCTTGTTGTTCTGTTTCACAGTAGTGTTTAATGCAGCTTCACAGTATTGTCAATGAAAGTGCACCTAAACTTTCTAGAAAATTTGTCATGAGTGTGCTTCAAAGTCAGAAAGGTAATCACTCCATTTGTGTTTGTATTCGTGCGTGTTTCAAAACTAGCAGTAATTGTCTTACTGAGTTTCAGCCACTAGCAAAATCTGAAGTTTGAAAGTTCTGTTAATTTTGATAATTAATGTGCAGAAGCTCTGGCATTTAAGAAAACTGCTCTTCTCTAACACATTCTAGTTGTTTATCTCAAAGTGCTGATTAAGATTATTTATTTGTTTGTATGTGGAGTTTGAGGGTGTGTGTGCAAAACCACAAAAAAGACTAAAATGTCAAGACTTGATAAAATAAATACAATATTCCAGATTTTCCCATCAATTTTGGGCCTACATAGATGTGAGTCATAGCATTTTTCTAAGTTGTCTTTGAATGTAATGAATTGTAAGTACATCCTTTTATTCTCATATTGGCACAGATAATTTAAATTAGATTAAGTTCATAAAATCTTTAGTTTGTGTGACTCAGTAAGAATGGGAAAATCAGAATTTTACGTTTGTTGTGATTTCCTTTGCTTAGCTGTCTGGACACGCAAAATTTACATAGTTTACATAGTTTTCAGTGTTGTCAGTAGGCGGAACTTCTGAAGATTAGGAAGCTATTAGTTCCATGTGAATGACTGCAGAACTTCCTCTTTTAATGAGCTTCTTCTTAATGAAAGCTCAGTTCATACACTCACCAGCTATAATAATTAATGACTTTTTAAAAAAAGTAAACAGCCAGTAATCTATAGACACTGTGGCAATTTGGCTGATTTTAGATAAACCTTTTAAGGCCATTTTATTCCTTAGATCACATACACAGTTCCCATTCATAACAGAAGGAGCTGGATATGCTTAAAGTATGCTCATCACTAGGGCTGTGTCTTCTGCATATCTTTGTCTCTTATACAAGTTCTTTAGATGCCACTAACAGCAGGGCCAACAGCCACCATAGGCTCTAGAGCAAGATGTAAGGGGGACCCACCTCCAAACCCCTGGAAGGGGTGGGCCCAGGGGCAGCGAGTCCTTAGTGCCATCCAGACTGTGGCACTGGTCTCCCCCTGCTCCCTCAGAGCTGAGGCGGCACTTCAAAGGGGCCCAGAGGTCCGGCCACCACTGCTGTCAAAGTACCAGTGGTGGCAGCCAAAACCCATCACCATCTAGGTATTAGTACAGTGCCCAGAGAAACTGAGACACACAGAGGGTTACTATAGAACTGTAGAATTTACATGCAATATAACAAGATAAATAAAATCCCCACTTTATCACATCAAGACAACCGGCCAGGGTAGTGAGTGGGATAGTCCCACCTGCCCAATCTCAGACTATCTGGTCCTTTTTTTCTAGGGCATGGTTTCCCAAACTGGGAAGCGTGCTCCCCTTGGGGGGCATAAAGAAATTCCAGGGGGGGCACAAGGCGACCCAGCCACTCCCATCATTCTGCTCCCCACAAAGAAAGAGCCAGCCTTTGCTTCTGGCTCTCAACCCCTACCATTTTACGTGGGTGACTCAGTGCTACCGCTATAAAAAGCAAGCAGCCAGCGAAGACCCACATACAAAGGTGAGTGACAGTGAGTTGGGGTGGGGAGGAGGAGGAGGATGGGGTAAGATGTGGGGCTGGGGATGCCTGGCTTGGGTAAGGGGGATGGGTGGGGGGGGGGGCTGGTGGGGGCTGGCTTTCTGGGAGGGGAGGGGCTCGAGCAGGCAGCTCGCGGAGCTTGGGCAGCCAGCCAGCTTGTAGGATTCACAGGGCTTGGGCGGGTGACCCTGGCATCGCTGGGTGCAGGTGGCTTGGGTTAGTGGGTGGGCAGCTGGCTCTGGTAGTGCAGGGCTTGGGCAGCTCGGGCTGGCAAGCAGGTGGCTGGCCCAGGCAGCGTGGGGCTTGGGTGGGCAGCTCAGGTGGCTGGCCCACAGCTGAGGAGGGTAGCTGGTGGGTGAGCAGTGGCTGGCCCAGCAGTGTGGGGCTTGGGCAGGTGGCTCTGGCAGCACAGGTCTCAGGTGTCCAGCGCACCAGGTACGGGCAGCTCTGGCAGCTGGTAGAGGGCTCAGGCAGCTGGCCAGCAGGGCCTGCACCGCAAGGAGGCAAGGAAAACTATTTGTGCTTATTTTTAATTTTAAATAATATTTTTATATCAAGTTTTTGTGTTTATTGTAAATTACTAATGGAATTTTTGTTAAAAGGGGGTTGGATGATGGTAAAGAAGAGGTTGGGGGTGTGAGGGTTTCTCAAAAATCAAAAGGGGGGCATGACGCCAAAAAGTTTGGGAACTACTGTTCTAGGGGGACTACAGTATGCCGTGGAGTTTCAATGAACACAAGGGATATGAAGGGAGTTTCAATGAACACAGCTGCTTGAAGTGGCTCAGTTTGAGCTAAGCCCCTTCCACATTAATATTTTGGCGTACCACATGCTGCCTAGTGAATCAGATAACACAATTCATTCCAATTGTCTGACGCAGCCTGACCTCAGTAAGATCAAACTAATTTTCCATCAAGGAAGAGGATTTTTTCATATGCCCCTGTCCACTGTAATGGAAACCAATGACATAAGGGGCTTTTGGAGTCTTCCTAGATTTGAGTGAATGTCGATGTTTTTATTGTCTTGTGACAATGCAGCAAACAATGGGGTCCTGAGGCACAATTGGAGCTCCTCAGTGAAAAGCAACAAGGCTTTACTTTGTGTCAGAGCACAAGAACTTGGGAAATCGCCATATTTCATGTAGTGCCCCAGCAGAACAATCAACCTCCTTACGTACCATCTAGTTTACCAAAATACCAATTCTGCTTCCATGCCATGAAAGGCAACCAGATATTTTCTAGTGACAGTGAAGCAGGGAAGCCTAATGCATTTTGCTTAATCAGGCTCCTATGTGTGATGGTGAGTGGGTGGGTGTTGTGTCTTTGCTTTGCTGCTCTCTCAGTTTCTTTGGCAACAGTAGACATTTATGCAGCTCAGATTCTTCATAATTGCTACAACTGATGCTGTCCCAACCTGGAAAGTAGAAAGGTGACCTGTGCTAGTGTAGAGAGGCAGTGCTGGCATTTTAAACACTATCTAATACTATGTACAGCTGGACCAGAATGGATGTTTGAATTTAGCCAGGATTTACTAACAATGTTATTTGAAATGTATTTGGAGGATCCCTTTTAGGAATTGGTTGCGGAGAAATTTCTCATTCTATGCTTCTACAGAAAAGACAGAAGCATGCATTCTCTGAGGCTATGTTTATGTGGCGGGAACTATTTTGGGATACTGTGGTATCCCAAAATAGCTGCCCGCATCTTCATTTCAAAATATTTTTCGAATTAACAGGAGCACTACTTCGACATCCCTATACCTCATTGCAGGAGTATGGGGATGCCTCAAAATAGTGCTTTATTTTGGCACATACCACTGTTTAGACAGTACCACATGCTGAAATAGCTTATTTCGAGGTTAGGGCATCATGGGCTACCTCTACATGTGCCCCAAACTTCGAAATGGCCACGCAAATGGCCATTTCAAAGTTTACTAATGAAGCACTGAAATGCATATTCAGCGCTTCATTAGCATGCGGGCGGCAGCGGCGCTTCGAAATTGACGCGGCTTGCCGCCGCACGGCTTGTCCAGATGGGGCTCCTTTTCGAAAGGACCCCGCCTACTTCAAAGTCCCCTTATTCCCAGGGACTTAAGGGAATAAGGGGACTTCGAAGTAGGCAGGGTCCTTTCGAAAAGGAGCCCCGTCTGGACGAGATGCGTGGCGGCGAGCCGCGCCGCTGCAGCCCGCGTGCTAATGAATTAAAGAAATTCAGCTTAAGGTATGTCAGCTCCAGCCAAGCTCTTCACATAGCTGAAGCTGCATATCCTAATCTGACTTTCTTCCTAAGTGTAGAACTTTCCTTGGTTACAACTACTTCAATATACTATCATGAGAAATTTACTTCTGGCAAGTTACTGAGATGCTGTTCAGTGGAATCATTTGTAGTTTACTGTGGGATTTTCATTGGGATGCTCTTTGGTAGAGTGGAAGGTAGGCAGATGTTCTGTCACTGCTGCAAGGCTTTACATAACACTTCTGATGCTTCAAACCCCAGTCGCATGGCGAAGAGTCTGCACAAGCTGTATGTTGCGCTCCCCCATTCCATGACTCCTTGCCAGCACTGCCTCACAGCATTTCATGCTACAAAAGCAGCAACATCGTGAGCTGGGAAGGAAAAGAAGCATGCCAGCAGTGCCAGAGAGTGAACAACCCACATAAAGCTTGATGGACTCTCTTGAGATAATCATTGATGTGACATTTCAAAGAATCTCCAATAATAGTAGGCTGAGGCTGGCTTTACAAAGGAAAAATAACAACACTGGGGCTGCAATCTTGAATGTTCACTTTTAATGAGACTCCTGATTTAAAATACACCTATCCCTTGATTTATGAACATAATCCATTCCATGAAAACTGTTTGTAAGGTTAAAATTCCTAAACCAAAAATGAAATTCCCATTAATTTCAATGTAAAAATTCTGACTGGTTCCCAACTCCCCAAAAAAAAAAAAAAATCACCCAATTTTTTCCTCCATGTTACAATATTATACAAGCATAAAAATAGGAACAGAGCTACTTTATTGCTGTTTTATGACATTTATTACCACTAGTCAGTTCTTAGATAATGGTGAAGAAGGTGATGTTGACACAAGTTCCATGGATCATCTGCATTATCATCAGAAACAGCTCTGTAGTGACTCCAACCTCCTTAATTGGGGTTTTATCTTCAGCTTTTGAGGCTGAGGGTTGTGGATCAGGTAACGGTGATGAGGGTTTAGGAGGAGGTGATGAGCTGAGGGTTGAAAAAATGATAGAATTTAAGTTTGTACTGCCGCCCTCTTTTTCCTTTCATACAACTCCTGATAGCATTGAATGGCTTCATGAATTTGTCACTGACATGCTGAACTTCATTCTAAGTTTAGGTCGTTATCATTGAAAATTTGTGTAGCTGCCTCCAATGCTCTGAAGAATTTTGAGGGTGTTTTAGCATCCAACATTTTTTGTAGTTCATCCAATTCTTCCTCTTCCTTTTCTGATAACCTTTCTGCATCCAGCTGAATTAATTCACTCATCAATTCTTCACCATGTGACAATAACAGGTCTTGAACAACATCTGTGTCTACCTCACTGAATCCTGCTTGAGTTGCCAGTTGCATGATAGAATCTGAAAATTGAAACAGTTTGAAAATCTTTCACTTCACCCTCAAAACCATGGAAGTCATGAACATAATGTCAGTCAATCCTTCGAGGCCTTGAAACTTGTTGCTTTTGTTTTATCCCTTGAAATATAGGTTTGAGAAGGTATTCTTTTCCAGAAAAGCCCCATTTCATCAACATTTGTTTTGGAGAATATCCACCTTCATCAATTATTTGTTGCAATGTGGCTGGGAAAATATTAGTTGTATGAATATCAGCAGATGCTGCTTCGCTTGTAACACACAGACTATGAAAATATGAAAGCACTTTAAAGCACTCAAACCAACCATAACTTGCTTTGAACGTTACTTCAGCAGTCCCAACTTTCCTCTCTTCCTTGGGTTCCTTCTTCAGGACCTCAAACAAAGACAGGGCTTTCTCCCTTATGATAAGGAAGCTCAAAGGCATATTGTGTTCATTATGGTTGTCAATCCAATGTATTAAAAGTCTTCGAAGTTTACTCATTGTTGCATCCCTGGCCTTTGTTATTTGATGTAACTTTTAGCTCCACCAATGTAAATTTCTGCCATTTATGTTATCTTTTCCTTGTGCACAAAGATTGTATGCATTGTCGATGCTGCCAAGTTCACTGACAAACTTACATCTTTTGATTGCTGGTCCTCTTCAATTTTTTTAATAACTTCTAGTTTGGTAGCCATGGATATTGGTTTCCTTGGTTTCTTGGCCTTAGTGACAGCTCCTGAAGAAACATTTTCATGTCTTTGATCCATGATAATCACAAATAAAGATATTTGAAGATTAGAATCACTCACAGTCAAGATGACACAAACACAATGAAGCGTGCAAACCAACAGGGAAGAGCTGGGCGGCCGAGGGAAATGAGTCAGCCTCACAGCGTGTTCTGCTGTATTCCTTCACATTTGTTACTCACTAAGTGGGTGCTTGGACAAAGGTTGGTTCTTCTTTGTAGCAAATATATGTTCATAAATTGAAAAATAGGTATATATTTACATTGTTGTAGCAAAAATTCATAAATCGAAAGTTTGTAAATCAAGGGATAGGTGTATGTATTGGCTACATTAAACCTTAGCAACTTCTCTACTGGTTTTGATCTTTACATTGCAAGCATGCAGGAGCACATGTGCTCTGTGTTGAGTGTAACTTGAGAAAACTGGTCAGTATACATGTATTTTTATTTAAATTGTACAGCATAGAGCATTGATCATATTGTTTTGAATTCAGACCACATCAGTAGATGCTGAACCAACTTAATTGCTGTTTGATGGCCTATATGAAAAAAGTTGTTTCAGAAGCCATGGGGTTATGTTCAGTCGCTGACTTGATTGAGGTACCTCAGCTTCAAATGTGGCCAATGATGTCCAAGGCACAGAATTCAGCACAATAATTAATGATAATTGGCACACTTGACTGGAGAGCTCAAGGATTGAATGGCGACTGAACTATCCCTGTAGCATTAAAAATAATTCCTCCAACTTGGGGTTGACACACATTGGTGGGAGATATTTTGGAGCATAAGCTTTCATGGGGAAAGACCCGCTTTGTCAAATGCATCTGACAAAGCAGGTCTTTGCCCACGAAAGCTTATGCTCCAAAATACCTGTTAGTCTTTAAGGTGCCACAGGACTTCTTGTTGTTTATGAAGATACAGACTAACTCAGCTACCTCTCTGATATTGGTGGGAGAGTGAGAAGGTTTCACTGTTGCTCGCTACCTATAGCTTAACAGAGGGTAACAGTCTTTCATTTGTGAATGTGGCACTTTTCATAAGCACAGCATTTACAAAAGCAAAAATTCCCCAGCTGCTCTGAGAGCTGCAGAAACCTTTTAAACAGTAGCATGAAGCATCCTCATTGGAGTTTATTTAAAAAATCCCTAAACCTGGATTTTCTGCACTATCATTGCTTTGCCTAAGAAAGTCTTTCCTCACTGAAGGGGAGTTGCCCAGAAGATTCAGTGAGACTCAGGACAGCACAAAAGAACTAGAGGAGTGGAGAAATTTCTATGACCCCCACCAAATGTATACATACGCCTGAGGTGGTGGATAAAAGACAGCTCCTGAAGGTCACATTCCCTCTCCCCTGAAAAATAGTTACAGATGCTTCCTCCTCTCTAGCCCATTCCCCCAATTTTCCTGGTGGATGGAGTGATTGGGCCATATATATGTTATTTCTGTACAGTGAGTGACATTGAGGTTAGAAAAATGTTGTAATTGCAAAAGAAAAGTAAATTTTGATGGGTTGGAACTTCTCTTTGCACCACTGTTCAATGGAAGAGTCACTGGGTTAGTGGGTCTAATTTCTTTTCATACCTGTGAAATTTGGAAGTAACAGAAGTTAAGGGAACTGTGTAACTTTCAAACCTGTGTACTTGAAAGGAAAATCAGGTCTTTAGATTCCTTCAAAGTCTGTGCTGTGCTTCTGCAGTACTCACAGTACAGGAGACTTGGGATTCAGGATGGGGACAATCTGTTTCTAATCTTCAGGAAATTTTAAAAATGTAAAAGAAAACGCCTCAAGGTTATAAATGGAGCTTAACCACTGGATTTTGAATAGGCTATGCAGTCTGAACCACAAGCTGCTCTTATTCCCCTTTTCTGCTGACCTGAGCTGCTTGCTCTGTTGTTGCAGCTCTCTGTTTACTAGATTTGGTACTTTACAGGGACCACATCTTTAATCAGCGTGGTAAAATCATTATATTGTGCATTAATGTATTCTATTTATCCTTTGAAATACAGATTTATGAACAGGTCTTACTATATATTGGGAAAAAGAGCAGGGAACGCGGCATATAATAGGATGGTTTGGGAGTTTAACGAAGCAGTGTTGAGGAGGGAGAACTTTTTTGTGTCAGGAAGACACTTGGCAGGGACAGGAAGGAAAGCAGCAGTGAGGGAGAGGAGATGACTCATCAAGGAAATGGGATGGACCGTAACAGTTTAAGGAGCTGAAAGGACATAAAGCCAGGCTTATGTCTTTAATGGTCACCTATAAAAGAGAAATCAAAGGCCCTACTGATTGACTGTCAAGCATCAAGACATTCCCACACCATCCCTGTGAGTTAGAAAAATATAATTCTTCTTGTTTTGCAGATGGGGAAACAGGGGCATGGTTGCACTGAAGTGACCATCTGTCTCATTTTTACTGGGACAGTCCCTTATTCGAGCTGTCTGACAGGCATCCCAACTTTTCTAAGAATATGGGCAAATTGTCCCATATTTGCGGAGGGCTCCTGTTCCTCAGCACCTGGTATCTTTGGGGCAGCAGCCTCTGCTGCAGGCAGCTGCCCAGTTCCATAGTGCCTTGTATCTTAGGGTGGCGACTCCTGCTGCAGGGAAGCTCCTCCGTGGGGCAGCTGCCCCATTCCACGGCACGCCACAGTGACAGCCCCCTCGGCTGGCAAGCTCCGCTACAGTGTGGCTGACTCATTCTCTGGCATCGTGTGCCTCGGGTAGGCAGTTCCTGCTGCAGGGAAGCTCCTCTGTGGGCCAGCTACCTGTTCCCCAGCATGGCAGCCCGTGCTGCCAGGGATCCCTGCCGCAGGGCAGCTGTTGCATTCCCTAGCCCCACCTGCCACGAGGCTGCAGAACCCCTATTTTCAGCACACCCCCTGCCAGGAGCTTGTGGAGCCCCCATTCTCCACTCTCACTCATCAGAAGGCTATGGAGCCCCCCTTCTCCAGTGCCTGGCCATGACCGTAGCCCCTGTCAGGGGTCTTCCCCACCCTACACTCCAAGTGCAGAAAGTGAGGCCCCACAGAGATTTTTTTTTTAAAAAACCTTTTCTGTAAATAGGCTTAACTTTAAAAATTCCCAGGGTCACAGATTCCTGGACTCTGGGAGGCGAGGCTGCCACCATGGAGTGAGAAAACACCCCCCCTCCAACTTCCTCAAGAAAGCACACTTGGCTGTCTTCTTGTGGGGGCAGCCAAGCTCTTAACTCTCCCTCAGGAGAGAGAGCTTAGACTATGAGCTGTAATTTGATAGATAGCTCCTGGCCAAAGGTAGACGCACAGACAAGACCTTCCCAGGCAACTGCAAAAAAACAGTGATTTATTCACAAAACAAGAGAAAAAGAAATCATGGGTTGCATGCAGAGAAAGTATTTCTCTGAGATTCAGCTTAAAAGTTACAGGGGAAGAATATCAAGTTAAAAACAATAACACAAAAGAGAAAACCAGCAGTCAATAACTAAAACAAGGTAACAAACTGACAGTCCGTCCAAATTTAAAATAATCAGAAAACCTGAATGTGTATAACTACACATTTCCCTGGTACTTACACCTCTGTTGCTGATTCTGTGACAGTCAGGATGCTTTATTTCAATTGCCTGGGAGCCATCTCCCTGTCCGGATTTTTCTCTCTGGTACCCCAGAGACAAAAGCCTCTGGGAACTGCAATTGCTCTCAGTTTAAACAGGATTACTTCACTCCCTTTGGCTCACCTGGGATTCAAGCTACCTTAGAAGATTAACCCCTGCCATGCACTGATTCGTGACAGCCCCCATCGCCAGGGAGCTCTGATATGGGACAGCACCACCCCCATTCCCTGGAGGCTGGTGTCCTGTATTTGCCATAGGGCAATGTGGTCACCCTACAGTTAAATGACTTGCCTTAGGTGTCACAGCAAGTCTGGAAAAGTATCCAGATTTCTTGACTCCCAATCTTGTCTCTAATTACAAGACTATCTACCTTCCTTTCTGTGGTGCTTGCTGCTGCTAATCCATGCTGCCTTCCCGCAGTAGCACCATATCGAATATGGAGGCAAGAGATTGGTTGGAATTAACCTTCCAAACCTAAATATCTCCGCCATGCCCTCACATCTGGAGCTAAATCACAACCTTGGGGCTCAAGTCACACTCCCAGGGCCATTCTCTTACACTTTATAAATCAGGAATTCCTCAAATGAAACCACTGGAGTTACACTGATGTAAAACCAGATAAATGAGAGGAGAATTGGACCCTACTAGTCAATGGAAACCAAAGTAAAGGCTTTCAGAAGGAGAAAGCAGATTGAGACACTTAAGAAATATATTTGAAAAACTGAGCTGCTTACCCATAAAACATGCAAAAAGCAAAATACAGTAATGTATAAAGTCACAAGGCAAGATGTTACTGTATCATACAAAGCTTGTAATTATTAATCAAAGTAAAACACCACAAAAGGACAAAGAAAACCTTTAAGTTGTGAGACTTGTTTTCTTTCAGCTTCAACCAGTCTGTACAGTTAAAAACAATGAAACATGACAAATTCCTTAAAAATGTTTCCCTGACCACGGCTCCTTGCAAGCCAAGAAGTTATGCCACTTCCTGGAAAAGGGAAATGTCATTAGTTGTTCTTGATCCTTAAGAATTGGTTTGTGTGTGTTGCTTCTCTCTCCGTGGCCGTGTCTACACTTACAGAATACTTTGAAATGGCCATGCTAATGGCCAAATCGAAGAATACTAATGAAGCACTGAAATGAATGTTCAGTGCTTCATTAGCATGCCACCGGCTGTGGCACTTTGAAAGTGCCGCAGTTCGCTCGCCCGTGGCTCGTCTACACAGGGGTGATAGGAATAAGGGGATTTCAATGTTCGCAGGGTCCCTTCGAAAAGGTCCCCCATGTACATGAGCTGTGGGCAGGCGAGCAAACCGCGGCACTTATGAAGTGCGGTGGCTGGTGGCATGCTAATGAGGTGCTGAATATTCATTTCAAAGGCTCATTAGTATTCTTTGATTTGGCCATTAGCATGGCCATTTTGAATTTTTTTGTAAGTGTAGACGTAGCCTTTGTGTCCTTAAGTATGACTGGTCTGATTTTGATATATTTTGATATATTTTAATTTAATCTTCAGTATTGCATTACTATTATCAAACAAATAGAAAGGACAGAACTGCTGATGATGAGATAGCAAAAATAAGCAATTACATATTACCAGGGCTGTGGGAAAGTGGTGACAGTTTTTAAATGTGAAAAATGTTCACTATATTTTAGCAAGTGATATTCAGAAGTTTAAACTCACTTCTGTGTCCACTCGGGGTTTTGCACAGATTTAACTAAACCAAATTACAAAGCAATTTAAATTAAACGTGCTTCTTTTGTGGGGAGTCTAGCCTACATTGTATACAGTTAAGCACATTAGTCATTCTTTGCAGGGTGGGAGCTTTATTGATTATTATTCTCATGGCGGTAAATATTTATACAATATCTCCAGGGTTATTCCTAGTGATTGTTCTAGGAACAGCTGATTACTGTTTTGGAGGAACAGTTTATGCTAAAACAGCTACTTTTAGAAAAGAAGAGGATATGACAACTGTCTACAAAATCATGACTGGTAAGAGAGAGTAAATAAGGAAGTGTTATTTATTCCCTCTATAAACACTAAAACTAGGAATCACCGAATGAAATTAATAAGCAGGTGATTTAAAACAAACAAAAGGAAGTATTTCTTTACACAGTGCACCGTTAACTTGTGGAACTCTTTGCCAGAAGATGTTGCAGGGGTACGTGTCAGGGGAACACAGGGGAGCATGTGCTTCCAAACATCTTGGGCTAACAGGGTAAAAGGCCAGCCGCCAGCAAGGCCAGAGCTTCTGGGTGTCCTGGGAAACTAGTGGGGTGGGAAGAGGCTTGGTGCTGGTCAGGCCCTCTACCCTTGCACTCATCAGCAGCGGTGGGTGGAAGCAAAGTGACACAACCATAGCCTGCTCTGCTCCTGTGGCTCCTAGCTACAACACTCAGGGTGTTAGAGGAGGAAGAGGACTACCCCCTTCACTCACTGATAGTGGGAAGCAGAATGGGGAGCTGGGGAAGTGGAGCAGGTTGGGGCCAGGTCACTCTGCTTTCCTCTGCAACTGCCAGCGAGTGCGATGAGGATTGGGGGGGTGTATGCTCTCTGCTGCTACCTGGTGCTGGATACCTGCTAGTCCCCCAGGCTGCATCCTTGACGGGAGGGGATTTGGAGGAAGAGGGAGGATGCGGTGAGCAGGAAAGAGCTGGGGAGGGGTAGAGCAGGGGCAGAGGAGTGGGCCAGAAGAGGTGGGGCAAGGGTAGGGCTTGGGGCAGAGAAGGATTGTCCTGGCCCTCCCCTGGACTAGGGGTGGCATAAAGAGGATCCATGAGGGAATCATGAGGCTGATGGGGCATCTCCCTACCCCCTGTTCCTCCTCAACAGTCACTCCTGGGATGTTGTGAAGGCCAAGACTATAACAGGTTTCACAAAAGAACTAGATAAATTCACAGAATCACAGGGCTGGAAGGGACCTCAGGAGGTCATCTAGTCCAGCCCCCTGCTTCAAGCAGGATCAACCCCCACTAAGTCATCCCTGCCAGGACCTTGTCCAGCCAGGACTTAAAAACCTCAAGGGATGGAGAATCCACCACCTCTCTAGGCAACGCATTCCAGTGCTTCACCACCCGCCTGGTGAAGTAGTTTTGCCTAATATCTAACCTACATCTCTCCCTCTTCAACTTCAGACCATTACTCCTTGTTCTGCCATCTGTCACTAATGAGAACAGTTTCTCACCCTCCTTGTTAGAACTCCCCTTCAGTAAGTTGAAGGCTGCTATTAAATCACCTCTTAGTCTTCTCTTCTGTAAACTAAACAAGCCCAAATCCCTCAGCCTATCCTAATAGGTCTTGTGCTCCAGACCCTTAATCATTTTTTGTTGCCCTTCGCTGAACCTGCTCCAGCAAATCCACATCCTTTTTATACTGGGGGGGCCGAAAACTGGACACAGTATTCCAGATGTGGCCTCACCAGTGCCAAATAAAGAGGAATAACTACTTCTCTAGATCTGCTTGAAATGCTCCTCCTAATGCACCCTAGTGTGCCATTAGCCTTCTTGGCTACAAGGGCACACTGTTTACTCATATCCAGCCTTTCATCCACCATAATCCCTAGGTCCCTTTCCATCGTACTGCTGCTGAGCCAGTCAGTCCCCAGTCTGTAACAATGCTTGGGATTCTTCCGCCCCAGGTGCAGGACTGTACACTTCTCCTCAATGAACTGCATCAGATTTCTTTTGGCCCTGTACTCCAATTTATCCAGGTCCCTCTGGATTCTCTCTCTACCCTCCAACAAATCTACCTCTCCCCGCTAGTTTTGTGTCATCCGCAGACTTGCTGAGGGTGCAATCCAGTCCCTCATCCAGGTCATTAATAAAGACGTTGAATAACACTGGCTCCAGAACCAAGCCTTGTGGCACTCCGCTTGAAACAGACCGCCATCCAGATATTGAGCCATTGACCACTACCTGTTGGGCCCGACCATCAAGCCAGCTTTCTATCCATCTTATAGTCCAAGGATCCAATCCATATTGCCTTAGTTTATGCACAAGAATGTTGTGGGAGACCGTACCAAAAGCCTTGCTGAAGTCAAGGTGCATCACATCCACTGACTTCCCCATGTCCACAGAGCTTGTTACCTTGTCATAGAAGCTAATCAGATTGGTCAGGCAGGACTTGCCTCTGGTGAATCCATGTTGGCTACTTTTGATCACTTTCCCCTCTTCCAAGTGCTCCAAAATGGATTCCTTGAAGATTCCCTCCATTATTTTCCCAGGGATTGAGGTAAGGCTGACGGGTCTATAGTTCCCTGGATTGTCCTTCTTTCATTTTTTTTTTAAAGATGGGCACTATATTTGCCTTCTTCCAGTCATCCGGTATCTCCCCTGATCTCCAAGAGTCTTCAAGGATAGAGGCCAAAGGTTCAGCAATGACCTCTGCCAATTCCCTCAGTATCCTGGGGTGCATTAAATCCAGACCCATGGACTTGTGCACATCTAGTTTTTCTAGATAGCTCAGAACTTGTTCCTTCCCCACAGATGGCTGCCCCCACCTTCCCATACTGCATTGTCTAGGACCGTCATTTGGAAGTTGACTTTGTCCGTGAAGACCGAGCCAAAAAAAGCATTGAGTACTTAGCTTTTTCTGCATCATCTGTCACTAGGTTACCTCCCTCATCCAGTAATTGCCCCACACCTTCTCTGATAACCTGTTTATTGTTCACATTCCTGTAGAAACCCTTCTTGTTACTCTTCACATCCCTTGCCAGCTGCAGTTCCAACTGTGCTTTCGCTTTCCTGATTACTGCCTGGCATTCTCCAGCCGTATGTTTATACTCCTTCTTAGTCAACTGTCCACGTTTCCATTTCTTGTATGCATCCTTTTTGAATTTAAGCTGACTAAGGATTTCCCTGTTAAGCCAAGCTGGTTGCCTACCATGTTTGCATTTCTTACTATGCAGCGGGATTGTTTGTTCCTGTGCCTTCAGTAAGACTTCTTTAAAATACTGCCAGTTCTCTTCAACTCTTTTCCCCTTCATCTTCGTTTTCCAAGGGATCCTGCTCATCTGTTCTCCCAGGGAGTCAAAGTCTGCTCTTCTGAAATCAAGGGTCTGTATGTTACTACTCACCTTTCTTACTTTTGTCCGGATCATGAAATCTACGATCTCATGGTCACTGCAGCCCGGGTTCCCTCCCACTTCTATTTCTTCTATTAGTTCTTCCCAGTTTGTGAGCAGCAGCTCAAGTTGCGCATGACCCCTGGTCAGTTCCTTCAGCACTTGTACCAAGAAGTTATCCCCAACATTCTCCAAAAACTTCCTGGATTGTCTGTATGCTGCTGTATTGGTCTCCCAACAAATGTCTGGAGGAAAGGTCCATCAATGGCCCTTCGGCAGGATGGGCAGGGATGTGTCCCCAGCCTCTCTCAGGCTGATGGGTGATGGGGATGGATCACTTGTTGATTATCAGTTCTGTTCACTCCCTCTGGAGCACCTGGCATTGGCCAATGTCAGAAGGCAGGACACTGGCCTAGAGGGACTTTTGGTCTCAATTAGTATGGTCATTCTTGTTGTTTACAAACGGTTTTGTTGTGCAACACACACACACCATTTCGGCTCCCTTGGGACACACACACACACACACACACACACACACACACACGCCCCATTTCCCCTCCCTTGGGGGACACACAACCCTCTCCCCCTTTCTCTTCCGAGGGAGACGGACACACGCACACGGTTTATTCTGTTCTTACCCCAGCTTTCCCCCGGGGTTGTGTCTAATCCGAACGCCGCCAAATGACTGTGTGGGAGACTCCCGCCCTGGGGACTCTTCCCCGGGCACTTTTCAGAGCCGCTACCCGCTTCTGCCGCCTGCCTTTGCCCGCTCCCCCCCATTGCGGCCTCTGGGGGTCGAGCCTGGGGGGGGGGCAGGGCTAGGGAGGCGGCTGGGCCGAGCTCCTCTGGGGCAGCCCCGGCCGCGGGCGGGCAGCAGTGGTTTGAGCGCTGGCCGCGGGGGGAGGAAAGCTCTGACAGGGGCGAGGAGGAGCCGGGCGGGCGCCCATGTGACCGGCGGCGGCGGCTCAGGCTGCGGGGGTTGCCCAGCCAGCGCTGCAGCCGCTCTCCCTGCCCCGCCGGGGAGCGCCGCTGCCGGAGGATGCGAAGCGGCTCCTCCCGAGCAGATGATGGCGATACGCGAACTGAAAGTGTGTCTGCTCGGAGTGAGTACAGCGCCGCGGCGGGAGGGCGAGAGCGGGGCGCCCGGCCAGCCCTGCCTCGGCCCCCGGGGCACTTTGCGCCGAGCCTGGCCCGGACGCTTCCCTGAGCCCGCGGTGGCTGGAGCCGCTCGGGGGGCGCGCCGGGGAAAGGCGTTCGCGGGGGGAGGTGTTGTGCTAACGCTGTGGGCAGCCGGGCAGTGCTGCCTCCCGCCCGGATCGTCTGCGCGCTGCCTCCGCTTCCCCCTTCAGTTCCCTTCTTCGCCAGGTGGGGGACCGGCTGGGCTCTTCCCATTGCCAGCCGGGACAAGGGCCTGCTGCACATCCCAACCCTCTGAGCTGCTGCAGGGACCTTTGCCTGCTGGGTCCGCCCTAGGGCTCTTTCCAAACGTGGCCCTGGGGGGGCTGGGTTTGTAATCGAACTTCTAAGGCTTCCCAAGAGTTGCGGCTGCTGAACTAACTCTGCCCATAAAGTCAAATAGTAACAGAGACGTGGCCGTGGCAGTCTGTGCTCCAACAAAACAAAAGAGCAGAACTGTAGCACTTTAAAGACTAACGCAACGATTTATTCCGTGATGAGCTTTCGTGGGACAGACCCACTTCATCCAAGGAGGCTTTGTGTACACGGATCACCCCAGCTAAATAATAGATCCTGCTCAACTGAAAAAATGCTTATTTCTCCCATTGGACGGTTTTAATACATGGCTGTGGGGAATTCCTTCAGCCTGGCACTTGTGTACAACATACCAGGTTCCTGGGTGGGATTGATGAGTTCTTTCCAAAACAAGATAAACTTGCCTGTTGAAATGGGTTGCTGTTTCTTGAGCCATGGAGGTTAATCTCTCACCATCACAAATATTTATAGATCATTTGAAGTGAAAGAAATTAACTGCTTTTGTTTAACTTTTGTCTTTTCACTTACCTTGGGCAAGGAAAAAGATCACTAGTCCATGTTAAGTTTTGTTTCTAGTGGATTGCACTTCTTGGTTCTTATCTGCTAGCTAAGGCTGCAATGTTTCTTGAGCAAACAAAGGGAGTTTTAAAAATCCAAACTCTTATTTTAATTGGAATTTCAAAAGTGAATCTCACATATTCGAGCAAAGCCTAAAATTTTGCTGTAATCAGTTACCTTTTACAGTGTTCCTTTAAACCTCTTGTTTACCCAGTTCTTAATACTTGCCATGCCCTACCTAGCTAATCTAAAGGTTCTCGTGAGGTGTGGAGCATGTCACAACATCAGATTTATTTTCACAACACACTACTGGGGTGTCCTTAGAGCTTCTGTTGCCACAGGTTAGGGTAGATAAAGAATTTTTATTGAAGAATGCCTCCTCCACCTTAGTGTTGCATACATTACAGAAACTTTTGACAAATGTCCTTTTGTTGTTACCATATGTCTAATTGAATCATGCTAACAAGATTCTTAAAAAATTTCCCTCCTGTCATTGCTTGTTTCAAAAACCCCTAAATGGGGTTTGTCGGTGGTGTTTGCTGTGCTGCTGTGTGCATTGTACGTTTACTTGGATGGTGTTACTAAAACTTGATCTAATGAGCTCAACAGAAACTTTGTTCTGTATAATAGTAATTTCTTTTTCTGTTTACAGTATGTTCTGCATTTGAAACAATCTGCTTAGATTGTGAGTTGGCTCTCCTTCCTTCTGCCATGCACAAAAAGAACTTTGCATCAAAATGTGCTGATGAAATTTATAAATGCTAGATAAGCATGGCATATAAAAAGTCAGAGCTTTTGAGCATCTCTGTTATAGCGTTTCTTGAAATTTTAAAAACAGAATATGTCGTGTGTTTGATACAAATATTTTAGATCATATTCCCATGAAACCAAGAATAGCTTATGAACTTAGATATGTACAGTGAAGTATTTTAATGTAATATAGATGAATTGCCACTTGAAAAAACACACACTGGCCAAATTATTCAGGGCGCTCGTGTTGGCATTACACCAGTGCAAATTAAACACTGAAGTGTTTGGCCGGAAGCAGTAGGCAATAAATATTCTTCCCTCCCCAGGAAACATTTCTGCAGTTATCTTTAAAATTGTAGAGATGCAAAAGTAAATGCAGTTTACTGAAACTTGAGAAGTGTGTGTTTGAACAAGGAGATGCTTTATTTTCCTCCCACAAACAGCAAATCCTGTAATCTTGGTGTTTATAGAAGCAGCAGCAGTCTTACGAAATAACATTCCTCCTGAAGTATTTTGTGACATTAAATATAAGAGTTCTGTATGGTTTTTGTTCTAGTTTTGTTTGTTCTGAAGCAAAGAACAACTACATATAGAACAGCTACATGTGCTGTGGAATTCAGAACTATTCAATGCATTCACAAAAAACTTAAGAGTAGCAGAGAAACAGTTGAGAAACCATGAAGAATTACAGTTACTGCAACCTAGTAGTTACTGAAAGGAAAGTCCCTCCTGGGGGACCTTTAAATCTACAAAACCATTCACTGCTGATCATAGTCATCCACTTACCACCGAGACTGGCAGTCAATTTTTCCAATACTTCAGAAGCCTTTATCTGACAGATCCACTGGCTAACTGCAGAGACAGATTTCCAGAACTGGCCAATTAAGTGCCAGCCAGTGAGAAGAAGTTCATCCGTCAATCTTTTGGTCTACTTAAAAGAGCTCTCTGCAGGATGCCAATCTAGAATTGGGCCTTCAGATCTACCAAAAGCATCCTTAGAGGTATATTTTTTTAATAATGCCTAGGTTCTAGTTTCATATGCATTATAAAATGTGATAGGGCCAGCAGCCATGTATCCTGTAGGCCACCTGGTAATCAGTGAAATCTGAGCGCTTAAGTCCTATAAAGTAAGCAAATCCCCATAGCTGCAAGAAACAGATTCTCAGAGCCAGGGCTGTTTTTAGAAAGGTGCAAGGCCCAGGGCAAATCACCTACATGAAGTCCCCCTTCACATTTTTTATACAGGTGCCATCTGGTGGTTACAGTGAACTTTAAGGGCAGCTGCTGGCTGAAGGTTACATAATGATAACCCCAGGTTTATAATTATCATGTTTTATAAGGTTATATGTTTTCATATATTCATAATTATAATGAAGCTCATGTAATTAAAAAGATCCTCATTTCATCCTCATCCTCAATCTCATGCTGCTTACATTCAGGAATGCATTCTAAGACCCCTCCAAAAATCTGAAGCCACCCAGGAGACACAGAACTGTGGGTATGCACCTCAGAATTGCCCCCTGCTGCACCAGAAGCCAAGATGCGCTGGGACTGAGGGGTATTGGTAGGGCTGGGGTGGGAGGTAGCCTGGCACAGAACAGGAGAGAATCTAGCCTAACATTCGCCATGTAAATGTACTGAAATTCAGATATGGGGATCCAGTATATATTTCACCATTTACTTGTCAAAACTGAATAGCTCATTGTTTTGAAAACACGTGGGTAGAAGGAAAAGGCTTGATTTCTTGCAGTCACCACCCGTGAAGTGGTGGAAAGTGTGTGGTGCAGTACAATAAAGTGACAGGTGAAATCTTCCTCCTTTTGAGACCCCAAATCGGGTTGCCAGAATATTTCAAAGGGTTGCATGGGCAGGGCTGCCAACAGGGTGCGGTGGGAGTGGTGGAAAAGTGGCAGCTGTCCTGGGGCCTGGTGATTTAAAAAGGCCGAGAGCTCCTGGCTGCTGCTGGTACTACAGCAGTGGCCGGATCCTGACCCTGTGAAAACACTGCCATAGTTCAATGCAGTGCAGGCTAGGCAGTGCTGAGGAGCTGGCTGGGGGGCCTAGCCCTGTCCTGTGTGTGACAGCTTCTGTCCCACAGGACTAGCTGGGCTCACCTCCCTGCTGTATGCACTACAATCCATGTGATCCCAGTGCCACTCACGTTTTGTCCAGCCATCTTTATTGAGGCTAAGATTATGTCATGGGTATTTTTAAAAAAAATCATAGTCAGGTCACAGGTAATAAAGAAAAAAATCATGGAAGTCCATGACCTGTCTGTGACCTTCACTAAAAATACTCAGCACAAAATGGGGAGCTCACCTGGGGGGTCCTCACACCACCCACAGCAACTAGGCCTGCAGGGACCTGCATGGAGCTTCGGGGTTTTCCTGACAGCCCCTGCTGCTTGCCATGGTGTGGAATGTAGGATGACTTCTGCCACCTTTGTGAAAAAAAATTGTAGCCTTAATCATGAAGACGGGAATCTGGGTAGGCCAGATTTGAGTGAGTGGCACTGCAATCCCATGAGCTTGCTCACAGTTCCACCCACACAGATTCAGTCCAGTCAAGGAGGCAGGGCCAAAACTGAGTAGTGCTGCAGTCCCAAAGATTGCAACACCCAAAACCAAGAACCAAGGCTAGACAGCTCTACTGCATAATAGCTTCAGGAGCTGCCACTGTGGGGTGAGTCCTGGACAGGACCCATGCCCCTGGGGGCAGGACCCAATTGAAACCACCCCTGGACATCCCCCCCGGACTATTTACTGAGTTGCGACAGGCCATAAATATTTACAAATGCGCCCTTAGCCCTAAAAGCCTGAGAACCGCTGTTGTAGACGACATTTTAAAACTCCATGATGCCGAAGGATGGGCTACCATGTTGTGCCTGGTGGGGTGAGAAACAAGAGGCATGAGAGGAAGAGTAACTAAAGCAGGTGAGCTGACAGACTCACTGGGCCCCTGGGCAAAAATGGGGGGGGCAGCTCCGTGCCCACAGAAGAAGTGGGGCCTGAAGGGGAAGGTGCAAAGCTGGGGCAGCCAACCCTCAGTGCCTCCCAGACTGCCTGCCCCAGTACTGTCCATAGTGTGCCACCTGGGGCTCTGCAGTGTGCCGTGGCAATGCTCTGGGGTGATTTAAAGGGCTAGGGGCCCCGGCTGATGCCGCAGTAGTGATGGCCAAAGTCATGGTCCCCTTCGAATGACTAGCCCCAGGACAACTGTCCCCTTTGCCCCTCCGTCCACAGGGCTGAATGAAAGGGAACCTCAGGGCAAACCTGTCCTAATCTTACCCAATCTTCAGGTTAATTTTAGGATTCGGTTCTGAGCTGTTGGTGTTTTTTCATGTTGAGCATAGATTCATAGATTGCTGGCCAGATGGGACCATCATCTAGTCTGACCTTCTGCCAAGGAAACTCATGCTCAGAAAAATTTAATGGATCAAACTGAAGCATTTCCTGTAGGAAATGATCCTGTATATTCTCTTGACCATTATGTCAGATGGTATCCAGAGGACTAACTTTAAATAAACCAAAGCCAATCTTCACTTTCTTTGAGCAAAAGCTTTTGATTTGTGTGATTTAGCTCTATCGTTCAGTAATACTTTTTCTTTTGAGGGCAAGCAACTAGAAAGGCAAATAGTTTTTTCTAAGGACTTATCTAGGGGTGAAAGTAGATACCAGGATCTACCAGGCATCCTTAGCAGGCAGTCGGGGGGTAATGGTGCTGGTCCCCTGGAAGTGGGGGTGTGTTTGGTGGAAGTTGTGGGGTTGAGGCAAACGCTCCAAGCTAGTCCTTCATGTCTGGTGGCTGAGAGTCCTCGGGCTGCAGAGATGGAAGCTGGGAGCCCCAGGGCTCTGGTGGTGATTTGAAGGGCCCAGGGGTCCTGGCTGCTTAAATTGTCAGGCCTGGGAGTAGCTGCCCCTTTTGCTTCCCCCTGTTGGTGGTCCTGCAGGCAATAGGGGCAGCCAAGTACTGCTGTAGGTGCACTGCCGGAACCAACAGCAGGGCTCCTGATGGGGTAAGGGAGCAAAAAGTCAGCTGTGTGGGGCCAGGACAGTGACCAGTTCTTACTGCAGGCTGCACTGGGCTGCACTGGCCCACTTTCACCTCTGGACTTATTGTAATAATTGTAAAAGTCTTGTTTCTCTCTCTGGCCTAGTTTAATTCTCTTCTTTAAAGCATAAATGTTTGATGGGAGTGGGAGGGGAAAAAAAGAAAAATGTGCGAAAGGCAGCTTAGAGCGAGAGTGAGCAGATCTCTAAGAGACATTACTAACAGTAAGCAGGACTTCCCTCATTGATAGAGAGCTTTTTGTTGTTTTTCTCCTTAAAATGGGATCTAAGCAGTGTGCTGTGTGTGAATATGTGCAGCTTTTTAAACATTCCTGTACACATCAGGCATGAATTTGTGTAAACTCAGGTGTGTGCAGATAATTCCCAATTTGTGCAAATTTATCAGTATGTGCGTGTGCAAAGCAAGGGTCACATGGGTGCATTGGACCTTGTTTCATGGGCAAGTTGGACATGCACACGGCATGCAACCCTTGCTTTGCACATGTGCATTTAAGCACAAATTGGTGTTCTTTATGCCATATTTAAGTTTGCATGCATGCTAGCCCTAAGTACACATGAATGGTTGAAATCAGGATCTTTATGGCCACAATGTTTAGATATTTTTCCTCCTTTAACATTTATCAATGAAGAGGTGTACATTTGAAGGTGTGTTTTCATATTCAAACTTCTGTATTCACTGCGCGAAGGAGTGAAAAATAATTTACTGGTTAATGAGTATTTCTTCCGGGAAGCCATTGCTTACTTTTGTTAGGGATCAAGTGGCCTGGTTTTGCAATCTGCACAATAAATGTGTTTGCATATTTAGTCAGGGACAAAGGCACAAATCACCGGAATTAGAAATGTTACTTCTAAACCAATAAGGGGAAGAAAGATTTTAAAATTTTGTTCATTTTTAACTGTAAAGAAGAGGCTGTTTCATTGGAACTGGATTGTGCCCTTAAGGGAAAGACGTTTACCAGATGAACAATGTGAAGGGATCTTGCTGATATGGGATTCCCAGAAAGAATTATCTGACTACCCAGAATCCCTCTTAGGACATCCTGTGAACTTCAGGGCTAGAGTGGCAGCTCTGCCATACTTAAAATAAATGCATTGTGCACTTCTGTTCCTTTGGCTAGTGTTATAGGGACTATCTTCTCCATGAGGTCTTTCGCTTTTGCATTTTCCTAATGAGTTCCATTTGGGAGCTTGATGGACTATGCTCGATGATGGTTTTCTGAGAGAGTGGTCTAGCCATCTCCACTTTCTTCTCTTCATTTGAACATTAAGTGGTTCTTCTCCTGTTCTGTTTATGAAGCTCCTCATCTGTGACAAAGTCTTGCCATTTGATGCAAAGGGTCTACCTCAGGCATCTGTAGGGTTCCTACTCTTTTTAGGCTTCTGGCAGCACTTACAGGGAGTGTTGGCCTCACTCTCTAGCCACATGATGACTGGCTTGTGAGTAGGGATGCAAAGTATGGGCAAGGCTTCTTATGTGCTCCTCTTCTCTTTCTCATGTATTTGAGCCCACAGTCTGGCTCTCAGTACATACTTTCACTTAGTGCTAATGTAACATCCACTCATTGACTAAATGTTGGGCAATAAAAATTATTAGTGTTATGGAACAGCTGCTATATGAGGAGAGATTAATACAACTGGGACTTTTCAGCTTGGAAAAAAGACAACTAAGGGTGGGATAGGCTAGAGCTCTATCAAATCCTGACAGGTGTGGGAAAAATAAATAAAGAAGTGTTAATTACTCATTCTCATAATGGAAGAACCTAGGGATCACCAAATTAAATTAATAGGAAGCAGGTTTAAAACAAACAAAATGGAGTTATTTTAAAAAAAAAAACTCCTTGTCAAAGGATGTTGTGAAAGCCAAGACCATAACAGGGTTCATAGAAGAACTAGATAAGTTCTCCTCCAATGGCTATTAGCCAGGATGGGCAGGGATAGTGTCTTAAGCCTCTGTTTTGTCAGGGCTGAGAATGGGCAATAGGGTATGGATCACTTGGTGATTACCTGTTCTGTTCATTCTCTCTGGGGCACCTGGCATTGGCCGCTGTCACAAGATAGGATACTGGGCTACATAGAACTTTGGTCTGACCCAGCATAGCTGTTCTTATGTTCATATTTTGATGGACAGGGCTAACTATCTTATGATTTCTGACTCCTTTACATTGAAAATGTATGGAATTATGAATGGTTTGGTTCTAAATATGCTTCAAGTACCACATGCTGGCTGCTAACACAAGAGGACTCAAGTTTCTAAAATTGAACTGGCTCTGTAGTAAGAGAACTATCTAAAGCAGGGTGACCAGACAGGAAGCATGAAAAATCAGGACAGAGTGCATGTGGTGGAAATGGGTGCATGAGGGGAGAATAGGTATCTAGATAAAAAAAGCCCTGCAGATTGAGACTGTATAAAACTGGGACATCTGGTCACCCTAATGTAAAGAGATGCTGCAGCTGCCACAGATAATACTACTACTAAATAACTTTTGTATTCTGACTGGAGCATAGGCAATCTACAAGTCTCCTCTGCTTCATTTTGTCTTGGGACAAACCTTCTAGCTGACTCCAGGAGTATCCCAGTTGTTATCCTTCAGTCTCAGTAGATCTTCTCCATGAGGTCTTCCTCTTTTGCTTTTTCCTTTGCATGTTCCATTTGAGAGCTTGATGGGCTATGCTGGATGATGGTTTTCTGAGAGTGTGGCCTAGCCATCCCACTTTCTTCTCTTGATTTGAACGTCAAATGGTTCTTGTCCTGCTCTGTTCCAAAGCTCTTCATCGGTGACAGAGTCTTGTCATTTGATGTGAAAGGTGTACCGCAGGCATCTGTTTATGGATGTCTGTAGCTTTTGATTTGAAGACTTTTTAGTATGCCAGGTCTCGCATCCATACAGGAGCACATTCTTCACCTTTGTGTTGAAGATTTGCAGTTTCATCTTCACAGTTATTATTTGTGAACTCCATATGGGACAGAGAGTCTTGAATGCAGTTGTTGCTTTCCCTATCCTGGCACTGATATCCTTGTTTGTTCCTCCGTTTATGCCCATAATACTCCCCACGTAGGTGAACCGCTCCACATCTTCCAACTCATTCCCTCCCAGGGTGATGGTGGTGTTGCTGGACTGGTTGTTCCTCATTGTCTTTGTCTTTCCCTCGTTAATGATCAGTCCAGTCCCTGAGACGGTTTTGTCTAGCATCGTGACCTTTTCTTCCATGCTTTCATGTCAGTACGAAAGAATGGCGACATCATCAGCAAAATCAGTCTCCTCTAGCTGTGTCCTCTGAATGCCATGTTGATGGCCATCTGTTGTCCTGTTCATAATCCAGTACAAGAACAGGAAAGGTGACATTAGGCACCCTTGCCGCACACCTGAGAATATTCTGAAAGATTCTGTCAAGACATGGTCGTGAACAACTTGGCATGTTGAGGGTTTGTATGTTGAACAGATGAAATTAATAATTTTGGATGGGATGCCACAGTGCTTCAGCAGTTTCCATAAGATGTCTGTATCAACACTGTCAAAGGGTTTTCAAAGTCTATGAAGGTTATGTACAGCGGGAGTTCCACTCAAGTGACTATTCTGTGATCGCTCTGAGAGTTGCTATTTGGCAGTACAAGATCTTTCGCTTTGGAAGCTGGCCTGTTCTTCCCTGAGTTGTCTATCAATTTTTGTCTTCATTCTCTCCAAGTCCTCTTCTAGTCCTGTTGAATACTTTTCCTGGAATAGACACTAACGTGGTGCCCTTTCAGTTCTTCCATTCCTTCAGGTTGCCTTTCTTCGGAAGCTTGATAAGTTAGCCATGTTTCCAGTCTTGTGGGATCTCTTCAGTGTCCTACATTTTCCCAAATAGCTTGTACATCATGTTGACTGATGTTCCACTACCTGCCTTGATTGTTTCTGTGCGGATGTTGTCTGGGCCAGGTGCTTTTCTGCTTTTCAGGTGGGCAGTGGCTTTTCTGATTTCTGCTTTTGTAGGTCTGCTTCCGTTAATTTGCAGCAGTATAGTTGCAGTTGGTAACTTGGGAGGTTCCATATAGGCAGGGCGGTTCAGTAGCTCTTCAAAGTGTTCCTTCCATCTACTGAGCTGCTCACTTGTGTTTGTTAGCACATGCCCCTCCTTATCCTGTACTAGCGGATCCACTGTACACCGTGACCCAGCTAGCTTCCGTGTGATGTTATACATCTACAGATAACACATATTTATTCTGGGAGGATGTCATGCTTTAGATTTGATCTTCCTGAAATCTCTGAGCAAATGCTTAGCCCATAGTCCCTGTCCTCGTCACGCTTGGCTCAATTCACATTTTGCCTTTCCTCTTTGCCTATATAGCTCTTTGGCCTTATTTGTCTCTTTCGAGACTCAAAAACATAATATCAGAGAGCATCCACAATTTTGCACACAGTGAGATTTCACAGTGATACTCAGGAAGAGTGTGTTATTAGTTTTCAAATGATATATTACAAAACACTGTTTAAATAAATATAATCACAACAGTGTGTGAGATCTACTGAGTTGGTCAGGCTTACTGTTACATGCTGGGGAGCCCCTTACCAGCTGGCATTGGGTGCTCTTAGGGACACCTTGGTTTGCTTTGGTTTGTTATGAGGGGTTGCTCAATCATGCCATAGGATTTGAGCTTTTACGTTCCCCAATTGACTCTATGATAGAGAGGATATAAATCACTTAACCTTATGGATGGCTCACAGGAATAATATTATTCCATGTCTGGCTGACTTTTAAAGGTAATTATTTAATTTCATCAATATAAATCCAAGGAGATTTGCAATTCAGATTCTATGATATGTTTGTAAAACCTGACTCTTTGGAATTACTTTGTATTTGAATAATTTAGCATCATTTCCATTCTTTATAGTCCTCTCACACCCAGTCTGGGTCTACATGAGCCCCTTCCGAAAGGAAGGGGCATATTAATGAGTGGGTTCGAAAGATGCTAGTGAGCGCTGCCAGGAGGTCATCTAGTCCAGCCCCCTGCTTCAAGCAGGATCAGCTCCCCACTAAGTCATCCCAGTGAGGATCTTGTCCAACTGGGACTTAAAAACCTTGAGGGATGGAGAATCCACCACCTCTCTAGGCAATGCATTCCAATGCTTCACCACCCTCCTGGTGAAGTAGCTTTTCCTAATATCTAACCTACACCTCTCCTTCTTCAACTTCAGACCATTACTCCTTGTTCTGCCATCTGACACCACTGAGAACAGTTTCTCACCCTCCTTTTTAGACCTCCCCTTCAGTAAGTTGAAGGCTGCTCTTAAATCACCCCTAAGTCTTCTCTTCTGTAAACTAAACAAGCCCAAATCCCTCAGCCTATCCTAATAGGTCTTGTGCTCCAGTCCCTTAATCATGTTCATTGCCCACTGCTGAACCTGCTCCAGCAAATCCACATCCTTTGTATACTGGGAGGCCCAAAACTGGACACAGTATTCCAGATGTAGCTTCATCATTGCTGAATAGAGGGGAATAACTACGTCTCTAGGGCTATGTCTACACGTGCATGCTACATCGAGATAGCTTATTTCGATGTAGCGACATCGAAATAGTCTATTTCGAAGAATAACGTCTACACGTCCTCCAGGGCTGGCAACGTTGACGTTCAACTTCGACGTTGGGCAGCACCACATCGAAATAGGTGCTGCGAGGGAACGTCTACACACCAAAGTAGCACACATCAAAATAAGGGTGCCAGGAACAGCTGCAGACAGGGTCACAGGGTGGACTCAACAGCAAGCTGCTCCCTTAAAGGGCCCCTCCCAGACACAGTTGCACTAAACAACACAAGATCCACAGAGCCGACAACTGGTTGCAGACCCTGTGCCTGCAGCATGGATCCCCAGCTGCAGTAGCAGCAGCCAGAAGCCCTGGGCTAAGGGCTGTTACCCACGGTGACCATAGAGCCCTGCAGGGGCTGGAGAGAGAGCGTCTCTCAACCCCTCAGCAGATGGCCACCATGGCGGACCCCGCTATTTCGATGTTGCGGGACGCGGATCGTCTACACGTGCCCTACTTTGACGTTGAACGTCGAAGTAGGGCGCTATTCCCATCCCCTCATGAGGTTAGCGACTTCGACGTCTCGCCGCCTAATGTTGAAGTTAACTTCAAAATAGCGCCCAACACGTGTAGCCGCGACGGGCGCTATTTCGAAGTTGGCGCCGCTACTTTGAAGTAGCGTGCATGTGTAGACGCGGCCTAGATCTGCTCAAAATTCTCCTCCTAATGCACCCTAGTATGCCGTTAGCCTTCTTGGCTACAAGGGCACACTGTTTACTCATATCCAGCCTTTCATCCACCACAACCCCTAGGTCCCTTTCCATCGTACTGCTGCTGAGCCAGTCAGACCCCAGCCTATAACAATGCTTGGGATTCTTCCTCCCCAGGTGCAGGACACTACACTTCTCCTTGTTGAGACATTGTCGTAAAGACAAAGAGACAATATACAAGCAAGGACAGAGGCAGCATAGATTGGAATAGCGAAAAAGGGAAGACGTTATTCAACAAATACACAGCTTCCTACATTCCTCCACACTTTTGCCCCACAAAGACCACCATAGCTTCTGGGCATAAAAATGACCCTATCTGGGAATATTTTGAAGAAATTTATTCTCTGGGTGAAAGAGAAAAAGGTGCCAAATATAAGCCATGCAAAAAGAAAATGCAGTGCTTAGTTGCAAGAAAGAAAAATCATGAGGAAAACTGCTTATCGAGAGACAGTGATGTAGGTATGTTTGAATGGATCAACAGGTTAGTAACTTAAAACTTTCACTTTGAGATACATCATTCTTCAAAACTCTCTCTGTGCTTTTTAGTGTAAGTGTCATTTGACAAGTAAATTCATAAGCGACTTGCTGTGTTGGATGTTGCTGGAAAAAAAATTGCCTTTGGTAACCCATATGGCTTGTTTAATTAACTAGGTTTAGAATCTATCACTCAAGGTTTAGAATCTATCACTGACAAAATGAAAGCTTCAGTAAGAGAACTCTGAAGTTGCCAGTTACCACTGAGTGTCATTTTCTTAGTTTATATTGCACTAGCGGATGTACCCAGCGTTGCTCGGGTCCTTAACTGAAGTTATTACTTTTTTAAATTGAAGGGAAAATGTGTATGTTTATTTAAATAGTGGACTCCTGCTTTATTAAATAGCGGGACTCAGGGAAGGGAGTGGGAGGAGTGAAGATGGAGCGCAGTGTGGGGAGGGGGATCAGGACAGGGAGTAGAGGTGCAGAAGGTTGGTTGTAAGGGGGCTTAGGGCAGGGGTTAGGTGGGGGGCTGTGGCCCTGGAGTGGGAGCAGAGGCTGGGAGAGTTGGGGAGGCTGAAGTTAGGGGGTGAAAGATGCAGGGTTAAGGGCATGGGGTAGGGACAGGTGTTCGGGGTAGAAGGTGCAGGGATGGGTATGTGATGGGGCTTAGGTGGGGGTGGAGGGCAGAGGGCTCAGGGCATGGGGCTGGGAGGAATGGGGAAGCTTACCAGGGACTCCTGCAGTGGCTTCAGGGGGAGAGTGGGGCTGCCTCTCCTGGCCCCCCTGCATTCTTCCTGGAGGAGGGGATGGTCAGGTGAGGCTGTGGTCTCTAGCTCCCCACGTCCTGTCCTCAGAGGGATACAGTTTGGGCCATGGCTCTTGTCCCAGCCCCAGTGTGAACTTAGTGGGGGGTGGCAAGGCAGGGTTTCCTGGCCCCGGCAATTGATGTGGTATGTATGTGTGGGTGTCAGCACGGCTCCCCCTGTGGAGTGCTGGGGGGGCACTTATGCATCTGTAGGCAGGGTCAGGAGCTCCCTCTCCACGTGGCCACTCTTTTCTTGCTGTGGCTGCCCCAGTGGTCATTCAGCAGAATCACTGTTCCCTGCACTTTCTGCCCCCAGTGGTGAGTCTGGAGCATGTCGTCCCTCTTGTTGGTGCCCCCTCCCTTTCCATGTTCTGGGAAATCCTGGGATTTCAGCATTTCCCACTTTCCAGGCACAATCAAACCTAGACCTTGGTTTAAGTGGGTAAGAGCAAGCTGCATACCAAATTTCATGGTGATAGCTCTTACAGTTTGAGAGGAGTTCTTAAACAAATGTAGTACCACGAGGCAGGCAGGCAGACAGACAGACACACTCTTAAAATATTTAGTAGATAATACAGGCTCCTTACTGTGGAACATCATGGCCACAGACCAGGCATGTCAAACTCAAAGTCTACTGAGGGACGCACAAACGAAAACTGATAGCTTTCAGGGCCACCAAAGAAAATGTTCTGCTATCAGATACTCGTAATTATTTATTATTATAGATTATGTTTTAGATATATTTTATAGTATTTTTCACATCTTGTTTGAATATAAGACAATCATTTTAATTGAGAATGTAATGCTTAATATGAATTTTATTGTTTTATAATTTTATTAATAGTTCATAAAATTTGATGTGTAAAATTATTTGCTTGCTTGTTTGTTATTAATTCCTAAAGAACTCCAGCTGTCTGATGCCAAATTTGATATTCCAGTTATTTCTGAACTTCTTACACAAACACATTGTCCAAAGTTTGCTTAATTGGAAGTGTTTGTGTATATTCACTTTGTTAACGGTGGCACCTGAGTCACAGAATATGCTCTGAGAATAAAGTCTGGGATATACACCCTAACAAATTTAAACTGCTTTCACCAAACAAGGATATTTTACCAAAGAAGTAGACTGCACCCTAAACCAAGCCGCCAGGATTCCCTGAAACAACCTGCTTCAGTATAACAAATCCCCACTGATCACCCCCCCAGGTGTCACCCACCCCCCTACACTGAAACCCATATCAAATATTTGCAGGACATTCAGAAAGCACGTCCCCCAACAAGAAATCTTTCCCCAAGTCCTTCTTCTGGCCTTCAAACAACCCCACCCCCATACCGCCTCAGAGGCGAGCTCCTCGGAGACCAGGCCGTGACAGTGCCAAATGGCACCAGCTCCTGCCAGCAGAGATGCAAAACCTGCTGGCCCACCTCTACTGCTGTGACTGTCAACCCCTACCCCCAGGCACACACGTGCCCCCATTTTGATCTGGTCCAAATCCTGGCAAACATCCAGCCACTGTGCAGCCCTGCCAGTGGCAAGTGCCGAGGTCAGAGCCAGGCATGAAGCTTGGCAGTACCACGACCCCCAGGAGCCAAGCTTACCCCGGTGGCACACTCCGCCTGCCCCCATCCCAGGCACATTCCAGCGTGCCCAATAAGAGTGGCCAACTCCTGGGAAGACGGTGCTCCCACTGCTGTGGCTGTAATCAGACAGCGGGGCCTCACGCCAGACCCCTTGCCAAGGTGGAGATCCACCTTCCCAGGGTACAGCAACAAAGGGTCCTGTGGCACCTTGTAGACTAACAGAAAAGTTTTGAGCATGAGCTTTCGTGAGCACAGACTCACTTCTTCAGATTCTGGTCTTGGAAATCTGCAGGGCCAGGTATAAATAAGCCAGAGCAAGGGTGGGGATAACAAGGTTAGCTCAGTCAGCAAGGGTGAGGCTTACTACCAGCAGTTGATCTGAAGGTGTGAACACCAAGGGAGGGGAAGCTGCTTCTGTATTTAGCCAGCCATTCGTAGTCTTTGTTTAAGCCAGAGCTGAGGGCGTCGAATTTGCAGATGAATTGTAGCTCAGAAATTTCTCTTTGGAGTCTGGTCCTGAAATTTCTTTGCTGTAGGATAGCTACTTTTGAGTCTGCTACTGTGTGGCCTGGGAGATTGAAGTGCTCTCCTATGGGTTTTTGTATATTACCATTTCTGATATCTGATTTGTGTGCATTTATTCTTTTACGTAGAGACTGTCGAGTTTGTCCGATGTATATAGAAGAGGGGCAGTGCTGGCGCATGATGGCATAAATTATATTGGTAGATGTGCAGCTGAATGAACCCACGATGGTGTGGCTGATCTGGTTAGGTCCTGTCATGGTGTCACCCCAGTGGAGGCAGCGTGGGGCCTCCCCACCGCTGCCCAGGATGATGGGAGAGACGTGAGCCCATGTGGGGCAAACAGACCCCCCCCCACTCATGAGCCAGCCAGGCCGAACCCCACTTACCACCAATTGTAGCCTTGTTCTCTTCACCCAATAGCTTCTCCAGTGCAGAGGACTGCTGCCAACGGTTCTGAACAACCGTCTCCAGTTGAAACTCACCAATCTGTGCTAGTCTGTGTCGGCGGCCGCTGTGATTGCACAAACCATTGGCATGGGTGGGAAGAAGCTGAATACTCAGATAAAAAGAGCTCCTCCCTGTAAGCCTATGAAGCCAACATCTGGCAGATGAGCCTGGAAGATACACCTCCCAGAAGACACCAGCAGCCAGAGGGCTGCATTTAGACACTTTATAAACACGTAGTTGCGAGTTGCAAAAAAATTTGAGTAGGTCGCATGCAGTCTGCGGGCCACATGTCTGACATGCTTGCCACAGACCATAATGGTGATGCCATAAGTCTGTTCCCTGTTTTACTTCAGCTTAACTCAGCTTTTCCAGTGGAAATCCCATTCTATACTTCTAAAAACCGAAGAGCCAGTGAGTTCAATGAGGTTTACTCCAAAATTAAGTGCACTTTAAGCACAGTCTGTCTTAGCTTTTTTGGTAATTTGATTTAAATTATTTTTTTGGTGATTTAAATCACCATGATTTAAATCTACCTCCCCTGCTTGTCTACACTAAAGTTATATTCATAGGAAGCTGGGATGTAGTCTGCCATGTTGTGTGGACTCTGATGACCCACATTAACAGTTAGGCTGTGTCTACACATGCCCCTTCCTTTTGAAAGGGGTATGTTAATGAGCGGGTTCGAAAGATGCTAATGAGGTGCTGCAATGAATATGCAGTGCCTCATTAGCATAATGGCGGCCATGGCGATTCAAAAGCGTGGCTTGTCGAATTGCGCGCCGCCCGTGGAGATGGGACCTTCCGAAAGGACCCCCCCCAGTTTTCGAAAGCCCTTCTTCCAATCACCAGATAGGTGCATGTCCCCCATGTTGCATGCCCCCCAAGCCTTCATCTGTGCCTCCTGGGTGGGGTCTTTGCAGTTTGGGACCTCTGCTATTGCAGAAAGTGAGGCAGAGTTCTTACCTGTAAAGGTACATTATTAAACAGAGAGTAAAACATAGCTTCAATTACCATGGAAGGAAAATTAGCTGACATGAATGAAATGATTGTCCTACAAACACATTTCCTAGAACAGGGTAACTTTTTTAATGAATATTCCAATAAGCATGTCCACTTAAGCTGGCCTAGAGTAGCATAATTTATACTCCTCTGTGCATCAGTGAGCAGCCTTGTGTTGGAGCCAGGACAGGGTGTAGACCCTTGCCTGCCTTTGCTTGAGGTTTCTTCAGGGAAGCCATATTAAATTTTCCTTAGAGGCTGCTGGCAGTGGCTGCCAAGGCTAAGCATTAACACAGTTTATCCCTTGGCATTTGGACTCTGCCTTCTGAGAGAATGGAAATTGCAGACACTTTTCCTTCACAGCATTCTCTGCTGCCGGAGGCCTATGCCAGGATTTACATTGGCAGAAGCCATGTAAACCAGTGCTCATTCTATCTCTTAAGATGCAGATTGCACATCCTAATTGGTGTAACTGCCATTCAGTTGCTTATTAAACTTTACACCATCGGCTCAAGTTTTGTATCATAGTCTAGCCAAAGCAATGTGGTGAGAGAGGGAGTAAACTTCCCTTTTCACTGCCAATCACACAGGTTGGACAGCTTTTCCACATCTCTGCCTGGTGTTCAGACGCCATGGGCCTGGTTGGTAGTGTAAGTGGGTTGCTATGGTCCTGTACGCTGAATTGGAAAGTTATTTTCATCTGGTACGACAAACTGGAAACACTATGTGCTGTCCATCCGCAGTCCCTCCACTGGCTGCATTTCTGTGTACAGGGTGGTGGGGGCAGGGGGCAGGGCTGGGAGTTCTGCTCTTTTCCCTGCGGGGTGGGGCAGCAGAGAAAGGCGCAGAACTGCCTGCAGCTCCTCTGGCTGCTGTAGCACTCCATGCTGCCCCTGCTCCAATTAGCATGGGATGGGGAGAGGAGGAGAGAAGAGTGTGGGGGCCTGGGCTGGTGCGAGGGAGCCTGGGGTGGTGTCTTAGCTGTTGTACTAGTAAGAAATTTTGTTTATTTGCACCATTGGGTCTAATTCTCCATTGTCTAGCACAGTGTTTCCCAAAGTGTGGTAATGGTGCTTGAAAGGATTTCAAGGGGTACATGGCAGAAAATAAATGATTACAAATCAGGAGCTAATCACTGGGACGGCACTGGGGGAGGAGGTATACCAGTAAGGCTGAAGTCCTGAAAAGGGGTATGCAAATGTTTTAAGTCTGGGAAATACTGGTCTAACACATTGTCAATGCTAGAACTCTCGCGTTCACTACAGCGACTTTACATGCAGCGTAAGCGCGGCGTACTGTGGGAGTAAATGTACTTTCTGCCCCTTTAAAGTTCTTTTATGCTGCTTTAGCCATGTAAAAGGGCTTACATGTGAATGAGACTAAGACTCTATTATTCTGATGTTGTAGCATTTTACACGCACTTTGAATGGCGTAAATAACTAACCAAGGTACAGAGCAACAAAGATGCAGACCAAATCGGTGCTCTTTCCCCTTAACTTTTTACCTTTTAGCAGCAGGGATAGAGTTCTGAGGCCTGCACTACTGTAGAAACATTTGCAGGTTGAACCTCTCTAATCCAACACGCTTGGGACCTGACCAGTTCTGGACAAGAGAATTTGCTAGACGTTGGGAGGTCAATGTTTTCTAGCACATTACCAACACTTCCACTGTTTAATGGGCTCTTAGAAGATATTGAGGGATAAATTACCTCTAAATAACAGCACAAAACACTGAGCCAGGACTGGTGGCTGGAAACAAACTTTATGGAACCATGTGAAACTTGGCCACACCCATAATAAGTGGTCCTCTAGCTAACTAAAATCATGCCGAATTATGGATGTTGGTGGATGAGAGTTCCGGATTAGAGAGGTTCAGGCTGTATAAGCACTTACATATTCTGCCTTAACCCGTTCTGAACACAAGAGGAAAAAATATAGATTTGCAATAAGGAGACAGTTGGTGAGATTGGACAACAGGCTGTTTCTTTACTCAGACTGATGTAAGCAAAGAAAATGGTCTAAATCTACAATTGCAAGGCTCATGGAAAGGCTGAAGCCACCAGTAATAACAGTCACACCAAAATAAGCTGCACATTGATCAGCTGAACAAATGTCTCTAATTTTGTATAGCAATTTTTAAATGTAAGTGCTAGTCTGTGTAGACTGTTTTTCTTTTCCTTTTTTTTTTCTTAGAGGGTGTGGTATACGGCGTAGGATTTTACTGCTTCTCTTTGGGCTGCAAAACTACATACCAGTGCAGCTCATGAAAGTAAATATTAAATCTGCATCAGTGCCAGCAGTCAAGCAAGTTACGTTCCAAAGTTGCTTTTTTTTGTCATCAGACTGACAAGTGCTCATTTCACTGAGCTGTGACATTCTTTGCCATCTATTGCTATAGCTGATTATCAAATTCATTTGTAGAAAATGGCTCATAGCGAAACATCTGCCTTAGGTGTGATTGCACATCTAATTAAGAACGCTCTGGGCCTGATTCTCATTCATGCTAAGGCCCTGTAATAAAGGAGGTTTCTGTTGAAATTCCTGAGAGCGACAGTTCAGGACGAATTGCTTAGAAATAGGGCTACTTACAGCTAAAGTCCACTGTAAGTCATGCCCAACCAGTCACAGAGAGCACTTGGCTAGCACACTGGCTAGCAAGAAACCATAAAAGCAATTACCTTGCACACTCAAGCTTTCTTGTGCCAGCACCAGTACCACTCCTCAGACAGATGAGAGGTTATGAAAACCCTTCTCACCAAATGAAAAGCTTCTTCTGATCCTAAAGGATCAGACACATTCCCAAGTTAACTTATAACTCATATCTTACCCCAGAAGCACATTGCTAGCCAAACCTTTTAGCATCTAAAATCGAAAGTTTATTTATTAAAAAAGAAAAAGGAAAGAAAGGAAAGGTGAGAGTTAAAATTATTAAAGAACTCAAATACATTCACCAATTGCAATGTTCTTGGTGCAGGCTTATAGTAGTAGTAGTAGGCATCCTTCAGTCTGCATAGACTATGGATTGCGCCCTTTAAAGTTTCAATTGAGGACTTCATTTACAGCGTCTATTGTGACTATGAAGACCCACACGAGAGTGACAGTCCTTGCTGCATCTCTTGCAGATGTGGTGGGTGTCTGGCAAGTCCTTAGTGTGCTTTCTGTGTGCTCGCTTCTCCTCTGCTAGCTGTCTGATCTTCATCTCGCCCTTCTGAAGGCCCTTGTGTAACCCCTGCCTCCATCTGCTGCGGTCGTCTGCTAGTTCTTCCCAGTTGTCCAGCTCGATGTCTACCGCTCTGAGGTCTCTCTTGCAGACATCTTTGTAGCGCAACAGGGGGCATCCGGGAGGTCTTTTGCCAGAGGCTAGCTCACCATACAGGATGTCTTTTGGAATCCTTCCATCATTCATCCTGTGAAAGCGGCCAAGCCAGCGGAGTCAACGCTGCCTGAGGAGGGTGTGCATGGTTGGGATTCCAGCTTGCTCAAGGGCGGCGGTGTTGGTCACTCTGTCCTTCCATGATATTCCAAGGATGTGCCTGAGGCAGCGCAAGTGGAAGACGTTCAGCCTCTTTTCCTGGTGGGCATACAGGGTCCAAGTCTCGCTGCCATAAAGGAGGATGCTGAGGATGCAGGCTCTGTAGACTTGCATTTTGGTGTGAGTGTACAGCTTGTTGTTATTCTACACTCTCTTGCTGAGTCTGGACAGAGTTGTGGCTGCTTTTCCGATCCTCCTATTTAGCTCAGTGTCCAACGACAGGGTGTCAGTGATGGTGGACCTGAGGTAAACGAACTCGTGGACGACCTCTAACGTATAGTTGTCAATGCTGATTGATGGGGATTCAGCAACATCCTGACCGAGTATGTTTGTCTTCTTTAGGCTGATGGTAAGCCCAACGTCCTTGCACACTTTGGAGAACTGATCCAGCAGTTTTTGAAGCTGGTCTTCTGTGTGAGACACTACAGCAGCATCATCTGCGAACAGCATGTCTCTGATGAGGACTTCCCGCACCTTAGACTTAGCTTTCAGCCTTGCAAAGTTAAACAGTTTCCCATCAGATCTTGTGTGCAGCAAGATGCCCTCTGTTGAAGATCCAAAGGCATGCTTCAGGAGGAGTGCGAAGAAGATCCCGAACAATGTCGGAGCAAGCACGCATCCTTGTTTGACGCCGCTCCTGATTCTGAAAGCATCCGATAATGGTGAAGTCATTGCTGACAAAGCCAAACAGATGGAGCACTGGGTTGAGCACTACTCCGAGCTGTACTCACGCGAGAACGTTGTGGTTGACGCAGCCCTCGATGCTGTCGAGCTCCTACCAGTAGTGGACGAACTGGATCAAGAACCGACTGTGGATGAACTGAAGAGAGCCATCGACAGCATTGCAGCAGGAAAGGCCCCTGGTCAGGATGGTATACCACCAGAGGTAATCAAATGTGCCACGGACACACTCCTGGAACCCCTACATGAGCTACTGTGCCTGTGCTGGAAAGAGGGTGAGGTTCCACAGGATATGCGCGACGCTAACATTGTAACGTTGTATAAGAACAAAGGAGACAGAAGCAACTGGAACAACTACCGTGGAATCTCCCTCCTAAGGGTCACTGGTAAACTGTTTGCTTGCGTCATCCTTGGCAGACTCCAGAAGATTGCTGAGAGGGTGTACCCCGAATCGCAGTGCGGATTCCACGCAGAGAGGTCTACCGTTGACATGGTCTTCTCTCTAAGGCAGCTGCAGGAGAAGTGCAGGGAGCAGAGAAAGCCACTCTACATAGCCTTCATCGACCTGACCAAGGCCTTTGACTTGGTCAGCAGGGATGGTTTGTTCAAACTGCTCCACAAGATAGGCTGTCCTCCACGGTTATTCAAGATGTTCCAGTCGTTCCACGAAGACATGAGAGGAACCATCCAATATGACGGCAGATAGGCTTATAGTAGAGACGGAATAATCTGCTGTCTTAAATCAAGTCTCTGGAATATGTCCACGGTTAGGATGGTTCCTCAGTCCTTTTTTTTTCAAGCTTCATTTCACAGGAAATATCCTCCAAAGGAGAGAATCTGAATTGAAGACAAAATGGAGGAAAACTCTAGGGCTTTTTTTGTATCCTCAATCATGTGGAGGGTCTCCCATTTTTCTCTGTGGAAAAATATAGCTAAAAAATTGAGTTTGTCACATGAGCAAGTCACCTGTCCTTCTCAGTTCTTTACAAGTAGAAGCCATTGCTCCCATGCTGGTCTGAACGTTCACAGAAAAGTCCATCAGTTGTGCACTGGCAACACCCAAGGCCTGTTGTCAGTCAGGTACCTCTCTTCACTTGACTATCAGTCCTTTCACAATAGCCTGGCCAAGCCTTCTGTTGGTGTGTCCCAGAAGCAAGCATTTGCATTGCGAGTACATAGCCAATACTCATAAATTCAAATGCAAAAATGATACATGCATTCAAATAGTATAAACAGACCCAGAAAATCATATGCTTTCTATAGACACCTCACTTTCTCCACTAGTACAAGATTTGGTCCAAACATATAACAGTGGTTGCAACAGTGATCTTTAATATGGTCATAGCTCAATCCAATAACATCACAAGTCCCAATATACTATTAGAGCAACATAGAAGGGCCTTCAAGTAGTTGTCATTTTGAATATTTTGTAATGCACTGTCCTTGCTTCCACCCATGAATTTTTGTTTGCTCTGGAATTAAACAGGCATAATTCAGGTACAGTGGTGTGGATACCAGGCTATAGTCCCAGCTATAGTCAGCTCATCTTCGTGGGATATGGAGAATTGAATGTAGCCTTAAACCACCAAAATATCCTCCTGTATTGAGACTTACTTTGTATCATGTTAGCCCCCAGCCTGAAGAAGAGCAGCTTTAAGTCTTCTCTGTTATACTGGCCTGGCTGCAAAGGACTATTGTAGCCACTGTGGATTGCTGGTTGTAGATTTCCTGGACACTGTTTCTGGGGCTAACATAAAAAACTCCTATAGCAGTTCTGTGCTATCCGAACATGCCCGTGTACAGCAGGGCTATGTCTACATACAGAGCTATTTTGGGATAACGAGTCTGTTTCTTTGAAATGTGCTTGCTATTTTGAAATATTTTTCAAAATAACAGGCACATTATTTTGGCATCCCTGTGCTCCTCATTGCAGGAGGAATAAGAGGTGCTCTGAAATAGCACATTATTTTGACATTTGGTGCTGTAAATGCCGAAATAGCCTATTTTCAAATAAATGTTTCGAGTTTAGGTTGCCATGTAGACATAGTCCAGGAGTCCTCAAATGATGGTTATGCTCCTATATGCCACCAATACAAAAGCAGCTACTGCCCTGGGGCAGGATTGTACCCATTAAATTGTACCCATTGTACACCGTTAAATTCATTCTTGATCTATCTCCTTTGAAGTAAGTGGAGTTATACCAAGCATGAGTTTTTGGTATTTCAATGGCTGTGTCTACACTTGCATTCCTCTTTTGAAAGAGGCATACAAATAAGGTAAATTGAAAATGCAAATGAGGTAGAGATTTAAATATTTGGTGCCTCATTTGCATATTCTTCTTTTGGAAGAGATTCTTTTGAAGGAATAAAAGCAGTGTAGGCACTGTTCTTTCTAAAGTAAATCCCATCTTTGAAAGAATCCTTCTTCCCATAAAAAAAGGGAAGAAGGGTTTTTTCAAAGATGGATTTACTTTCGAAAGAGCAGTGTTTACACTGCTCTTCTTCTTTCAAATGAAGAATATGCAAATGAGGCACCAGATATGTAAATTGATGCCTCATTTACATTTTCTATTTACCTCATTTGCATACCTCTTTCAAAAGAGGAATGCAAGTGTAGACGCAGCCAATATGTCTTAAGTATTTGATTTAGAAAAATATTCTAAGTCCTGTTTTCAATGTAGATGTGTTCACTTCCTGCTGGCTAAGAGGTTTACTGTTAAGGAAGGAGCTTGCTTTTTTAACCGCATTGTTTGTGGAAAATGGTTTGTGATCTAGGACTGGTTTAAAGTAGGAATATGGGAAGCGTTTATGCATACCAAGTGAAGGTCTTATTCTGAAACAGCCTTTGTAATTCAGAGAAGTTAACTGCTATGGTAATCTTTACATGAAATACTCTGTTAATTTCACAAAACTGTTGCCTGTTGATGTGAACCATTTACAATGCACCAGGGCACAGTGCCAGTCTGTGACTTGGTAGAGATGGTATACTGTGTACATCTGCACAGAATTTGGGAATGAGGAAAGGAGGGGAGAATCTGTCCAGAAAGAGCTGATTTCCTCCAATTAAACAAGTAGCCCATTTTTAAAAAAGTACACAGAGTCCAATATGATGTTTTTTGTAAGAGTCATAAAAACAACATTGGGAACATATTTCAGGGAGTCTGATGTGTGCATGAAACCTCCCACTGTCCTGTTTTAATTTAAGCAATCAGCCCTTAGGTGGCATGTAATCCCCCTTTGCAACATTCTGCTGCTACCCTTCATTTAAGGATAAACAGTTCATCAACATACCATGAGCAGTATTTCCCTTCTCCATTATGCACAGGTCAGCTTTTTCCATTCTCTCCCCTCTCCCACCCGAATGAACATCGTTATTGGGGCCACAACAAGGAAAATTCTTCCCCAAATTTCTGTATGAAGTCCTTTCTGTTTATGGACTAATAGTTTGTGTTCCACCTATAACCTCTTAACCTTCATGGCTCCAGCAACACAGAGTGACATGTGATGTTTAAGGGTCTTCTCCAAAAATTGTTCTGTCTGCTTAGCATGAAATTTGTTTTTTTCTGGAGGAGTGTACTGTTATGTCCCATTGTGCGATAGCAGCAGGCATGAGCAACAGCGGGACAACTAGTGGTCAATTCCTAGGCATAAAAGTGGCTATTTTGTAGAACCCTATGGTAGAAATTAGCTGTTAATTTTCACTAGTATTGATGAAGAAATGTTTTTGCTAAATGTTGATGTAACAGTGGAACATTAAAGCCCCTATTTGGCAAAACACTAGTGCACAACATAAATATTAAGAGTTCAAGAACACAGCCTTTGGATTTTATAGTAAGAGCAGCTTGGTAACTGAATGCCATGGTGTGTATAACAACACGTGGGTGGTGGGTTTAAACATATATTCCAAGCTCCAGATTAAAATTTCTGGTGGGAAGGTATACTTTTCTTTTAAAGAAACACTGTCAAGGTTTTGGACCTTAAAACATAATTTGATAGGTGCTGAATATTGTGAGGCTTTACACAGATCGAATCTTCTCAGATGTCTTGTTAAAATGATTTTTGTTGGAAAGGTAAATTAAAACAACCACAAAAATTTTCAGTTATCCCTATTCTGCATACCCACTGTACAAAGGCTTTAGTATACGAGATACAGTAAACTCTTCTATATCTAGATATGCAAATATGCCAGTTAATGGAGAACAGCTGGGGGGGCATAGAGCTTTGGAGAGGCAAAGCCATGAGCTCCCCGAGTGGGGCCAAGGGAACGCCAGCAGCTTCAGGTCTGGGCAGATGGCAGCGCTAGGGCTCAGAAGCCAGCCGGGATGTGGGGGAAATCTGGGAGGTCTGGGAAGCCAGCTGAGACTGGGGGAACTGGGGCAGTGACAGGGCCAGGGGGAAAGCAGCATGTTTGTGCTGGTTATCTGAGAGTTCCAGTTGAATGAATACCAGATCAAAGAGAGTTTAATGTGATAAGAAGGAGCTCCAGTTTGCTCGGAATAGCTACACGTAACATCACACCTGTTGCTGGAACCCATTTGGGATGTTGCAGTTTTCCACTGGAAGTGGGAAACGTTTAAACTGAGCACAAAAGATTCCTGCCTTTGGCAAGAGGTATATAAGGGGCTGCTGCTGGGGATCCCAGCTCCCTGCTGTTGTGGGGATGCCAGCAGGGTTGCCTGCTCTCCCCAGCCTCCCCAGACCACCTGGCTGCCTGCAGTGGGGCTGTCGAAGGGGCTCCGCACCTCAGCTGCTTCCCCTGTGGGGGTCCATGAACCTCCTCAGCTCTCCCTGGGTTCCCCGCCACCACGAGGCTATTGGAAGGGCTCCCTGCCACCAGTGGGAGCAGCCTGCCAGCCAGACTGGCTCTGGGTGGTTGGGGCTGTCTGGTCCAGGCTTTGTGGTCCAGCAATATCAGTGGTCCTGCTGGGCCAGTGAAGTTACTGGATGACAGAGTGATAGAGAAGAGCGTTTCAACCTGTAGTGCCATTTGAAATTACAGCCCAGGTTGTTTAAGGTGAGATCTGCAAAGTCTTTTGACCTTTAACCAGTCTTCCCTCTTATTTCAGTGCTCAAAAGTGAGTTGCGGGCTGGCAATAAAATAATCCCTCAATTTACACAGAGGTTGTGTCCTGGGCAACCTCTGCATAAATCAAATTTCACGTAAATTAGGGGGTGGGGTGCGGTTTGGGAAGATCCCTGGAATTTCCCTGGCTAGGGGAGTAGGCAGCTGGGGGAAATGGGGATGGGGCAGCCACGTGGCCCCGGCTTCTCAGAGCCATGTGCTTGCTGGGCTGTCCCAGCTGGGGGAACCGGGGCTAGAGCGGAGGGGGAGCGGTTTTGATTTGCATTAATGCGAGTCAAGTGCAAATTTAAATCTCACTTCACGAGGGTTTACTGTACCAAATCTTTGTTTTATGTGTCAAATGTTGAGTTGCCCAATATCTGATTATTTTTGTGTGAGTTGGTTGCCTTGAAGGCACCTTTTCATCTCTCTATTTATTTAAAGGAATTTTCCATTAAAAGTAGAATTCTGTTTTGCTGTGGGACCCATTCTGCAAGGTGCTGAACTATCTCCATTCCTGTTAGAGTTGACAAGAAGTTGAGAGCACGAAGTTATAAATGAACTTTGTTATAATTACTGCACAAAACCTTTACACTTGATTCACCTTAATCCCTAACACTCATATGATTTACTGTACCTGCTGAGTGTCGATTGCCAGTGCTCTGGGCATCCATTCAGGAAATTAAAATGCACAATATCAAGGACTGCTCATCTCACCTTGACACAGATAAACATCCACCAACTAATAGGTGGATAATAAAATAAACTCAAACCCCTCGGAGGCTGAGCCAACCCCTCCCCTGCAGCCCAAGCAAAAGTGAGGCTTAGCGGTGTATCTGCAAAGATAATGTTCTGGCAGACCAAGTGAGGGGGAGCAGTTATCAAGGGCAGGGAACCTTCACTGACTGTTTCTGACCAGTGGCTTCTTCCCATTTACAGCAGAAGCAAGAGGACTCCAGCTCAAACACCTCCTTTGATTGTATTGTATTTTTTTCCATTATGGACTCTGGATGTCAAGAACTGATTGATAGCTCAGCTAAAAAGAAGTCACTTTGGGATTTCCCTTAGCCATTCAAGTCTCAGTCCAAGGGCTTATTTGTTTTCAGAAAATCTGAATATAATTATCTCCATTGCTGCTGTGTGCAACTTGCTTTTTATGACTCACATATGTAAACTAGAGCAGAGGCTTTGGCATTAAACCGTGGACCAATTCTCATCCTGTGTTCCAGCCTCTTGGCACATGCAGATCAGCACAAGTGGCCTGGAATCTGGCTGCATTTGGCCAGAAGAGAATTCTTCAGTACAGGGGCATATTCCCTTAGTGTAAAGCTGACCAAAGCAACTACAGCACCGGCTTTACAAAGAGTGAGGGGGACGGGAAGAAACCTTTTCCCTCTGGCAGTTCTTAGCTGGTGCAGAGCCCCTTTGGGGCTAAGGGTAGGTCTGCACTTGTTGCTCCGGGCATGATTTCCAGCATGGGTGGACATTCAGGTGCTAGTTTTTGTTAAGCTAGCATAAAACAGTGGCGATATGTTAGCACAGCTATAGCTCAGCTATCCAAATACATAGCTGGGGGGCTCTGGGCGGGATTGTATTTGGGGCAGCTGGCCTGTGCTTCTGCTTGCTCCTGCCAGTGCTATTGCAACTATGCTGCAATTTTTGTAGTACCACTACTGAGGGCTAGTGTGAAGATGTGCATGTGTGCTAGGAAACACACCCATAGCTCTGAATGCAGACGTACCTGCAGGGCCCCGCTAACTCATGTCAGAATTGGAGCAGTTTGAGGATCTGGATGCCTTAGCCAGTTCTATCTTTAAGGGGAATCCTCTTAAGTAACCTTGCTGTAATGCCTCCCGCCTCTTGCCCTCCCCACCCTCAGCACCTGCAGCTCTGGATTCCCAAAATAATCTTCTCTTTCATTTTCAAATACAGGTTGAACCTCTCTAATCTGGAATTCTCTTGTCTGGCAACATCCATAATCCAGCATGATTTTAGTTAGCCAGATAACCACTTGTCATGGGTGTGTCCAAGTTTCCCACGGTTCCACAAAGTTTGTTTCCAGCCACCAGTCCTGGCTCTCAGTGTTCTGTGCTGTAAGTTAGCTGTAATTTGCCCCTAAAATGTCTTCTAAGAGCCCAGTAAGTTGTGAAAGTGTTACTAATGCAGCTAGACAATATTGACCTCACGTAGTCCAGCAGATTCTGTCTTTTGGCACAAGTCAGATCCTGAGGGTGCTGCTCTGGAGAGGTTCAACCTTTAGTACTGGAATAACTTACAGTTATATGGATTTTTCCCTTTTGTTCTCTATTGAAATATCAATTAATGAAATCATGCCTGGTAAATACCTGGTTGCAGTTTTTATATTGAATTTTTTAAGATTCATTGAGCATAAAATGCCCAGTTTTCAAATGTTGCACTTACAAAATATGCCTGGAGTTTACTGCACAAAGCCCACTTTGCTCTTTTAAGGAAGGACAATGACTTAATATTTGTTTGTACAGAGCCAACCAATGGGGTTTGATCCTAACAGGGCCTTCTGGGCTCTACTTAATAGAAGTGTTTCATAATACTAATAGTGATGACAAGAAGAATAAATTAAGTAATTGCATGCAAAAGACTGTTTGTTTATGCTCACATCATTTTTTATTCACTAAAACTGTTCTCTGCACGTAGCAGGTGTTTACTCAAAATTTTTACTTACAGATGAGACTCAGGAGACAATGTCTTAAAAATTGGGCCCATGATTATGAAGTTGGTGTAGGGGATAAAAGGTTGCTCTTTAGAGAAAATTCTTGTCAGGTTGCAAACTGGAACAAAAATTAAACATTTGTCAGAATGGTGTTCCCTAATGTATTTTCATGGCTTTACTAACCTAAAAGTCTCACACTGTGTATGTACACAGGCCAAAAACTTAGTTTCTGTGGTCACTGCATCACACTGTACCAAATGCTGATTAACTGACTTGTTGTGCTTATGTGTGTGTACACACTGGAGAGGTAATAAACAGTAATCAACATTAACATTGAAAATGTGAGGTATAATAGCTTGGAAGTTATTTCACAGCACATTTTCCCTCTTTACAGTTTTCAGATTAAGAGCCAAATATTGAAGTTCATTAGCAATTTTATACAGTAGTTATTCACATAGACTCTTGTTAAATTTAATGAGAGATAGCTGGAGTAAAATCCAGGGGTCAGATTTGGGGGAATACAGATGACAGTATTCTTCTAAGCTGTGTCCATGCAAATAACTATACCCATGTGAGTTGCCAAAATAAGATGCTGCTTGCAGTAGATTGTGGAGATGTTCAGAATATGTGCTCTCAAAAGTTTCACTGGGCTCCTTGAGGGTGACTTCCCCTTGTGGGGGTTTGAATATACCTATGCAGTCTGCTTAGCTTTCCTCCTACTTGATTTGGGAGGAAAAGTAAATGATGGAGCCTCACCAAAACACCAAAATGAGAAGTCACTCACCTTTGGTAGCTCTAGAGAGTATCATTTCTATCTCTTCCCTCTCCTGTCTTATGTGATGAATTAAACAGTAAATAATGTAGACATTTAAATGATTATCATTGGGCATTTGAGTTAACCCCTCAGTGAGATGTTCAAGCTTCTTAGGTCTAGTATTATGAGCTTTCTGCCAATTCATATAGACATCCCTTTAATGATTACACTCGATTAATACTTTTGGGGTTTACCTTGTGACCATAGTAACTGAGACTTCTCTTTTTTAATGAAAGCTGAGAATCTGGAGACCAAGATAGACACTGTTTGGGTGTGGAGTATGGACATATACTGACTGTTTCTAACCACTAGTAAGGGACTGCATAATCACTTATCAAGGACATCAGGATTTGGTCCTCAGGGTACGTCTTCACTATGCGGAAGATCAACCTAGTCAGGGTTAATCTTCTGGGGTTTGATTTCGCGCACCTGATAGGGACGCACAAAGTTGAACTATCTGGGGTTGACAGTTGACTCCTGTACTCCTCAATGTCACAAGGAGTAGGGGAGGTCGACAGGAGAGATTCTCCTGTTGACCTCCCTCTGTGAGGACAACCAGGTAAGTTGATGGTAGACAAGTTGATTCTACCTACGCAACTGCTATAGCTAGAATTGTGTATCTACAATCAACTTTAATGCCTAGTATAGACCTGGCCTCAGTTTACTGAAGACAACTATAAGAGATTTTGGAGATTTTAAACTAAAAACAAAGTAGAACTTTGATCTTTTTAATAGTCTGAAAGTCACACATGGCAAAACCACACAGAAGATGTGGCATTCGTTGTCAGCCACAGAGACTCTTGATTCTGGGGGTAACATGTAGTTGATTCAGGAAGACTTCATGTAGTAGACTTGGATGCAAAGGGTGAAAGGAGAAATAGGTCCTGGTTGATTTAAAGAGCAATGTTGGTAGTTCCAGAGAGACTGTCCTTCTGCTTCTTTTTACCTAAGTTTTCTCTCAAAGAACACCTCTGTCTCCATATTTAATTCCCTTTGCCTGAGAGAGTCATTCTAACTCATCTGATGACCTGGGATGAAACGAAAATGACCCACTTATCACCATGGTTGGACAGAAATAACTCAGCTTGTTGCCTAGTGTCAGACATCAGAGAGTCTCTGCAGAAAAGGATTGCTTTCCTACATTGCGCTCTAGGGGTTCTCTGGTGGGCTCAGAGTGTGGGCACCAATTCTTGCTGGTGGCCACTCTGACAAATTTTCCTAACATATTTAATTAACTTTAGGAAAAACAAATAAATATGGGCATGTCCAAATAATTGTAATTTATTTATGTAGGATTTTTCGTGCAAAATCAATTAAAAAAACCCCTACATTTGTTTCTGATGCTCTTGCCTCTGCTGCCTCCTGTAGCCCCCTCATTGCCTCCAGCCTCTGTTGCTTCTCAACCATCTTCTCTAAGACACCACTGCCTCTCCAGCTTCCCTGCCCCTGGCTTCTCTCCCCTCCCCAGGCCCTAAAGGTTTCCTTGCACTGCTCAGAGTTCCCTTCCATGGCCTTGCACCACAGGCTCACTCCACTCCTTGCCATGCCAAGTAACACCAGCCCTGCTGAAGCCCTGCTGTGCTGGGCTGAAGCCCAAAGCTGGAGTCTCATGTCTGTAGTGAGAGGATGTGGGAAGACTGAAGCCCAGAGCTTGCTGCTGAAAGGTGGATGGAAGAGATTAAGCACAGAGCCCACAGTTGGAGCTCTAGCTCTGAAGTGGAAGTGAGGTGGTGCTGAAGTCTGTCCCCAGAGTTCTGGAGCTGAAGTTGGGGGTGAAGGCAGCCAAAGCCCAACCCTGGAACCCTATGGCTGAAGATGGGCGCGACCCTCAGAGCACCAGGGAGCAGCAGGGAGGGGCCACTAGTTTGCCTCTCCCCTCATCTATGCTGAGGAGATGGTCATGGTCACAGGAAGAACCTCTGGTGGCTGCAGATGAGAAACACTGGTCACTGTATCAGGAAGAAGATTCACCACCTCTTAACTAAGACCGGTATAAGTATTTTCATGGAGCCTTCCATCAGACACTATTTTGCAAGAAAGAAAGAGCACAGAAAAATCTTGGGTGGGTGGTTGAGGTTTGAGTCAACAGACCTTGCAATGAACAAAAGGATTAAAAGACTTGAAGTTGGTGGAGCAGGTGGAGTGGAGAAATGCAGTGACTGAGGGCACATCTACATTTAATGAGAGATCAACCTGGTCAGGGTTGACCTTCTGGGTTTGATTTTGCATGGGGACGCACAAAATCGAACTATCAGGGGTCAACAGTCAACCCCTGTATTACTCATTCTTGTGAGGAGTAAGTGAGGTCAATGGGAGTTTCTCCTGTTCACCTCCCTCAGTAAGGACAGCCAGCTAATTGTAGATATGTCAATTTCAGCTATACAATTACCCTAGCTGGAGTTGCGTATCTATGATCCACTTTAAGGTCTGGTGTAGACCTGCCCTGACACATTGGAGGAGTGAGAAGAGGGGACTTAGAGCCATGAAAGTTGATGGATAAGAAGTAACAGAAGGGTTGGGTAAAAGGAAGAGGCAGGTGAGGAATGCTAGAACAGACAAGGTGGCAGGTAGAGTAATTCAGAAGAGCGGAATGAGTAGGAGAGCTGATCCAGGCTTGCAGGTTAAATGTGGCGGTGAGTTTGAGGAGTCAGGAGGCTAGGGCTGAGATGGAAGCTTGCTTTCTATAAGCTTCTGGATTATACCATTTCCTCTCCTTTAAGACTTTTGGCAACAAACTAACTTTTTGTGTTTGCTCTCGACTGGTACAGATCTGTCTTTGTATGTCAACAGAGAGGAGCTCAGATGACGAACCAAAAGGATATGATTCTTTTGTGCACAGGGTTCCACGAAATGCAGCAAATGCACAGCACTGTTAAATTTTGGTTTTGTTTCTCTCTGTGATTGTGTGGACATGCAAAGAAATTTTTTGCACACACTCCTTGCACTTTTATTTTAATCTCCACCTTATGTCTGGTCAGATCCTCTCTTCCTTTACTCTCTTCTTCATGCTTCTATACCACTTTGTCCTCTTTTCCTGCTGTTCCACATACAGGAGCCTTGGCTTCATTTTCCCTTTGAATACATGGTACAGTAAGGTCTCAGAGTACGCAAACTCAGAGTGCGCAACCCCGTTCTTATACGTCTGACCCTGACACCCCCCCTCAGCCCCGTTTAAACCACCTGCAAGCGGCTGTGGTTCAAGCCGCCTGGCGGGGCTCCAGCGCAACCTCCCTGCTGGCTCACAAGCCGCCCTCCCCCACCCCACGCAGCTCTGGTGCGACTTCCCCCCTGCCGGCTCACAAGCTGCCCGCCCACCCCACAGAGCTCCGGTGTGACCCCCTCCCCCCACCAGCTCGCAAGCTGCCCGCCCCGCACAGCTCCAGTGTGACCGCCCTGCCGGCTCATTAGCTGCCCACCCACCTGCCTGCCCCCCACCACCCCGCGTGGCTGTGGTGCAACTGCCCCGTGTGGCTCACAAGCTGCCTGCCCCCCGACCCCCACATCCCACACAGCTCCAGTGCAACCCGCCCCCCCCGCTGGTTTACCACCCAGGCACGGCTCTGGTTGCACCTCAACTCCCCACCCCTCCGCAGCCCAGTTCACCACCCACGCTAAACTCCATCCCTCACCCACCTGCAGCCCTAACCCACCCCAGGCTTAGCTCACCCCGCTACGCCTGCCTCACATAGCCCCAACCCACCACCAGGCTTAGCTCACCCCGCTACGCCTGCCTCACATAGCCCCAACCCACCGCCAGGCTTAACCCTACCCAACTGCCCCCCCAGCCCAGGACTTACCTCACTGCTTCCCCGGCTGCAGAACATGTGTTCTGCCAGGGAAAAAGCCAGACCCCAACTTGCGCAAAATCCAGGTTTACGTGAGCGTGTGTGGAACGGAACCCTCGTGTACTCTGAGACCTTACTGTATAATACCGGTTCCATTTCTCATCCTGCTATCATGGACGTATTGTCTAGCTGTCTCATTTCCTCCATCCTCTATGCTGTTGTGGCAGAAGTCATGCAAGAGTGCTAGTATACAGCTAATAATATTTTTATTAGTGGGGAAGCACTGTCCAGTGTTTGCTGAAGTGCTGCATTGTTAGCTTTGTTATGGAGTTTCCTTTGCAGGCAGCTGTGGCAAGCATTAGGCATTAGCTCCATGCCTTCATCACTAACTAGTGTCAATTCTTGAGGCAGTTCTCGCAGGGAGTCAGGTGTTCGTGTTTTATATGAAAGGAAGGATTGCCTGTGTGCTGGTTGTGACTTCTTCTGTTCACCGCTGGGTATATGGTGCAAAATAAACAAGCTGAGCTAAGAATATACCCAGATTTCATGTCACTGCTTTCTCTTCTGATAGGTCTTGGATAGTTGATATTTGATAAGGTAGGAAGAATACTTTGTTGTCTCACTGGTGGATGGTATATCCAGTCTCTCAGTAAGGCTCCATTTTTACTTTATGCATAGAGGGCTTGTCTACACCAGCTCTCTACGTCGAAGGCAGCATGGTGAGTAAGGTGTCAGGAGATTATTAATGAAGTGCTGCGCTGCATGTGTGGCACTTTATTAAGCTAATTCTCCCCCATGGCAACTTATAAGTGTTAAACTTTGAAGTGCCAGCTTGTGGGTAGCTGCGGCTAACCCACCGGTTCTTCGAAGTGATTGGGCAACTTGGAAGTCCCTTTACTCTACAAAACGATGAGGAGTAAAGGGACTTCGAAGTTGCCCGGGCACTTTGAAGTACTGGCAGGTGAGCCGCGGCTACACACGAGCCGGTACTTTGAAGTTTAACACTTCAGACTTGCCGCAGGGGAGAATTAGCTTAATGAAGTGCCACACATGCAGCGCAGCACTTCATTAATAAGCTCCTGACACCCTACTTACCATGCTCCCTTTGAAGTAGGGAGCTAGTGTAGACAAGCCTATAGAGTAGTGGTCCCTAGCGGAGGTGGCTAGGCTGTTGTCTCCTCACTTTGTGCTATTACTTACAGGACTCCAGGTCCTCTTTTGCATCTCTAGAAACAGCTTAAAACAATGTGTGCCAGCCACCAGCCAGCTCTCCAGGTACCACAGTGTGGGAGCTGCTGTATTAAAGTGTCACAGTTCCCCTAGGAAGCTCTCTTTCTCTGATCACATACAAAGCTAAACACTTTCTCTCTGCACCACTCCCAACGCTGGCTGGCTTAGGAAGTAAGAAACTGGATCTAGTAAATAATGCCAGGTGTTCTCTGCATAACCTTGTGCAAGCACAAAGGCAGGACTAAGATTCTGCTCTTTATTTTCAACTTAAAACTCTCCACTTCTCCTGCAGGGATGGACACTGAATTTGCGGTACTTGTGAATGCATGAGAAGGGAAATGCGTAAGGAAAAATTCCAGCAAATTAGCTGGTAACATGCAATCTCTTGTAAATAATGTTAATGAATATTGACTGCAGACTGTCTCTAAAGTCTGCACGCACAGCTTAGCAAACAGTTCAGTTAACCAGCATTTTCTACAACACAGTGTAGTGATCAGAGAAATTGATAGGTTTAGAAATTGCTTGCTTGGGGCATTCCAAAGGTGTTAATTATACAGATAAGCTTCAGTGCTAAGCTGTGAATTTTTTTAATATCCATATCTTATGCTGCAGCTGTGTCTGAAAGATTTTGAAGAAGGCTGTGGAGGTAGCCAGATCGTATGTTTTGACAGATGGGAGGCTTTAAAATGGCCTTACTGGTAAAGCTGGTCAGATCTGTTCCAACAAAATGAGATGTGTTGGAAAATATGGGTCCCTCAAGCCCAAAAACTTTTCACAAAAAAAATGATGAACTGCTGAATCACAAAACCTGACTGCTTCCTTGTCTGCTTCTGGCAGGCTCTGGGGTAATGCAGTCTGCCCTGGAGCCCTGGCCTAGTTTCAGAGATGTGTCCAACTTGTCAGCCTCTAGCCTCATGATTGAGTGTGGCTAGCTGGCTTGAACAATAAATATATTTTCAGAATAATGTGGCTAGTTTGCTTCAGAACTGGCTGGACACCACGGAGTCCCACCATGCAGACTGCCCTGGGCAGGAAACTCCAGGAATCTGATTCAAGGAGGGTGGCACTTGGGTCTGGCTTCTGGCTCTGTAGCTGGAAGCCCTAAAACGGGTCGACAACCTGCAGCTCTGCAGCCGCATGTAGCTCTTTAAGGAGTCATTTGTGGCTCTGGACACTGCTGCCACTGACTTCTCTGCAGCTCCCTGCCCTGCCGCCATCGAAACAGTATAATTAAATTTAATTGGCTTACGGGCCGTCAGGGTAGCAGGAGGGAGTTGGCCATTAATCCAACTGATTAATCCATTATTTCAGTGGCCCCGAGGCAGAGAGCCGCAGAGAGCCCCTCACTCACCCTGCTACCTGAGTGGCCCCTTCCCTCCGGTGGGCGTGGCTCCGCACACCCTTCCAGCAGAACACCTCAACACCAGCCTTCCGTCCACTGGGCACACGTGGCTGCCTCGTATAGGCTCCCCAGCCAACACCACAGATGGGTTAGTCCCGGCGGCCAGTTTGGGGTAGTATGTGAAAGGAAACCACGCTTTGAATAATGGGAGAAGGAAAAGTGCCAAAACTCAGTAACAGATATCCAGCCTGATCTGGAGATGTGGACATGCATACAGACGCTATCCAGCACTCAGGCAAAACCACCTAATTTACTTGGAGTATAATCATTTCACTCACCAATATGCATAAGAGAAAAACAAACACAGCCAAGGAAGCTAACATGCATTGAATCCATAATGCAACTTCACCAGCAGATAGAGGCTAATTTATTTCAAATTAATACCAAAACGGCCTTGGATGCTGACTCCTGAAAACTGGCTGCTTAGGTATTTAGGCCCCTCTCTGGCCCTCTTCCCTGGAGAAGCTGAGCATTTGTACTATTATTAATGGATTTTAATCTCACAGCCTCCTTGAGAGGTAGAGATTTATAAACCTCATTTAACACCTACAGAACTGAAATTCCTAGTGCTATTATACAGAAACTTTGTAGCTGTCAGGAACTGAACCCACATGTTTCAAGGTACCAGCCACTGACAACCACAAGACCATCTTTCTTGTCTGTGACATAGCACCACAGATGAAGAAGCAGATACATGTCCTTGAGAGAAAAATTTAGCAGTTCTGTTTCTATAGAAAAAAGATGTCATCATACTCTGCAAAGTACGCTTGGCTTCATAACAGAGCTATTATACCTATTTCAGGCCTAGATTCAGGCCAGCAATTGATATTTACATGGTTTTACTACGGAAGAGTTGACTCAAATCACCCAGCGTTACTGAATAAATGTACAGACAGTTGAAAGATAGGGGATGTAACATTATATACTAAATGACTATAAACAAAGGTGTACAACATAGCACACATGCAGCTAGGAGTGTATGTGTGGTGCTGATGGACAGGCTATAGAAAGAACTGCAGTGTTTCTTATCAGAAGATGTAATTGAAAAGTTGAGGGAACCTGCAGACTAATACCATCATTGACACAGAGTCAAATCTGGATCACAGCATGACCTGCCTCCCCGTCACAAGGAATTGAGTGCTAGCATTAGAAGGGAGTATTTCTATATACCAGCTAAACATGAAATCCTGAGTGGGAAGGCAGATGCCAACTTTTTCATAATTTTTGAAGCATCGAGCGGCTTTTGGCAAATCCCTCTTATGCAGGAGAGTACACAACTGTGCATTTAACAGGCCATTAAGCAAGAACAGTTTGTACTGCCTAACTTGCAGCCAATTGTCCCAGAGAACTCTGCTGCAAATCTTGTACACTATTGATGGTGTAAAGACTGTGTCTAAAGTCATGAGGTATTCTACACAGCAAGAACATAATGCCAAGCATGCACAAGTTCTGCTGACTGCCAGAGATAATGAATAAAGTGCCAAGCCCATAAAAAATGGACTCTTATTTGGAAGAAATTCTGTCAATGTATAAAGATGGTTGTTTTTATATATAAAGAGGGGAGGACATGCTGCGTATAAAGAGGGAAGGACATGTTCAGTGAGTAGATTCTTGCCTGTTTCACACAAGCCATTCCAAAGTCAAATTGTCTTCCCCAAGAAGAGTGCTGTAAACCTTGTAAGTTAATGTCCTTTTCATCCAAACTGGGCCAGATGGGAAAAAGTGAACTTTTAAAAAATAAATTAAAATAACCCTCACTTTGAAATATATATTCTTTTGACTGTGGAAGCAAAGACTTAGAACACCTGAACATAGGTTCTCCTCATTATGGTGCACCTATTTTAAGGGTACAGATTTCTTTTACTTTGCAAGTCAGAGGTGAAGGCCAGAAAAAGGTTGCTCTTGGATTTTCACTTGCCCATTTAATCTGTGGCAGTATTTGCTGCTGTGACACGTTGCAGAGGAAAGCAAAAACTATTTATAATTCTCACTGAGCACTACTGTTAAAGACCGCATTTTCTGTGGGGCAGTTCCAGACAGAACACTAGTTCAGTCTGCTGTCTTCCTGGAGGGTGATAAGTTATGCCTCCAACAGAGCCTTCAAACCACCCAGTAAAACAAAATTGTGACAGGACAGAGGCTGTGTTTAAGGCTAGCATAAGTTTACGAGACAGAATGTTTCTTGGATTTAAAAATTGTGGTCAGAAGTCTACAGTGCCTAACTCTTTGATGTATCTTTGTGCAACTGATAGACATCCATTGTGAGATTCAAATATACTGTAAGCTGCCTACTAGAGCTTATCAGAGTGGCTGCAAGAGCACAAGTGCATTAATAACATGTAGAAAATATTGCAGTGCAGCCCACACATCTGGGTAACAAACATTGCTGCTAATGTCAGGTGTAGAGTACTAGGGCAGGCAGCAAATGGAAAGGCTTTATTTTATTATTATTTGGGAGTGGGAGTTAGTGTAGCAGCAGCTGCATGAGGGAAGAGGTATCTGTGTGCCTGACACTCCTCTCAGCTGTTGTTTGTGATAGATGTAGAGTAACAGAGAGAAAGCTGTGCTAGTCTATATGCTATGAAAACAAAAAAGCAGTCCAGTAGCACTTTAAAGACTAATAAAATAATTTATTGGGTGATGAGCTTTCGTGGAAGATGGGTCTGTCCCATGAAAGCTCATCACCTAATAAATTATTTTGTTAGTCTTTAAAGTGCTACTGGGCTGCTTTTTTGTTTTCGTAGGATTTAGAGTGAATGACTTCTGAGGCTATGTCTACACTAGAGGGTTTTGTCAACAAAAGTGGCGTTTTGTCAACAAAACCCACGGAGTGTCCAGATTCCGAAGGTGTTCTGTCCACAAGACATCGACAGAACGCAGCACTTTTGTTGATAGTCTTGTCCCACTCCCCACAAGGCATAATGCCTCTGCCAGCAGAGATCTGTCAACAGAAAGATAGTCTGGACATTCTAGGGGTCCTCTGTCGACAGATAGGGCTTCTGAGACATGGGGCAGCCTTGTCTGCTATGCTTCCGGTTGGCTATTTTGTCAAGAGAGCAGCTGGGCAGTCCAGCTGCTCTTTGTCGACAGAGTGGGTCACTCTTGCAATCTGCTTGGCAATTTGGCTGTGATCTGTCGACAGAAGTTTTGTCAAAAGATATCTTCTGACAAAATCTTTTGTCAACAGGTTGCTTTAATCTAGACATAGCCTGAGTGCTAGACACTGGAAAGGAAGCAGTGTTCCACGTGGAATCCAGTCTTGACCAGATTTTGAGGGAATGTCTATATTAGACGTAGAAGTTGACTGCCGATACACAATACACCAGTTGTGTAGCTAAAATCAATTTGTTCGTGGTTGACTGTCCACATGGAGGAAGGTTGATGGGAGTGCTTATACCAACCATCCTTATTCCTCACCTGTCATGAGGAGTACAGGGGTCAACGTTGACCCCCTGGGAGTGTTATTTCACGCATGTGCGAAATGACACCCTGGAAGATTTGTGGGTCAGTCTTCTTCTGTAGTGGGGCTCTAGCTTATGATGTGTTTCTGGAGAAGTCTGCTAATGCTTTCTGATGCAGTATGTCAATTTGCTTGTAGCTGATAACCTATTAATCAGACACCAATAGGAGTGTGATTGCATGCTACATAGTTACAATTAGTGTGAAGTTTTGTATGCCGGAGGCCATAGAAGGATGCCAGGAGCTAGTGGGAATGCCTTTAGAGTTGCAATAGAAGCCATTAATCATAAATGCAGCCAAATTCCACAGTGGAAAGAGCAGGTATTTTGATATGCAAAAGCTCAGCTACCAAGTCTGGTCTAGCCATATTATACAGCAGAATCTGGTAGAGCAACTAGAGTGAAAGGCCTTTCAGGATTTCCATTTTTGAAAAAACTCACACTTTTTTTTTTTCAGAAGATTACTGTTTTTCCATCCTGTGAGTGTGGCATACAGGTTGCCAGTCTAGAAGCAGATTTTGTTTCAGTTTAAAAATCATGTACGTTGCTTTGAAATTATGGGTAGAAAAAAGTTTTTTTTTCCTTTTGATAATTTCAGGTTATATATTTGTTTTACATAGGAAAAGTCTTATGTAAACAGATGACATTTTGCCACTTAAAATGAGAGGATCAACACTCTTTGGCTGTGGCCACCCTTGGCCAAAACTTTGAAATGGCCATGCTAATGGCCAAATCAAAGAATACTAATGAGGCACTGAACTGAATATTCAGAACCTCATTAGCATTCGCATGCTGCTGGCGGCGATGCTTCGAACGTGCCGCTTTTCAATGTGCGCGGCTTGGTGTGGCTATATGGGGGTCCTTTTCAAAAGGACCCTGCACATTTTGAAATCCCTTTATTCCTCTCAGCTGGGGGAATAAGGGGATTTCGAAATGTGCGGGGTGCTTTTGAAAAGGACCCCTGTGTAGCCGTGCCACGCCGAGCTGCGTGCATTTGAAAGTGGCACGTTTCAATTGCCGCGGCCGGTAACGTGTGAATGCTAATGAGGTGCTGAATATTCAATGCAGCACCTCATTAGTATTCTTCAATTTGGCCACTAGCATGGCCATTTTGAACTTTTGGCCAAGTGTGGCCACAGCCTTTCTGTCACATTGGTAAATAGAGCTCAGTTCATATGAAAGAGGAGAATTTGACTTAAGCAGTTTATAGAATAGACTAATGGCTCTGTTATTTTTTTTTAACCCACAAAATCTCATGTCTTAATAAATCCATTCATCTGGAAGGTGCTGCAGGACTCCTTGTTGTTTTTACAGATACAGAGTAACACAGCTATCCCTTGGAGACTTGAAACAGCCAAGATATTGTCCGAATGGCCTGAATCTAGGATTGAAAATCAGGAACTCTTGAATTCTGATGGCACTTTCCGCACTGAGTTGTGGGCCCTGTCTAGCTCCTTTTGAAACCAATGAGAATGTTGGTATTGGTATCAGTGGGAGCTGAATTGTGTCCCTGCTCTGAGACATTATATAAACATTCACTTTCTTTGTGTTGGAATACAGAAACAATACTTATTTGAGTCCATGAAGATTCATTAATAGATCACATTTGCCACAACCATTGCTGCTGCAGGTTGATGTATTCTGCACTTATCTCTGCCAGTCTGGTCCATGTACACCTGAAGTAAGGTGGCAAGTGGCTGCATCTTCCTCAAGATTTTGATTGGGGTGAGCAACATTATTTTCTACTTTGGGTGCAATGCAAGTTTCACCAGCACAGTTTGTACTGAGTCAACTTGTCACCTGTGCACATGAGCCACACTCCATGACTAATGTAAGCTGATGAGTCACTCCTGTCATAGGCTCCCAGCCAATCTACAAGCCAGGAACTGGCCATCATCGGACTCTCAGAACAGTATAGGAGCGCCACAGGAGAACCAGCAACTCTGTCTGCTCAAGGCTTCTTCAAGGCTCCTAACTCCCTCTTGCCGGATGTGGGCAACAGACTTCTGAGGCATTAGCTTGCTCCCAGCCCTGCTCTTGCTGCTGTCCTGCTTCTAGTCCTGTTCCAGCCCCGCTCTTGCTATTGTCCTACCCCAGCTTATCCACCCTTACCCTGGATGCCTGATTCTGGCTCTGACCACTAAGAACAATGATCATTCCAGTTTCTGACAGCCAGTGCCTCCTGCGGCTAGGGCTGAGCTAGTTGGCTGCAAGGCTGCTTGTGAAAGGGGAGGTTAAAGTCCCTTATTCTGTTGCAGCTGTGTGACTATTTGGACTTTAACCCACTGAGGTACCTTGTTCAGAGAACACTGAAACAGAGGCTCATGGGGGGTGTTACCCAACTCCTGTAGTAATGAGTGGAGAGAATCCTATTAACGTCAATGCAAGTTGAGTCAGAGAGTGAATTTGGCTCTGTGTAAAGAACTTTGACGTGCGCTCTCATTTCAAGTATTACTGATTTGAAAAATAGTTGCTTTTTGTAACTGTTACTAGGCGTTAACATCCTCTGGTTTTGGGGGTTGACACTCAATCTTTTTCAAGATGAAGTTGGCTAGCTTGAAAAAGTTGAATTGTCAAACCCTGAAAAGAGTTGTGCAGCTGTGGAAAGCTGTGGACCCTCCAACTGCCCCAGACAAGGTGCCCAGGGAGTGGGGACATAGGCTGGGGACTGCTCTCCATCCACTCCCATGGCAGATGGAGAGTGCATAGCTTCCCAGGCTGGCTTTGGTTTCCAGGTTGGCTGAAGGGTTGGGGCCTCAGGGGAAGATGGTGGGGGACAGGGATATGGGGCACAGGATAAGGCAGGGTCTGCTGCACACCACAGTTTTAGGACAAATCTATTGTCCCTGCTTCTGACCAGTGCAGGACAGTATGGTTTTTGGGTGCAAAGGGGGCTAGTTGAAATTGTCTGGGCCCTTCCTGTTGATGGGTCATGAGTGACTGGGATGTCATTATCTCAGAGGGGTCAATCATGTAACTCAGCGTAGTGTGTACCTGCCTGTGAATGTCTGAGTAAGCACCTTGCAGAGGTTTGCAGCTTGTCATCAACATCACAGTGTGAGAGATGTGCTAGCTGGTCAGTTTTGGAAAGCTCACCAGTACCACAGTCCAGACTGCACCCCAGGGACCCCGTCACACCTATATATATGTCTGAGGGGTTGCCATGTTAGTCTGTAGCTTAACAAAAAAACAAGCAGCCCCGTAGCACCTTAAGGACTCAAAATTTTATTTATTAGGTAATGAGCTTTCGTGGGTAAAACCCACTTCTTCAGATTTTCAGATTGGAGTAGATAATAAAAATTTCAGGGTTTGTATAGTAGGGCAGGGGGAGAAAAATAAAAGGGGGCTCACATGTCATTAATAGGACCAGTGGAAGAAGTAAGTAGTGTGTGACATGTGCCATTCCTGTTAATGTCAAAGGTGGGTAATTTGCCCTTGAAATGTGTAAGATAATTGATATCTCTGTTAAGCCTGAGGTTAAATGTGTCAAATTTGTAAATGAATTCCAATTCAGATTTCTCTCTCTGTAATCTTGTGGTAAAATCCTTTTGAAGGAGTATATAAAGATTCATACATGCTCTTTTCAATAATCACATTTTTAGCCAAAGCAAGATAGTTTTTCAGTGTGTTCTTATTGTATAGGAGATCCTGTGTCAAATATTATACAGTGCTGTTGTGTAGGTGTGTTTGCAAAACTCCACAGTCATAAATGGATTTTTACATAATTCATCTTACAGGATTCTTACAGTAAACCCCTGACTTATAGGTAGGTTGTGTTCCCGGGCAACCCATGTAAGTGGAATTTCGCTCTAGTTGGGGAGCCACGAACCAGGCAGCAGCCTGGCTCCCAGGACTGGTGGGGAGCCGTGAATCAGGAGGCAGCCTGGCTCCCAGCTCCAGGACTGGCAGGGAGCTGCGAACCAGGCAGAAGAAGAGGGGAGCCAGAAGAGGAGGGGAGCTGGTAGCTAGGCTACCATCTGGTTCCCAGCTCCCCATCACTCCGGGGAGCCAGGAAACTGACCAATTAAACTCCTCAGGCTGCTCACGTTCTTTGATGTTTGCCCGACTGAGGCCAGACTTTGTTTAACTCCCCACCCCCACCCAAATTTAAACTAAAGAAAAACTGGCTTCCTTTATTTTCTTTCCTTGCCTCAGTATAGAGACTTAGAAGATGGACAGTTACACCAATATGCTGTCCATCCTTAGAATGTGACGTTTGGAAACATATTGGATTCTTACTTTCTTTAATCTTCACTTGTGATATAAGCAATTTATGTGTGAATCCTTGTTAGTTTATAAATTGGCTACTGAAATCCAGGACCCCTACGTGGGGCTGTACATTCCCAGCATTCTCCTTTAGCCTCTTGTGAGCATAGAGGGGCCAGATTGTGTGGTACTCTGTGTAGGACACATGTCAGTATCAGGGTATGGAAGTTTCAAGGTATGTCAACCCAGTAGCTGGGCACATGCCTTTGAGAGAACAGGGCTCTGTGATTCAAGTTGAAATGTGTTCAGTCTGAGAACACAGCAACCAGGAACTACTCTCATTTTGTATAAAATTAAAACTGCCCTGCCTCATGAGAGTGCCAGGTCTACTTTTCAGAGCACTAAAGCTTGGTTAATGCACATATCCAAGAAGTGGGAAAAATCTAAGAGTTTAAAGGTGATCAAAGAATTAGAATCTTCTACAAATGAGGGAAACTCCAGACTCATCTTGTACGCGCCACAGCCCTGCCAAAGACCAAATCCTCTTTTGTGAGCTGTACTTGCACTTGCCAGTAGCCTAACAAGACAGCTGGAAACAAATATGCATGATACAGAGGTGGCAACAAATCACTGAGATCATGTCTAATTTTAAACTTTGGAGAGGAAGCAACTTAGCCATAAGAGGGAAATGCAGTTTCTCTGAGCCAGTTTTGGATTTCTAAATTACAGTTAAAATCTTAAATAATAATTATATTATTCAGCGTTGCCACAGAGGACTTCTTAAATGTGCTGTGCTGTCCTGGGTTTGGTGGCTGTGCATGAAAATCAGATGGAATTGGTAATGAAGGTGAATTTTGGGGCTAGCAGCACTGTTTGTTGTGGCTATTGATTGGAATCTGCTAGGCTTGTGTTAAATACCATTGCTTTCTTTGGTAATTTGTGTGCGGATCACACCTTGCAGATAAACAGTCACTTGTGTTGAGTGAATATTTATTGTTACTCAGAAGCAGACAAGTAAGGACAGCCTTGAATTAGAGATGAGTTTAAATGATGTTTTTCTATTAAGTAAGGTTTTCCCACTCTTGATTATTATAGTTTTATTTAAACAAGAAAGAGGAAGTTTAAGTACTTGGATTTGTTTTTTCCATTTCTGAAAAAAGAAGATAAAGGTCGGCAAAGACAGCTAAGTTTTGGGTAATTATTTGTATGGTGCCAGTAGTGTTGCCCTGTCTCAATCTGGAAGCCTGCCAATTGTAAAATATATTAAACGGTTGTAGAAATCTGGACACAAATGGAATTTATTGATCACGAGACTGATTCAGTTCCAGTGCAATCAATGGGAGTCTGTCCACTCACATTTTAATGAGCTGGACTAGGCCTTGTTAACGTCCATTATTCATTAAATGGAAGGGTCCGTTCATTAAATGGATTATGGATATCTCTTCAACCTCCAGAAGAGGCCCTGTACATTTCTACTGGAGCTTAAGGAATCTCTTTCAGGGGTGGGCAGTACATTTTAATGGAGGGCCACTCCAAGATATTGGTAGGTGGTCAAGGGCTGCACTTTTCTATGGAGGGAGTCTGAGGTCTGGGATGTAGGTTTGGCTCAGAAGGGAGATCAGGGTAGGGACTGGGGTGCAGGGTCCAGGAGAGGGAGGAGTTCTAGCTTGGTGGAGGGGTATAGGAGTGGATACAGGATCTGAGAGGGAGTGGGGACGTAGAGGATGCAGAGAACGTGGGTGGGGACATAGAGCAGCTGACTGGTGTTCAGGGTCCAGGAGAGGATTCTGGCCTGGGGGAGGGCACAGGTGGATGTGCAGGGTCTTTGGGAGGGAGTTTAGGTGCAGGAGGGGATGGAGTACCAGAAGCAGGCTCTGGCCAGGACACGCTTACCTAAGCAGCACCAGGCCAGCAGCACTCTCAGGCAGGCTTCCCTGCCTGCCAACAGCCCCAGCCCACTGGCTGTTCCATGTGGCTCTCTGTGCCGTGGGGGCAGGGTGGAGTTGGGCTTACCGCCAATGGGAACTGAGAAATGGTGCTGCACTACCCTGGCCCCCCAACAAAATCTCTCAGCTCACATTGTCCTGTTTCCAATTAACAGAAACTCGGTGATTTTGCTGAGGGTGGGCAGGACGTGATGCTCTTCCCGTCCATGGTGTAGAGCGTCACAGGAAACAGCCAGCTGCTTTGAGCAGCGCTGCTCCCTCCTGCAGGTGCAGGCCAGATGTGGCCCGCAGGCTGTATCTTGCCCACTGCTGCCCATTTACTTCCATTTGCCTGTACTTTTAAGTCTCTGTGGAGTGGTCAAGAAGTCCTGGAAAATGCATTTTGGCAGGAAGAGTTACTATGATAAAAAGCAAGGAACTTCTTTCCTTCCCTATTTTATCCACACGTTCTGAATACGTTTCATATGCAATAATCCCAGTATTTATCACTCCTGACTGGGAAGAATGACACTAGTGCCAGTAATGAAAACAGGCTCTCCCACACCACAATGCGGGGAGAAAATACTGAGGCACTTGTCTTTCTGCTTTTATTAATGCATTCTGTCTCATAGACTCTGTAACATGTCTTACAAGTGTATTTCGAAGGGATTATTGCATGTCTTGAATGGTAAATGTCACTCAGTCCTTGGCGTCATACCTTATTAAAAGCACCGGACGCATTCTATATGTACTGAGAAAGGCTCTTATTTATCTCATAATAAAAAAGACTTTAGGTAGCTGTTTATTTTGGAAACATACTTGTTTGGGCAGCAACACTCACAGACAAAGCTAATTATGTGTTGGTTTTGCTCAGCAAAATAACTGGATTTTAACATGCAGGGTTTTTTATTTTCTTTTAAACAAATAAATAGCTAAATTTAAACTTTTGTAATCAGTGACAAATTAGGAAGGGCAATACAGTGACTCCCCTCCAAAAGAGTAGTGAGGTCGTTAACAGATGCAATTTTAGTAATCCAGAAGAGTTAAATGAATAACTCCAGTTATTATGGTGACATAAAAGAAGTGATTTAACTACAATTTTCTAATCACTTAATCTGTTCCGCTTGCCTGCTGAGTAGGTTTCTACGTTTTTGTTAAAAAAGAAACTCATAACTCATTCATAATTCATAACTCACCTGATCAATGAATTTTTCGACTGAAATTCATGTATGTGTACCTTGTGAATGTATTATTGTTCTTTCATTTGCAGGATACCGGGGTTGGGAAATCGAGTATAGTTTGTCGATTTGTGCAGGATCATTTTGACCACAATATCAGCCCTACTATTGGGTAAGTAGCCTGTATAATGTTTTTCTTGAAATGTTTCACTACTGCCAAATTCATCTTATTATTTCCATCTCAAGTGTCTTCTCTTCCCCATGTTTAAGACTCCTCAAAGCTCCCCGACATTTTTTCCCTCCATTCTTTGCTGCCCTGTTGTGCTTTCTAGACTCCACCTAAACTTCTCTCTTGTTTTCTTTTTGGTTTTCCTGGGTCACTCTCAGCTCATGTTGTTCCTTTCGCTTAGAATGGGCTTTCAATTAATATTCACTAACCTTCTTTCTTCCCTCCCAACAACTCCTAATCAGTCACAGTACTACTCTGTTGTATTGTACAGACTCATGACTTTAGGCTGTGGGGGTCTTTACCTGCTACTAAGTTCTGCATGCAATTTTGGCATAATACGAACAATGTGACGTTTGAGCCTATTCTCTGGGTGACGATTATATGTCACTAAATATCTCTTTCAGGCCATGTCTGCACTAGCCCAAAACTTCAAAATGGCCATGCAAATGGCCATTTCAAAGTTTACTAATGAAGCGCTGAAAAACATATTCAGCGCATCGTTAGAATGCCGGCAGCTGCGGCACTTCGAAATTGATGCAGCTTGCCACCGCGCAGCTTGTCCAGACAGGGCTCCTTTTCAAAAGGACCCCGCCAACTTTGAAATCCCCTTATTCCTAACAGCAGATAGGAATAGAACGCTGCCGGCATTCTAATGATGCGCTGAATATGTATTTCACTGCTTCATTAGTAAACTTCGAAATAGCCATTTGCATGACCATTTTGAAGCTTTGGGCTAGTGTAGACACAGCCTCAGTGTGCTTAATGTCTAGGAAACCTGAGTAAGCCAGGACCAGACTGTTCAGTTCTCATGGAAAGAAGGATGGGACTTGAGGCCAAATTCTCCTCTTATAATTAAATATGGAGTTATTCTAGATGTGTGGGTAGTCTGTCATATCTGATGATGACATCTTGAGCTTGCACAGGCTCATCGGCTGTGGACTTGCATGTGGCTGAGGACTCCAAGCTTTGAATGGCATGGGCATTTACAGTGGGGGCAAGGGAATTGTCCTGGCTCTGTTGGTGTGGCCGCTGCATTGTTTTCTTCTTCTCACAAGCACCGATGAGGCGTATGAATCACAGCTCTTCAAAGCTGTCATACGCGTGTTGTACAGGAGCACGCCAGCCTGTTTGGTCTGTTGCATGCTGCTCTAGCTGATCTGGTTTTAAACCAGCATAAGCAATGTTGGCCTTCATGCAGTCTTTATATCTCTTGCGAGGCCCACCTTGATTCCTTTTGCCCTGGGAGAGTTCATCGTAGAGGAGTTGCTTAGGGATTCTTGACTCCTCCATTTGTATGACATGCCCTGTCCAGCGAAGCTGGGCTTTCAGAATCACGGCTCCGATGCTCGTGGTTCCTGCTCTGTCCAGGACTTCCAGGTTTGTAACTCTGTCCTGCCATTGAATGTGCAGTATTGACCTTAGGCTGCATGTGTGGAAGCGCTCCAGCAGTTTTATGTGTTTTCTGTACAAGGTCCAGGTTTCACAGCCCTACAGGAGACTTGTCAGTACTACAGCCTTGTACACTTTCAGTTTAGTGGACTGTCGGATATTGTGCTGGTTCAACACTCGCGCTCTCAGACGTCCTAGTACCCAGCTGGCCTGACAGATTCTGGCATTGATTTCTTTGTCAAGGGAGCCATCATTGGCTATCACACTTACAAGGTGCTTGAACTCCTCTACTATTTTTAACTCTGATCATAAAGATTGAAGCGGGGAGAGCAGCAGATCCTGGAGCAGGTTGAAACAGCACCTCGGTCTTTACTAGGCTGATGGTCAAACCAAAGAGATTAGTGGCATCAGCAAATTTGTTGACAAAGAGCTGGAGATCAGATTCCTTGTGTGCCACAAGTGCCATAAGTGCCATAAGTTGTCAGCAAAAAGGGCTTCAAATATGAGCCTCTCAAGCGTCTTGGTTTTAGCATTCAGATGATGAAGGTCGAAAAGTGACCCATTAAGTCTGTATTTTATGTAGACTCCATGGTCCAGGTCCCTAACTGCGTGGCTGAGGACGCACGTGAAAAAGAGGTTGAATAACACTGGGGCCAGCACGCACCCTTGCTTCACACCACTGGATATCTCAAATGGATCTGAGGACTCGCCATTTGAAAGAACAAAGCCAGTCATGTCATCGTGGAACAGGCATATGAGGTTAACGAATCTTCTCGGGCAGCCGAGTTTTGACAGGATAATCCACAGGGCTTCTCTGACAGGGTCAAATGCCTTGTTCAGGTCTATAAAGACCGCGTACAGAGCCAAGTTCTGCTCTGTGCACTTTTCCTGGACCTGATAAACAGCAAAGATCATGTCAATGGTGCTGCAGCCTGGGCAAAAACCACACTGTGCCTCTGGTAGGTTCTCCTCTGAGAAGCCAGTGATCAGACGGTTGAGGATGACTCGAGCCAAGATCTTCCCAGCAGGACAGAGAAGGGAGATGCCCCGGTAATTTCCACAGTCAGCTTTGTTGCCCTTGTTCTTGAAGAGTGAGATGATTGTGGCATCCTTAAAGTCTTTGGGCATGGCTTCTTCTTCCCAGATGCTGATCAAGATGTTGTGAAAGGCTTCAAGTGACACTGTTCCTGTCGCTTTGAAAATTTCAGCAGGGATATTGTCCATCCCAGGGGCCTTGCCAGAGCTGGTCTGGCTGATTGCCTTTTTGACCTCACCCATTGTAGGGGGCAGGTCAAGACTGTCTATTTTGGGTTTTTGAGGGATCTGGTCTAGGGCCACAGGGTCGACAATGGAGGGTCTGTTGAGAAGGTTGCTGAAGTGCTCTCTCCACCTATTGTTGATGCTGTTCTCTCCCTCAGAAGGGTCATGCCATCTGCAGACAGGAGAGGTGTACTTGGCTTTGAAGGTTCATGTATAGCTTTGATAGCACTGAGGAACATCTTGGAGTTCTTGGTGTCAGCATAGTATTGGACTTTATCAGCTTTTCTCTCCCACCACTCATCTTGCATTTTGCGAAGTGCCGTTTGCACCTGGCTCTGAAGGTGCTTGTACACCCATGTTAATGGACAGAACTTGAGCCATTGTTTCCTAGTCTACAGGCATGGACCCAGTAAATTCATATAAATTAATTTATCTCATGGTACGTTATTCTCTCCTTCGTGGTAGCGCTCATTCCTCACCCATAGCCTCTTAGCTCCCTCTACTGTACTGTGTAAGTTTCTCCTTTCTACTTGTCATGAGCTTCTACTTTCAAATGATGTCTTGGACGGTACAACATTGATGTGGGTCTCAAACTATAGGACTAAGTTCAGTCTTGACAGAAGTGTTTTCAGTTTCCATTGAAGTCAGTAGGATTTGTATTTACTTAACTCCAGGACTGAACCTGAATTTTTAAATTTAAGAAGCCATGATCTATTCTAACTGAGTAGCAAGCAGTCCTGTAGCACCTTAGAGACTAACAAATTTATTACATCATGATTTTCGTGGGTAAGACCTACTTCCTCTGATGAAAAATGGGGTGGAAAAATAGAATCCAGGGTTTCTGTAACAGAAGGGGTGGGGAGGAGGAAAGAGGGGAGAAAAAGATTACCTTTCACTAGTAGGACCAGTTGATGAAGCACATTAAGTAGGATGGGTGCCGTTCCTGTGACTGTCAAAGGTGGAGAAATTGCCTTTGTAATGATTAAGGTAATTGAGATGTCCTCTGTTCAGTCCTAGTTGAAATGTGTCCAATTTTCAAATGAATTCCAATTCAGATGTCTCCCTTGGTAGTCTTGTGGTAAAATCCTTTTGTAAGAGAGGGGCTACTTTCAAATCCTTTATTGAGTGTCCAGGGAGGTTAATGTTTTCTCCTACAGGTTTATGTGTATTCCAGTTCCTGATGTCTGATTTTATGTCCATTCATCTTTGGCGCGGAGACTGTCCAGTTTGTCCAATGTACATGGCAGAGGGGCATTGCTGGCACATGATGGCATATATCCCATTAGTGGATGTGCAGGTGTATGAGCCCCTGATGGTGTGGCTGATGTGGCTGAGTCCTGTGAGGGTGTCACTTGTATAGATATGTAGACAGAGTTGGCAATGGGGTTTTTACTCGCTGGACGAAGTTGGGGGATCACCTGGCAGCTACACCCCCTGAGGAAATGGACTTGGCAGTGAGACTGCATCCAGTTCTGACACATCACAAAGGCCAAGTCTGTCCCAGAAACACCCCAGGGGCCTGCATCAGGCACACCAAGAGGGGGCTTCATGTGGAAGGATCCAGGTGGGCCAACCTGGGTGCAGACAGCTCAGTGCAGAAACAAGATGTTGGGAAAATCTTGATGCACTGAGGTACATTGAAGGGTACCAGGTGCTGGAGCAATTGGACTCTGCAGGGGAGTCCAGGTGCAGATGGTTGGGGCTCAGCAGCAGAGTCTGGGAGATGGAGCTTAGCTCAGCGGGGGGGAGGGTCCAGGTGTGGCTGGTTGTTGCTCAGTGGGGTGTGGGTCTTGGTGTGGGGTATTAACGGAGTGATCCAGGTGCAAATGGGGTGGGCCTCATCGTATTAGGGGTTTAGGTTTGGGGGGTGGTCTGGGCAAGGCTCAGAGGGGGCGATTCAGATGCAGAGGACTTGGGTGTAGGGGTGTTATGAATGGGAGCTGCACAGGAAGGCCTAAACTTACCTGGAGAACTTGGAAAAGGTTAGGCTAACCTGCCTCTGAGAGAGAAGTTTGGGGAAAAGTGGCAAAGAGCCAATAGGATCTAGTGGAAAAATTCAAACCTGAAAATGACTCACAGCAGCATCGCATTTGGTAGCAAACAGAGACAGAGAAAAGAGGGGGAATCTCTTCAGGGACAGAGGGAAGGAAATGAGGTCTGGGTTCATCAGAATGTGTGAGCAGGGAAGATCCCTGTATTTTACTTCTATTCCTGGATTATTTTTAGCACGAAGACAGTACAATGCTTGCAAAGATCATCTTTTTTGATAATAAGAGTGTTTTTTCTTTGTTCACAAGTAGTGGTTGATCCTTTGTGTCCTACAGGGCTTAAAACTATGTGCCTGGCTGCAGACACATTACCAGAGACCTCACAGCTCCCTGGATGGTATTTCTGAGGTGCTCTTGTTATTTGTTTCCAACGTCTTGAGAAAAGATTGGGGGTTTTGCCCTCAGGGGAGAGATTCCAAGTGATTTCTTTCCTGGAAAGGGGATTTTGTACACTTGGGGTGGCAGCTACAGATTGATCTCAGGGAAAACTGAAATCAGGAAACAAAAAGGCAGTCCTGTAGCACTTTAAAGACTAATAATACAATTTATTAGGTGATGAGCTTTCATGGCACAGACCCACTTCTTCAGATCTGCAGAATCCTGATACATGATAACCGAGATGAAGAGAATTTAACAGTAAGAAAAAAATTAAATAAAAACTGACAAATGAGCTAGATAGGACACAAGGCAGGAAAGGGAAAGGAAAATAGTTTCTGCAAGTGTCCATTTAGTTAAGTGGGTTGCCTGGGATCACTATGAATATCAAAGATGGAGAAACTGTCCTTGTGACTGCATAGGGTAATTGAAATCTTGATCAGTGTTTTTCTAGGAAATAGGTGGTGGAACCAGCTACTTCTAGATAGGCCCAAGAAGGTCAATAACAGAACATCACTTGTCACTACCTATAGCCCCCAGCTACACTCCTCCAGTGCATTGACAATCTACAACCTGTACTGGGACATGATAGCTGTGTCTACACATGCACGCTACTTCGAAGTAGCGGCACTAACTTCGAAATAGCGCCCGTCGCGGCTACACGCATCGGGCGCTATTTCGAAGTTAACTTCGACGCTAGGCGGCGAGACGTCGAAGTCGCTAACCTCATGAGGGGATCGGAATAGCGCCCTACTTCGACGTTCAACGTGTAGATGATCCGTGTAGATGATCCGCGTCCCGCAGCGTCGAAATTGCCGGGTCCTCCATGGCGGCCATCAGCTGGGGGGTTGAGAGATGCTCTCTCTCCAGCCCCTGCGGGGCTCTATGGTCACCATGGGCAGCAGCCCTTAGCCCAGGGCTTCTGGCTGCTGCTGCGGCAGCTGGTGATCCATGCGGCAGTCACAGGGTCTGCAACCAGTTGTAGGCTCTCTGTATCTTGTGTTGTTTAGTGCAACTGTGTCTGGGAGGGGCCCTTTAAGGGAGCGGCTGGCTGTTGAGTCTGCCCTGTGACCCTGTCTGCAGCTGTGCCTGGCACCCTTATTTCGATATGTGCTACTTTGGCGTGTAGACGTTCCCTCGCAGCGCCTATTTCGATGTGGTGCTGCGCAACGTCGAAGTTGAACATCGACGTTGCCAGCCCTGGAGGACGTGTAGACATTATTCATCGAAATAGCCTATTTCGATGTTGCTACATCGAAATAAGCTATTTCGATGTAGGCTTCATGTGTAGACGTAGCCGATGTTGCACACTCACAGACCCTGGGTGACAGAACTGCTCTTTCCTATAGACAACCACCTAATCTCAGGAAAATTCTCTCTAGCAACCACATGCCACACCATAGAAACACTAATCCTGGAACTTTTCCTTGCAACAAGCTGTGTTGTTAACTCTGTCCACATATTTACACTGGACCTAACCACGTTATTTACATGATCGGGGGCTCATATTCCTGCACTTCCACCAATGTGATGTATGCCATTATGTGCCAGCAATGCCCTTCTACTATGTATATTGGACAAACTGGACAGTCACTTTGCAAATGAATAAATGGACAAAAATCAGACATTAGGAATCTGAATACACGTAAACCTGTCAGTGAGCATTTTAATCTAGCAGCTCATAACATGCAAAACTTAAAAGAGACTTTAACACCAGATTACAAAGGGAGACATCTGAATTGGAGTTCATACTCAAGTTTGATACCTTTCGCCTCAAACTCATCAAAGATATCAATTATCTTATGCATTACATGGACAGTTTCCCCACCTTTCATATGTGTAGTGATCCCAGGCAGCCCACTTAATAGCCCCTTGCACAAACTATTTTTCTTTCCCTTTCACCTCCCTTCTGTCCTATCTATCTGATTTGTCAGTTTTTATTTCGTTTTTTTCTACCTTTCTGTTAAATTCTCTTCGTCTCAGTTATCATTAATCAGGATTTTACAGATCTGAAGAAGTGGGTTTGTCCTGCGAAAGCTCATCACCTAATGAAGTATATGGTTAGCCATGAAAGTGCTGCAGGACTGCTGGTTTGTTTTGTGAAGATACAGACTAACACGGCTGCCTCTCTGAAATCAGGAGAAGCTTCCTGTCTCTGGGAACCACAGAGAGAAAGCCCTAGCAGTGTTTTATTTGGCTAGCCTTCCCTCATTACCTGCACTCAGAGTTCCAGGGTGGAGAATCAACTCTGATGGGGGAGGTACAGGCTTTGGAATGGGGGCATGGGTTTGGGGCTGGGGCCAGGGACGAGGGATTTGGGGTTCAGGAGGTGGCTCTGGGTTGGGGGGGTGGTTCAGGATGGTGGGTTTGTTGGGCCTAAGGCAGTGGCACCTAGCCATGGGCCTTGGTGCAAAGGAAGGGGTAGGGGCCGAGGGTGGAAGGAGCAGGACTTAGGGAAATCAACCTTAACCTCCTTCCCAGACAGCCACACGTGGAGGGGTGGCACAGTGCTCCCTGGTGCCTCAGCAGTAGCAGTGGAGCTTCAGGCCCCTTTGAGATGCTGGGCCGGGTAGCAGCTGCCCATCCCCCTGCCCCCTCCTGGTCTTGGACTTACCTGGTTGGCTTCTGTTCAGTGGTGCTAAGCCAGGCTGCCTGGTGCCTGCCTGTCACAGTGCACTGCATTGTGCCCTGGAAGCTGCCACCTGGTCTGGCTCCTGGGGAAGGCGGCAGGAGGCTCCACATCTTATGTTCTGCTCTCACCTTACGAAGAGTAAATTTTATCTGTGTGTGACGTTAAGGTGGCTAAATGCTTTCAGTTGTAACACATTGACCTTTGCCTTTGGATGTGAAAATGGAGTCCCAGTGGGAGATTTTATGACCAGATTTCAGTTCAGTTTTGGGTAACCAAATTTAACAAATGGAGGAAGCTGGGCAGAGAGGAAGGGGTGAGAAAGAATGGCCATATTGAATAGGAAGACATTTGTTCATAGTGGTAAAATTAATAAGTATCTGGCTGGTTTTTAAGTTCTGATCACTTTCGATCCTTTATCAAAGTAAAAGACATTCCACCCCTGGGAGAAGAAAACATCATTTTTCATAGTAGTCATGTCAGGGTAAAAAGCTGTATATTTGAAAAAATGAACACTTTGGAACACTAGCATACTCGGTTAATTATTGCTAATATGTTTTGTTACCTCATGTTTTCTAAGTAGGACAACTATGACATTGGTAAGGGTTTGGGTGTTTTGCCAGATGAACTAATGTTCCGAATCCACAATTCTAGTAACCTCTGGTAGCTGCTGGTGTTCTGAACTTCCTGTTTTCAAAGCTGTGACATGTTGCATAATATGGAGAGCATCAGAACGATAGCTGGACACATATACCCTCAAAATAACCAGAGCAAACACTGCTCTTCCTGTGTTACTTAATCATTTTGAATTGAGTGCAGCAGTTGGAATTGAGCAATTTACTGATGACTATCCAAGGAACTTCTGGTCTATTTTTCCCAGAAAATGTTTTGAAAACATATTCCATGTGATATAATCTGGTGTATTTCTAATGCAAAACACATCATCTCAGATGCCTCTCTATACGTCAGCTATTCTTGCATGAGTGGTTCAGCAGTGGCTAGAAAAAAAACACAATTCTACCAGAGCCTGAGCAATCTCCTTCACACTTCCTTCAGTTCAAACACTCTTTTCAGAGCAAACCTGTAAATGTCTAGTGTTCTTTCTTAAAATTGTGTGTGTGTGTATATATAAATATATATATATTTAAATATATAAATTTAAATCACATGTATATATATAAATATATATATATATATTTTTAAATCACATTTCTGTCTAAAATATTCTACCTAAATTCTATTAGTGTTGCAAGTAAAAATTTAAGATTACTCTGGCGAGGATGGGAGGGGTTTGAACTTTTAAATTTGTTTACTTTGTCCTTTGGAAACATTTTTTGTATAGTCTGTTCTGCTATTTTGTTTCTAGTTATTTATATTTCCTGTCTTCTACACCAGCATGATGAAATCACTCATTCATTGCTTGGTGGGGTGATAACATGTGCACTCATCCCATTTCTTGCACGAGGATGATCATCATGATCAGCAACAAGAACAAAAAGAACCTGAAGTACCAGCTGCCCAAGGGCAAAGCACATGCACAGAGAGGAAAGGAGGTATGGGCCTCAGGCACTTTTGGTACTGGTGCTCTTGAGCCTAACCAGAAGGATCCTGCTAAACCTTACCAGAGGAATAACAACCCTAATTTGCATAAATGTAAATAAAATCAGGGATGCTCTATCAGAAAATGACTTTCCCCTCTTAGGTGGCCTAACCAAACAAACCTGCCCAAAGTCTAGCATTGATGTTTTGGAGTACTGGTCCTGTGAATTTCACTTGTTAACTTCACAGTGTGTTTAGATGCGAATAACAAACAATTGGTACTTCTCACTTGCAGTGCATCTTTCATGACTAAAACTGTGCCTTGCGGGAATGAGCTTCATAAATTTCTGATCTGGGATACAGCTGGTCAGGAGCGGGTGAGTACTGCTTTGTGATACATTGTAGTACAATAATAATCTTAATACTTACTTCCCACTTTTTGTCTTTGCAGATCTTTAACAAATACGTTTAATGACTTTTCACAACACCTTATGCAGCAGGTCTCAATAACTAAATATTATGATTTCCATTTTTACAGATGGTAAAGCAGAGGCAGACAGTTTAAGGGACTTGCCTAAAAGCTGAGACCACAGAAACAAGTATAAATTCCCTACCCTCATCTACAAAGCTCTCTGGAACTCTGCTTCTGCCTGCATATTGATTGTAGAGGCTGATTCTGATCTCCTTGGTTGCAGAGGTTGATAATCAAAATAGCAAGAAGGGCCATTTTTTTCAAATTCAGTAAAACTCAATAATTCAAGAGCCACAATGCATGTGAATATGAGACACTCCTTAATAACATCAAAAAATAATTTTCATAACCCCTATTTTCAAAACAGCGCACGCACAATGATTTGTAATGTGATACATGTTTACTGCAGGATGGTCACAAACTTTTTACCTATTCTGTTTCCTCACACTTTACGGCTACGTCTACACTAGCCCCAAACTTCAAAATGGCCATGCAAATGGCCATTTCGAAGTTTACTAATGAAGCACTGAAATGCATATTCGGCGCTTCATTAGCATGCGGGTGGCTGCGGTGCTTCGAAATTGATGCGCCTCACCACCGCGCGGCTCGTTCCGACGGGGCTTCTTTTCAAAAGGACCCCGCCTACTTCGAAGTCCCCTTATTCCCATGAGCAGATAGGAATAAAGGGACTTCGAAGTAGGCGGGGTCCTTTTGAAAAGGAGCCGCGCGGCGGCGAGGCGCATCAATTTCAAAGTGCCGCGGCTGCCCGCATGCTAATGAAATGCTGACTATGCATTTCAGCACTTCATTAGTAAACTTCAAAATGGCCATGCAAGTTTGGGGCTAGTGTAGACATGGCCTACATGTGTAGTCACAGAGAGGTAGATATGTTAGTCTGTATCTTCACAAAACAAAAAAGCAGTCCTGTAGCACTTTAAAGACTAACAGAATAACTTACAGCACTTTAAAAACTAATAAAATAATGTATTAGGTAATGAGCTTTGTGGGACCTACCTACTTCTTCAGACATTAATCAGTCAGCACTGACTGCGGTTAACGTCTGAAGAAGTGTATCTGTCCAATGAAAGCTGCTCACCTAACATATTATTTTGTCAGTCTTTAAAGGACTGCTTTTTTGTTTTTGTGACTTTACAGCTATGTGTTTGTACCACTGTCTTCCTGACTTTCACTTACAAGCCTTCTCCTCTCTGAAGGACACTAGATTCTGAACAATTTCATTTTTGTTTTTGAATACACTATACTGAATCACTGCTCTGATACTTTGATATAGGACTTTTTATGTATTAGCCATCCGTGAGTGGCTTTCCTCATTTCATGATCTCTTCAGTTGTCACAAAACTAGCCACAATTATACTAATTGGTGATTTCACCCATTCAGTAAATGTGTTCTTACTTTGCTCTGCTTTGTGTAACAGCTACTCCAGGGCTTTTTTTCTGGCATCTCCAGCTGGATATTGTACAGCAAAAGAAGTGTGTTTTTTGAGAAAATGCCTCTTGCGGTTGCGTTTTTTATTGTTGGCAAATTTCTCCTTGCAAATGAGACATAAAGGCAGCCCAGCTGAACTCGATATAAACGCAAAGGTTTGGGTCCATTCAGTTCGAAATTCTCTGTTATCATCTCTGATTTTCCTCTTGTTTCGAAGCCATTCCAACCCCACTTTAATTATGCCGATTTTACTTCATGTTTAATGTCTATTTTCTTTCTTAAAATATGTGTTGCCCTTCACAACAGGAACGCCACAAGCTTCCTTTTCCTTTACGTAATCAAGACTTTATTAGCAACACAATCAAAACACAGATACAGTATCCTATCCCACAATGCACTGCACATATTAAAGGGGGAGTTATCTGTTGCTTAGAGATCATATATTGTTTGCTACTTAGGTATGAGTTGTTCATTGTTGGCTTTTAGATATTCACCAGTTATCAGAAATAATCAGGAGGTTTTTGGTTTTTGGTTTTGCTTTGCAACTATAGAGTCCAGAGCCACAAAAAAGTCCTTAAAGAGCAGCAGGGTGCCAACCCTGCTCTAGAGGATCACATACTCTGAGCACAACTGCACACACTATGGCCATAAACTCCCTGTGTGCCACCCTCTCACCGCCCCCCGCCCATTTCAAGGACTCCCTACAACACCTTCCTTTGTTCCAGAGGAGCTTTTTGCCCCTTCCCCATTCTCCCAGCTGTCACATGCCAAGACCTCTGTGTGGTCCTCCATTTCTCCCTTTCTTGTATCCCCCTGAATTTCCCACTCCCCCCAAAGCAGGGTTGTTGTGTGTCTTAAAGAGGCAAACAGCAGGCACATTCCTCCGAAACACCTTCAGGGCCAGTTTCTTGTTCACGTCCTCCTGCACCTCTAACTTCTTTCTTGCTGATCCATCTCTGCCTTTGCTCCTCCAGTGACATTTGAATTGATATTTGGATTTCTTCTTGTAGGGTGACCAGATGTCCCAGTTTTATAGGAACAGTCCCGCTATTTGGGACTTGGTCTTATACTGGTACCTATTGTCCCTGTCTCAATTTTTCACACTTGCCATCTGGTCACCTTGTCCTCTTACTCCCTCTTCCACCTTACTCTCATCGTCATCTAAAAATAGCCTGCATTTAGACTGCTCACCACTAGAGCTGTGTCTACATATGCCCCTCCCTTTTGGAAGGGGCATGTAAATGACACAGATAGGAACTGGTTAATGAGGTACTGATATGAATATTCAGCACCTCTTTAGCATAATGGCTGCCAGTCGCACTTTGAAAGTGCTGCTTTCGAAACACAAACTGGCCATGTAGATGCAGGCACTTCGAAATAAACCCCAGATGTCGAAATTCCCTTATTCCCAATTTGTTTTGGAAGTGCGATTTGCTGTCCTTTCATCAGGAAATTCTGCAATTTCAAAACTCGTTTGTGTTCCGAATGAGAACAAAATGCCAAATTTCAAAATTTCCCTCAAAAAGCTAATTTTGGGTCAATTGAAGTGTTTTATTTGGGTCAACTGAATGTTTTATTAAGATTTTAATGTTTTTAAAATGTATATTAGATTATAAAAATATTTTTCAAAACACAAAGTCATTTCAGAAAGGAAAAATCAGAAAGCATTCCAAAAAGATCCAACCTTATCAAAATGTTTCATCTTTATTCTTTTTCAAAACAAACACATCATCAAACAAACACATTTCTGTGGTAAGTTTTGAGTTGGACAAAAGAGCACTTTCTGCTGGAATATTTTAACAAACTGTACTTGCAGCCTTTGCCCAGACATCTCTCTCTTCCTGTTCCTGGAGCAATTACTTTGGTAGCCCCGCCCTGGAGTGCCTGTGGGAGCCTGTGTTACTATGAACTGCTCAGTTGATAGGAGTGCCAAGTGACTGCTTCACATTCCATTTCTGCAGCATTCAAGCACAATGTGTCAAAACCTGCTGTAGTTTCCCTTTTCAGAACTACTGACCAATCAAAGCAGCTACCTAAGAGGGAATAAAAATGGTTTATCTCTGCATTTCTTCTTTCTCCCTCTGCTGCTGGAAAGGGAAGAAGAGTGGGGAGAGGGGAGAAGATGGAGAGAGATGGGCGTACTCAGAACAAAGCAACTTAGAAAAAAGATGGAAAAACAAAATGAGGCATTTCCCTGTTTAACATAAAGAGTTTGAACTGAGTACTGACAGTACAGCTCTGCCCCTAATTAATTACACAGATTTAAAAAAAGAGCCAGCATAAGAAACCACAGATGGAAAATGCTTGGGGAAAATTGTAATTCAAAATTAGTATTTTTAATTCACAACTTTTAATAAAAGGCAACAGCACATTTTTGCAGTAGGGTGTTAATAGGTTGGAAAATGGGGTGGAGAAGCAGACTTCCTGCCTTGATGGGGGGTGCGGGGGGGTGGGAGGAGAATGAATGTTCAGTTTATTGTACAGTGGGGCCTCGTGGAAGATGGCTGGTAATGCTGAATGACTTTCCAGTGCCACTTATTGGGGAAAGTGTAGGCTGTTCTTTGTCAGAAGAAAGGGCAGCTGTTGAGCCATCCTTCCCTTCCTAGTGAGGATTTGAAACCTCAGCAGCTCGTTTAAAAGCACCTCTCTCCTGCTCCCTGTTTAAGTATCAATCTCTGATATCCCGGTTTCTTTGTGATCATGTGTTGTCAAATGAGCCCACTTATTCCACTTTCCAGAGTGTCCCTTTTCCTCCATCTTGTCTTTTCCTTAGTGCTTTTCATCTCATACACTGCTGTCTTGTGCTGCATTGCTGAAGTTCGTCACAGTTATGTTGTTGTGAGCAAAGATTGTCCCTCTACATTGTCCTCAGAAGTTAGCTAGGAATGTTTTTATTACTGTGTATTTTCCACAGTACCAGAGGTAGCTTCTAATTACAATGCTTTTGTCTGTATGCCTGGGGCTGTTGCCAGTTTTCCATTTTGCCAGTCTGACGAATATTGTTGCAAATACTGAGGCAGCTAGAAGACTAGGTTTCCAAGGCAGAGAACTGTACGTGTACACTTTTTTGCTACTTCTTTTTTTTGAAAAGGCATCCAGATGTTTGAGCTAGAACTCATATTCAGAGGGTTTTCATCATTCCACATGCAGTACCTTCATAAAATGGCTAAAAAGACGAATGTAAGTAGATGTAGCTTTTACTCACCCCTTCACTTCTTTTCCAGCCTCTCCCCATCCACAAGTTGCCATTCACACTGTTTACAGAGATTCCAAGGACAGAAGGGACCATTGTTCTAGCCTGGCCTTCTTTAAAACCTAAGATAGAGAGCTCCCTAATAATTCCTAGATGATATCTTTAAGAAAAATGTCCAATCTTGATTTAAAATTTGTCTGTGACAGAGAATCCACCAAGAACTTTGGTAAATTGTTGCAGGGCTTAATTAACCTGACTAATTAAAATGTACAACTTATTTCCAGTTCAAATTTGTATAGCTTCAACTTCCAGCCATTGTCTGCTCCCAACACTCACAGAATTCTGTTCCCTTATTTCACTGTCTGCTCATAGATATCCAGTAGGGGGTGCTGGAGAGAAACTGTATTTTTCCAGACCTCTGCTCTTTTGCCTGCATGAGAATCAGAAGCTACAATCTTGCTTTCATTCACTTACCTTCCTAAAAATGGATCAATATGCATTAAATAACTGGAGGCTTTCACTGACTCATTTGACTTCTTTCCCACCTGCTGAAACACTTTTGTGGCTTGTTTCTGAACAAAGAATCAGATATTTTCTGGTGCATTCTTCATAACAAAGTTTACAGCAGAGTTCTTGCTGTGCCAGAGCCAGTAAAGTATAAATCTAACTCTCCTTGAAATCAGTGTCTAAGTACCTTTGAAGATCTACACTCTAGGTAATAAACTTACCCTCAGAACGCATGGACTTTGAATTGGAATTCAGACTTGTCCTATTTCTAGACTTTAGCCTTATTGGTAATTCAGACTTAATGATACAATATAATCATCTAAGGGCTTGTCTTCCTTGCAGAATTAACTTGTTATAATTGAAGTGTTGCCCCTAATTTGAATTCCATTTGTGTGCTAAACCCCTTAACTTAGGGCTGTGGTCCTTTAAGTTCAAGTTGTCTGGGAAATAGGCTAAACTTTAGCACCTATCAGCTGCTAACACACTCTGTGATAGTAACAGAGAGGGATCCCTATTAGTCATGTAACAGCAACGAAGGGTCCTGTGGCACCTTATAGACTAACAGAAAAGTTTTGAGCATGAGCTTTCGTGAACACAGACTCACTTCTTCAGATGCTGCAAGAAGTGAGTCTGTGCTCACGAAAGCTCACGCTCAAAACTTTTCTGTTAGTCTATAAGGTGCCACAGGACCCTTCGTTGCTGTTACAGATCCAGACTAACACGGCTACCCCTCTGATATTAGTCATGTAGCGGTCATGAGGCACTTATATAACTGTCGGTCTGTACTAGAAATGTTATATCTCCAGATCTGAAGAAGTGGGTCTGCCCCATGAGAGCTCATCACCTAATAAATTATTTTGTCAGTCTTTAAAGGGCTACATGACTGCTGACACTCTGTGATGTTAAGCCAATTTATTTAGCTTGAATGCAATTTCATGGCCACTCTCATTCAGAATGGCCTAATTCAATGTAGTTAACTCATCAGTGGAGACGCAACCAGAGCAAGGATGCTCCAAGGCTTCTGGTTAGTAACTTTTCTGTCTCTTCTCTAGAAAGCAGCTCTCAACTTCTGTGCACCTTGCATGTTGTTAACAACCCATATCTGCCATAACAAGTACAGGTTGAACCTCTCTCGTTCAATAACATCTGTGGTCCAGCATGATTTTAGTTAGCCAGATGACCACTTATCGTAGGTGTGGCCAATTTTCCCAGGATCCCATCAAGTTTGTTTATAACCACCAGTCCTGGCTCTCAGTGTTCTGTGCTCTTATTTAGCTGTGATTTACCCCTAAATGTCTCCTAAGAGCCCAGTAAGTGGTGGAAGTGTTGGTAATGCTGCTAGACAATATTGATCTCCCGTGGTGCTGCAAATTCTCTTGTTTGGCACCAGTCAGGTCCTGAGGGTGCAGGAGTAGAGAGCAGATTTACACAGGCTGGGATGTTAGGACAACCCATGAGTTCTGTTCCAGTTTTATGTTCTTTTGATTTATTTTATTGGGGAGAGGAGGAAATGTCATCAAAATAAATAAAGACATTGCATTTACCATAGTAAGTAGGAATAAAACCAAGTGACTACCTTGAAGAGCATGCGTATGTGTATAGATATAGATATAAAACTAAAAAACTCAACCATCACATGCAGCTTATGCAAGAACAGTAATTCAGAACCAAGATGTAATGTTATTAGATGTTTCACTTAATGATAGCTCTTGAAAAGGGCTGAACACCAAGCCATTTCTATGACATTTCAAAGTTTTGGTTTCTGCTTATTTTAAATATCTATCCTCTGGTGTATTTTTTTTTTTACTGCAAGAACTCCTTAACTTTGGGAGACAATACATCTGAGTGAATTAAGTGGCTTTTTCAGTAACTTTGACAAATGAATAAGAGAAAGAAAATGCTGGACTGGTTTGATAGACTAGCAATCACCTAAAAAGATTTCTTAAATAAATGTTACTGTTCTGTTGGACTTTGAGTCCAGAGGAAGATGAATAATCTGCACATACTTGTAGGTTTTAGGTTTCCTTAGTGCTAGAATTACAGCCTTGTGTTGTGTGTAGATAAAACTACTCAGGGTTATAAAATGCTAAATCGTGTCTGTCAATTGCTTGCATGCATAACATTTTCCATTCTCTCTTTGCTGAGAATGTTAGGAATTTCCTACTCTCCATCTCCTTCACTACATCTGTGAGAGAAGCTGCATAATTTACTTATGGTTTCTATTTCTTTCCCATAACTCCTCTCCAATCCCAAAGATTTTAAATGTGTGTGGTATTTCTGTGGTAGGCCATAGCATCAGAGAAGACAAGACACTGCACTAATAGATAGATCTGGACAATGTCTAAAGGTCTACTTGGCTCCCTTAGGTCAGAAATATTTATTCATAGAATAAATTGACAAGAATGAAAAGGAAGATCTAGGCCTGAGATACTAAACCTGTGGCTCTAGAGACATTTTGCAAATGTTTGAAAGAGCACCACATAGTGCTCTTGGGGAAAACGTTAGCCAAATTCAGTCTTTGCTATAAGCAAGTACAGCATCTGCAGAATTTAGCCCTACTTAGTTTGATTCCAGCTCCTCTGTTCAGTCTTAGATGCAATGTGGACAAAAGAAGTGATCATCTACTGCCTTCTGTGTAATAATGCAGCTTATAATTGAGTGGCAGGGATTTCTATTGCCACTTTCACTTACCAGTTGTTGAAAGTTGCATGCAAATACTGACTGGCTTCTGCAGTGTTGGAATAAAGTCTGGATACTGTATGTGAAGCAACAAAGGCTTATTACAACCAGCTGGTGGAGTGATTCTGAACTTGGTCGAGTTTCAGAATGTACTGACAGGTGCCAAGTTATGATTGGTTATATAGAGAGCTGATAGTCAGAGGCAAGAATAGAAGCAGACAATAAGGAAATGAGCATAATCAATGAGCAATCCAGATGAACTAACAAACAATCTGGGAGTTACAAAGAGTTTTCGTGCACAGTTTACAGAACATTTTGTATATAAACAAGTCCTTTGAAGAGTGCAGTCCTCAACACCGATGTATAAAGTGGTGATATCTCATCTGTAATACACTTGATGTGTAAAGCAGTGATGTCTTGTCTGGCATCCTAAGCTGTGTCTACACGTGCACGCTACTTCGAAGTAGGGGCACTAACTTCGAAATACCGCCCGTCGCAGCTACACGCGTTGGGCGCTATTTCGAAGTTAACTTCGACGTTAGGCAGCGAGACGTCGAAGTCGCTAACCCCATGAGGGGATCGGAATAGCGCCCTACTTCGACGTTCAAGGGACATAGGGACCGTGTAGACGATCCGTGTCCCGCAACGTCGAAATTGCCGGGTCCTCCATGGCGGCCATCAGCTGTGGGGTTGAGAGATGCTCTCTCTCCAGCCCCTGCGGGGCTCTATGGTCACCGTGGGCAGCAGCCCTTAGCCCAGGGCTTCTGGCTGCTGCTGCGGCAGCTGGGGATCCATGCTGCAGGCACAGGGTCTGCAACCAGTTGTAGGCTCTGTGGATCTTGTGTTGTTTAGTGCAGCTGTGTCTGGGAGGGGCCCTTTAAGGGAGCGGCTTGCTGTTGAGTCCGCCCTGTGACCCTGTCTGCAGCTGTGCCTGGCACCCTTATTTCGATGTGTGCTACTTTGGCGTGTAGACGTACCCTCGCAGCGCCTATTTCGATGTGGTGCTGCACAACGTCGAAGTTGAACATCGATGTTGCCAGCCCTGGAGGACGTGTAGACGTTATTCATCGAAATAGCCTATTTCGATGTTGCTACATCGATGTTGGCTTCACGTGTAGACGTAGCCCTAATGTAATCTTCGCACAGACATGATCATTCATCTTATCTCTACAGAATCAAAGCAAGTGGGCAATGCAGAATCAAAGCACAAGTTAGTGAATCGTGTCAGTCACCCTTAACTATAGTCCAGTTCCCCTCCCCACAGGATCCCTTCCTGGAATGTGGCTGCCTAGGGACTTATTTACATCAACTGGGATGCCCTCCCCAGATGGATTAACAGACTCAATTTTGGAACAGTAGTTCTTAGCAAATATCATGGCCTACTTCAGAATTTTATCCTATAGCAGACTCTGTGGGGCAGGTGCAACTTGTGAATCACACCGTGGATAACATGGGAGATAACAAGTGGCACTTTGGGCTTGAGAGGGCCTGGAAGAAAACCCTAGCCACAACTGCCTAGGGCAGGGGTCAGCAACTTTTCTGAGGCAGAATGCCAAAATTTGACCTTTTGACTTCTATGTGGAGTCCCAGTGCCACTGATACTTTTTAAAGTCACAAATAGTCCTACTTCCAGCAGCTTCATTAATAAATAAATTAAGATGAAGAGCTTTACCGTTTAGGTGGTGGTTGGTAGCATTAGCTGCTCTTTTGTTAGTCCATAGGCAACATGGCTTTGAGCAAGCTCCTGCCTGCATGGCAGAGGAGGACTGAGGCTGAGCTCCTGCCTCGTGTGACAATGAAAATCAGCTTGTGTGCCAAGGGTTTGCTGACCCCTGACTGAGGAGAATAAACTCAGGCTGAGCTTTAAAGGGTCTTATCTCAGCAGCCAGTAGGACTCATTGTAGGAAGAGTGATGGCCTTGAATACTAATCTAGTGGGAGAGTACACTCTGTGCTAGAGTGGGATGACAACCTGGCCTGTTCACATTTAGTATAAGGAAGCAGAATTTCAACATCTTATGCTCAAAAAGGGGGATGGGGAGTGGGGCAGGAACAGGAAACATTGATTTTTCTTCTTCACTTGCAGTGATGCCACGTCCTTCTGTGCTCCTCTTTCAGTATCAGTACATGCGAGGAAGACGTACAGTTGGAGATTGTTTCTTCGGGTTTGTTTAGGCTTGTAGTAAACAGGCTGCTCACATTACTCATTCTGTGTTTGCTTGAGCAACTTTTTGCTCTCTAAATATATATGTTTAGGTAAGATATAGGCAGGATAGTTATGGTTGGGGTACAAGTTACACTGTGTTATCTTAGTTTTCTTTTTTTCCCCCATTAAGAATTCTGTTACATATATTTGAGGGTTTTTATAGTCCATGTTAACACTGTAATACCTGAATATAAAGGACATGTAGAAGCATTTTTCTAGATCAGTTCATGATCAGAGGTATCCCTCCCTAACCTGACCTGCTCAAAGCAGATGGAAAAGAGCTTTTAGTTAAACCCTCTTACACAATAGTTAATTCTGTGACCACAAATCCTGGTTCCACTGAAGACAGTGGCAAAACTTGCATGGGTTTCACTAGGACCTGGTTTTGGATTCCAATATCTAAATCTATTGCTCAAGTCTAGCAGTGTAACACTTGTTCCTTAACTATGCTGAAAATGTACAAGCACACTTAGGACCAAATTCAGACCCTGTGCAGCATGGGGTAGCTGGGCAGCACAGACGCAGAGTATGATCAGCTCATGCAGCGCCTACTCTGATCCAAAGGGGGTGAGGCTCTCTATGAGGAGAACCTCTTCATGCTTCTGTGACTTCCAGAACCTCATTGCTCCCAAAAGTAGAGACAGTGGACAAATACAACCATGGGGCTTCCACAACCACCCTTAAAGGCCTAGTCCACAGCGCAACTGCCCCCACATTTAGAACACATTTCCTTCTATCTAAAAAAAAATCTCTGTTGCTGCAGATTAAGCCCATTATTATTTATGCTGTCTTCAGTGGAGAACAAATGATTGCCGTGCCCTTAATAACAGCCCTTAACATGCTTGAGTACTGTCCCCCCCACTTCAGTTGTCTTTTCTCAAGGCTACATAAACCCAGGTTTTTTTAAACCTTTACTCATAATTCAGTTTTTTTCTAAACCTTTTATCATTTTTGTTGCTCACCTCCTGGAAGCTTTCCAATTTGACCACATCTTTCCTAAATTGTGGTGCCCAGAACTGGAGACAGTACTCCAGCTGAGACCTTCACAGTGCTGAGAGTTACAGCCCCTGGGTAGAGTGGGACAGTTATGTAATATACTCCAGACTGATATTAGCCTTTTTTTTTTAAGTCTGTTATCAACTATAACCTAACTAATTTTTCCTCATTTTGTATATATGCATTTGGTCTTTCCTTCCTAAGTGAAGTATTTTGCTCTTGTCTTTATTGAGTTCCATCTTGTAGAACGCAGACCAATTTTCCAATTTATTAAGGTTATTTTGAATTCTAATCCTGTCCTCCAAAGTACTTGCACCACTCCCAACTTGGTGTCATCTGAAAATTTTACAAGTGTACTCTCCATTCTGTTATCTAAATCAGGGGTGCGCCAAGTTAGGGGGTGCGACATTTTATAAGGGAGTGAGGGGTGCAGCGCAATCAGCTCCACCCCACGATGTGGCTTCTGCTGCATCGCCAGCCCTCTGCCTTCTCCACCATGGCCTCCACCACTGCTGTCACCAAGGGCGCACCTCCGCCCCTGCCGCTGGGCCAATCAGAATGTGCACAGGCCCCGAGTCAAGTGGGAGGGACAGGTTGCGGTGGGCACCTAATTGCAGGGCTGAAAAGTGGTGCCCGATGTAAAAAGTTTGCTCACCCCGATCTGCTATATATGCCTTGCCAATATGACATTGATAACTACTCTTTGAGTATGGTCTTTCAATGGTAGTTCAAACAGGAATTAATTCAGAAAAGTCCTGCAGCCTGAGTGATACAGGAGGTTAGACTAGATCAGGAGTAGGCAATAATTTTGATGGGAGGCCACGCTAAGAATTTGGTAAGTGGTCAAGGGCCGCTCTCCTTCATGATATTAATGGAGGGGGTTCAGGACCTGGAATGGAGGTTGGGTGCAGAAGGGAGCTCAGGGTAGCAGACTAGGGTGCAGGAGGTGGTGTAGGGTCTGGGAAGAGGCTCTGCCTATGGCCTGGGGCATGGGGGTGCGGGGCCGGGGGTGGGTATAGGTGCAGGAGGAGGGTGAAGGTGGTTTGGGAGGGCTTAGCGGGGGCAGGGGATTGGTGAGAGGCAATGGGTTGAGTGCCAGTTGCAGGGTTTGGCCAGGTGGTGCTCCCCTTAGGCAGCTCCTGGCCAGCAGCCCAGTGAGACCGTGGGGCAGACTCCCAGCCTGCCATACCTCCCCCCCACTGCTCAAAGTGGCTGGCTGTGGGTACCGTATGCGCCTTTGCATGTCATGCACCCCTTGAGCGGGGATGTACGTGCACTGCCTGTGCTGGAAACATGCCGTTGGGAGCTGTGAGATTGTACGTGGGGGTGGGGGGCAGCATGTGAAGGCCCCTCCCTCCCCCAGGACATGCAGTGTGCAGAGTTGCAGATGGCCCCTTCAGCCAGCTGCTTTGAGAAGCGTGTGGGGGAGGGCACAGAGCCAGGGAACGTCTGAGGCTCCCGACGACCTGCGGGATGGGTCCAGAGGCTCGACTGTCCAGATCCAGCCCACGGGCTGTATTTTGCCCACCTGTGAACTAGATGAGCTCAATGATCTCTTCTGATTTTATAACAGATGAATAAATGAAGTCCGTCCTTTTTTTCTAAAAAGAAAAAAAAGGTGGTTTAACTCAAGCCCCAAACCGTGCCCGCCCCCGCCCTGAGGCCCAACTCCCCATCCCATGCGGGGGCCTAAACTGCCCCCTCTTCAGGGCCCAAACTGTCACTGGGTGGCTTAGCATTCTGCACAGGTCCTGAGCCAGCCCTGCAGGGCCCGAGCCACCTCCCTGCTGGTGGCTAAGCAGCCCCCACCCAGGCTGCCCCCCGCTTCTCCTCTCCCCCCAGCTCCCTGCTTCTCCCAGCCCTGGGCCTGCCCCAGCCTGCTCCCCCCATGCGCTGGGCCTACCTTTCCTGACCCCCAGCTCTGTGCTTACCCTATCGCCCCCTCACCCCAGCCACACCACACACCTGAGCAAGGCCAGGGCTGGTGGTGGCACCCTGGTGGGCAGCATGGTCCTGGTGCGGTGGACCTGGAGGCTGTCACGTGGGGAGGGGAGGGGAGGCAGGCTGCACTGCTCTGAAGGCCTGACTCTGCCCCCCATCACCACCACAATGGAGCTGTGCTGCAGGCAGGGAGCCACCTATGGCTCCTTAAAGAGCTGCATGTAGCTTGGAGCTGCCCAGCCACTTTTAAAATATGGTGGCAGAAGGAAAAAAGGTGGCGGAAAAAAGCCCTGAATAAAGTATTTATTCTATGAAGATATATTTCTTCACAAAATGCACAGTCAACCGTGGAACTCCCTGCCAGAGGATGTTGCAAAGGCCAGGACTATAACAGGGTTCAAAAAAGGGCTAGACAAATTCATGGAGGAAAGGTCCATCGATGGCCATTAGCCAGGATGGGCAGGGTCTCTAGCCTCTGTTTTGTCAGGCCTGAGAATAGGCCACAGGGCATGGATCGCTTGATGATTACTAGTTCTGTTCATCCCTTGTGGGGCAGCTGGCATTGGCTGCTGTTGGAGGACAGGACACTGGGCTAGAGGGACAGTTGGTCTGAACTGAAATACCTATTCTTATGTTAAATTAACCACGTAGGAGATCCTGCCCTATGCTTCTGTCACACAACTGCCACATTGCAGTATCAATACCATGGTGAAGTTTGCAATAGAAATGCCTATCAAAAGAAGTAAAAATGGTCCATTGGGATGGTTGGATTTGCTTACTGACCTTCGGCATGGAAGAAGCTGGGGGATAATGGAGAGACGGAAGGAGCAGTTTTATGAAGTTATTGTTGTACTCTCTTAGTGGCTCTTTTTAATCGCTGCTCAGGATATGCACCAAAGCTTGTATGGGATTTAGGAAAACTACCTTTGCTCGCCCTTTACCGTGGGCTGACGTGTACTGAATAAGTTAGAGCCACCTAAGTGCTGCCCTCAGTTATACAAATTGCTAACAACAGCCAGGGGCATAGCGGCAGCTGGAATGTAGGCAGCCACTGGCCACTCCCTTTTCTCTGCCCACTCCACATGAGATGGGGCGATGTAGGAACCAGTATTGCAGTTCTGTGCTACTGGAGGATCTCTAGAGGGGAGCCTTCGATGACTGATTAACAGAGGCTGCTCAAGACAATCTTCATCCCTTGGCATCGCAGAAGGGCAGCTAAGCCAAATTTAAGTGAGTGGCATTGTGACCTGTGCACCGATTCACAGGGCCACTCAGATTTGGCCCCATTGCCTTTCCATCGTGGCCAAATTGCCCATTCTAGGCAGCTGCCTGGTTTGCCTGTCTCCACGTGACTTGTACGAGTGGCTTTGGGGAAGCTTTCCACAAAAGGAGCAGAGGTAAAGCCACCCTAATGCAGTGCAGGATGAGGCTCATGGTGGTTTTCAATGTTATGGTAAATTATTATAATCAGAAATGCTGAATCAAGAAATCATGGTTATAAATATGCTAATTTCCAATGGAGCCCTTAATCTTAGGTGATTTAAAGGTTTATGCACTACTATTTTTCTGTCGCTCATTTTGGACTTCTATCCCACATTTGGTCCTTAGCAGGTTGCACTTTAGTATTTTGTACTCCTATACTTAGTATGGCATGAGTATGTCATCTGGGAAGGTAAGCTAGGGGAATCTCAAAGAATTCTGTTTAAGTCTTGGAAATGGAATTCTGTTTAAGTCTTGGAAATGTTTGTATTGGAAAAACACAAAATAATTATTTTGCATAATATTGAAAATAAATATTTGTATACTTTCAAAATCCATGCTTCTCATAAAATATTCACATTGTTAAATGGTACATTATTGCATAAAAATAAGGAATATGTTTTCCAAAGAACCACTTTTCAATCCTTGTCGATTTTATTTATTGTTCCAAGTCATCTTATGTTTTCTAGAGGAGAATAGCAAATTTTGTTAATACGTGCAGAGAGGGAATCTTGGTTTCCTAATAGCTGACTCTCATTAGTGGTACTATGCCATAGTGTTTTTATAACACTTTCATAAGGTGATTTGAAAGCAGCAACAAAATAAGTTTAGGCTAATTTTCTTTTCATCTGGTAGAAAATGCTGTGCTGGGATTATGAATGATTGTATGATTACCAGCCCATTTCAGATTCTTAATGAAATGTTTTAAGGTAACTTTCTCCTGCCTATCTTGGGCAACTATAACAAAGTACAGTATGCTATTTTAATCACTTAACCTAAAGTGAAACATGATGAAATCACTGGGCAAGATTTTCAAATCAGAGTGTAAATTAGCCTTCTGAATCCAAAACAAGACCTGATTTAAAAAAAAAAACTGCTAAAAGGTTAGACATATTTAGGTGCCTAAATGTGCATTTAAGATCCAAAATTTTAAGCTTCTTTTTAAAAAATTGGCTACTTTTTCTTTTCTTTAAATACTGTGGCTGGGTCACACTTGCCCCCAACATCCAAGGGGGCGTGTTAATCAGGGCGACGGGAGATTACTAATGAAGTGCTGTGGTGAATATGCATCACTTCTTTGGCTAATTCTCCCCTGCGGCAACTTCGAAGTGTCAAACTTCGAAGTGCTGGCATGCGGGTAGCTGCGGACACTTCAAAGTGCCTGTGCTACTTCGAAGCGCCTCTACTCCTACATGCATCCCAGCACTTCGAAGTTTGACACGGGGGAGAATTAGCCTAATTAAGTGCTGCATATGCGCTTCAACATTTCATTAGTAATCTCCCATTGGCCTGAGGAATATGCCCCCTTCAAAGTTGGGGACAAGTGTACACAAGCCCCTTTTGTCTAAAAACTATTCGTATAAAACAGTGATCGGGAACCCACGTAGTGGATCTAACTTTTGGCTTTGCCTTGATGCAGCCTGTGAAGCTTGGGGCTTCCCAACCAACACAACTGGCACAAGTGCCCCCCCGGCCCCAATGGGTAGCGTATCAGCATCAGGTTGCCCCACTGCGTGAGGGGCAGTCCCAAGCTTCATGGCCCAATTTTTCTATAGCTAAGGAAGTAGCAAAAATCACTGTGGATTCACATTAGTAGGATTTGACCAGCAGAAGTTTACACTAAAATAATTGTGAAGGTATAGAATGGTCAATTTCTTAACATCGACCTAGTGAATAAATAGGTTTGAGTGTCTCAATTGATTTCTTATTCAGATATAGGTGAATTATTTTATGTCCAACATTGATATCCACTTTTCAAATGGTGATGGGTAAAAGTATCACCTTCTAATTTGAAACTCTCTTTGTATTAGAAAGTCAGAGCAATTAATATTTTTTTCTGTAGGACCTGCAGAGGGGAAACAACCAATTGGGCTTGCACCCTTTATTGCTATATTTTGATATACATTAAACCCTTAAGTTACGGGAGGGTTGCATGTCAGGGGGGAGATGGTAACCAGGCTGAAGGCTGGTTCCCAGCTCCTGTGGGCTTTTGGGAGCCAGGAAACGGGGCTGGTCAGTGTCCTGACTCCCAGAGTGTGGGGGAGCTGGGAAACAGGCAGCTGCCTGGCTGCTGGCTCCCCTCCCCTTGCAGAGCCAGGAAACTGACCAAGGGAGCCAAGAGGCAGGTTGCTGCTGGGTTCGTATCTCCCTGCCACTCCTGGGACCTGGAAACCACTTCAGTCACGGGTGGCAGCCAATTGTCAGGCTGCCACCCCAACAGGAGCTATTTCTCTGCTCCTGTCAGGGACGGCAGCCGGACTCTCACTGCCTGCACTGACAGGAGCAGCTGCTGCCCTGACAGGAGCAGGAAACCTCTCCTGTCAGGCGCAGCAAGAGTCAGGCAGCTTCCCTGGGAGGAATGGCTTCCTGTTTCGATCATGGGCCGCAGTCGCGTTACCCTGAGACACGTGCAACTTGATTGCGTGTATCTCTGGGGTTTAGTGTACAAAGAAGGCTGAAATGATTTTTGTAAAAACAAATCAACAGAAAAGGGGGTAGGGAAGGACCCTTGTTATTTACCTTTAGTAATTCATGCGTTGTCTACACCTGAAGACTCTGGTGCCTGCAGAATTAATGAAATTATGACATCACACGAAACTGAGCAATGGAACGAGGAAGGCATTTTTAGTTAAATGAAAGTCTAACAAGCTTTTGAGACAAAGGACGTCTTTGTTAAATATTCAACTTTTTTGATTAAGGTATGGCAGTTCACAACAAACAAGACCCTGGCAAGAAGTGCTCTAGTGAAACTAGGCTAGGGGAAAGCAGCCTTAACTTTTCTGATATTTTAGAAGTAAAAGATGAGCACACAGGCTGCTCTCTCTTAAAGAACAAACTTTTAAGGCTTCCATTATATTGTTACAAAGCTAGGAGATGCTTTGTAATGAGATTGTGACTCATCCTTCAGTTAATATAAGTGTTAGCATAAGCCCTGCTTAAGACAGAAAGAATGTGTGAACTCACCCAGGAGCTGTGCTGAGTATTGTTTTGGATAGGGTGTGTGTGCGAGAGAGACACACACTCAGAGAGAAGGTAGACCATAAAGGGAATGTCTACTATCCTGCTTTTGGGGTTTGTCTGAACTGTCAAGTTTTGTCAAAGGACAAAACAGTGTGAGTGTTCATACTGCAACACAACTTTTGTCACGAAAAACAACCATATGTGTTGATGAAAAATTCCCACTCCATTGGGGGGCTCTTTTTCTCTCCCTGTATTGTCTACAAATAGGCAGGGTGGATACCTGGAGGCATTTTGTCACTGATTCTGGGCTCCAGGAAGTGGTCCACAATGCCCAGTCAGCCACTCTGGTAAGCAATTTGAACTTTGCTGTCCTGCAGCCGGCTGACCAGCCCCCTCCCCCACCCACTTTGCAAGCCCAGTAAAATTTAAGTCCAGCTATTTCTCAGGGCAGATCCCAGAGTGCTTAGCAGAGAATGACAGTTAGAAAAAAAGGAACACCCGGTTTGCTTCATAAGACTTACCAATTGGGCTTGCACCCTTACCAATTGGGCTTGTCTGAGTCCTTTAATCTTCACTTAGCACTGCTGTGTCCATGAAGGAATGAACAAACACCAGGCTGTAATTTCAGAACATTCAAGAAAGTAAAACTGTGGAGGGTAGATACTGAATTAAACCTGAAAACAATCCAATCTGTAGAAACCCAGATTGCACCCTCATCTGTGGCTATCGTCTTGCCTCTAGACCTTTGGTTCTCTCCAAGCTTTGTCCATAACTTCCCTTGAGTGCCCCACCAAAACCCCAGCTTTTCCATCCTGCCCGCTCCCATACTCTGCCTTCAGCTCTCCTAGCCATTGAGCTTGCAGTGACTGCTGTAGTAAAAACTGACCAAGTCAATATTTTACATCAGTGCTGTATGAGGACTTGTTAGAAAGCAGGAGTTCCATTTGTTTAAAAAAAAAACAAACAAAACCCAGAATTGTTTTTTGTTCTACATTGAAATGAAACTGAGACCTTTTGAGAGTCCTCCCCCACCCCAATGACAGCCCCACCCACTCTAAAAGGGCCAATAGCTCAGAGGTTATGACACTCACCTGGCGGTAGGAGAACCAGGAAAGTGCCTTAATGACCAGACTGACTATTTTGGGATCTCTCTTTCTCTCCCTCTCTCTTTCTACCCCTCAAAAATTTTTATCCAGAATCTGAGAAACCTTCCTGCATAAACCAATGTGTTTCTGCAAAAATTTTGATTGTGACAAATTGGCATTGAAACAAACATTTAAACAAAAACTTCCCAACCAGATCTATCTTACAAATTGTGCCTATTTCTTATATAGTGCTTTTTATCCATAGATTTCAAAGCACCACATAATCTTTGACTTATTTATCCTTACAGCACCCCTGCAAGGTAGGAAAGTGCTCTTAGCCCCATTTTATAGATGGGAAACTGAGGCACAGAGTGTGACTTGCCCAAATCATACTGGAAGTCGTGGCAATTGAACCATGGTTTTATACATCCTAAGCCTGTGTCTAAACCGCTGGACAATGCCTCCTCTCTGCTCAGTTTTTACAACTGTAAATTATACAAGATACAGGAAACTGGAAAAAAAGCAGACCTTCTTGTCCTCTTAATTGGTTTAAAAGTGTTACATGCATCTTTGTAGTATATTAACCTTGCAGATTTTTCAGCCAAGGTACAGAATTTGTTTGTGTGCCTTTGAGAATAATGAATGTTGAGCATGAAAAAATTAATGGTGTCTGATTTGAATGTCAAAAAATTACAGAGTGAGCAAACTGAAATTTTCAAAATGATGCTGGATAAGTAAATAATAAATTGTTTTGTCGGCTACAGTGAGATTAAAAAAACTGAACATATTTTTCAAGTAAGTTTATTTTAATTATATGTAAGAATCAGTCTTAGGTTAATAAGCAAAAAAGGTTTCCTGCCTCTGTACTACCATAAGCTTGAATTCTAAACCAATCACTTTGTGTTTATTCTTGTCAACAAACAAAAGTGCAGATGTTTTCCAGACATCTGTTTTGTAGTAACCATTTTATCTGTTCTTTGAAAAGAAGCTGTTCCTTGAAATTAAAGTTGTAGTGAAAAGAAATTATCTTTGAAAAAATGCGTCTTCTAAATATAGCTGCAGTACAAGATAATTACATGTCAGCTATTTACAATTTTATGAAAACTATCCATTTTGACTTACTATTTGTATAAGTGTTAATGTTTTATTCATCATTAGTTCCTCAGTTAAATATTGTTGGCCATTGCTGGAATTCACACCTGTCTTGACTGCCAGTATAAATTCTATAGTCTACTTAAATAGAAATAAAATAAACCATAATTTAATTGAACATTCCTGGAAAAGGGGCACTGAAGAACCCTAACACAATAGCACTGAACTTTAGAAAGGGGATCTGCACAAAAACAAGAAGGCTAGAGAAATAGAAATTGAAAGGATAATTTTAAATTTTATCCTCCATGGATATGAAATTTATATCTATATCTGTGTCCATATCTACAAAAGTGAATTACGGATAGCTGCATCCATATCTGCCAATGAGGATGCCCATGGCTATAAAGCAGATATCTGCAGATTTTGCAGGGCTCTCGGTATAGTAAAAAAAAATGAAATGACTGCAAGCTGCATGGAAACTTTTTAAAAATACCATGACAGAGAATCAAATTAAATGTGTATCCCAAATTAACAATCTGAGGCCAGGTCTGCACTAGGGGATAAGTTCAAATCAAGATATGCATCTCCACCTATGTTAATTGTGTAGCTGGAATTGATGCATCTTTTTCATTTGAAATTTGGTGCTGTCCCCACCATGGGAGGTTGACGGGAGAAATGTTCCCATCAACTTCCTTTCCTCTTTGCATCTGCGAGGAGCACTTGTGCCCCTGGGCGCACCCTCAACATTCGATTTAGTGCGTCCCTACTAGATTGCTAAATCTAACCCCAGGAGACCAACCTCCAGAGTGTTGATCTGTGGGGAAAGAAACATAAACTCTTGCAAGTCTCAAGTGTAGAAATATAATTAGGCAGGTCAAAAAAAAAATGTGAAAATTTCAAAACTAGCATAAAAAATGTTTTAAGTACATCATAAGCAGGAAGCCTGCCAATAAGTGGTGCTAAAAGATGTATTCAAGGACGATCAAGATCCTAAAAGAATGTTCAAGGAACATCAGGTCGTTGTGGAGAAGCTAAATGAATTCCATGTATCAGTCTTCACTACAGATAATGAGAGGGAAATACCCACCCCTGAGCGATTCTTTTTAGGTGATAAATCTGAGGATCTGTCCCTGATTAAGGTGTCTAAGGAGAAAGTTTTGGAACAAATTGATAAATTAAATGGTAATAAGTCACCAAGACCAGATGGTATTCACCCAAGATTCTGAAGAAACTTACATATGAATTTGCTGACCACTAACTGTGGTGTTTAATTTATCACTGAAATCAGCTTCTGTACCAGATGATTGGAGAATAACAGCTAATGTGCCACAAGTTTTCTAAAAAGACTCCAGAAGCAATTCTGGCAATTACAGGTTGGAAGGCTGAACTTCAGTACCTAGTAAATTGGTTGAAATTGTAGTAAAGAACAGAATTATCAAGACACATAAATGAACACAGTTTGTTGGAGAAGAGTCAAAATAGCTTTTGTAAAGGCAAACCCATGCCTTTGAGGAGGTCAACAAACGTGGAAAAAGGTAATCCAAAGGCTATAGTATTCTTGGACTTTCAGAAAGCCTTTGAAAAGGTGCCTCAATGAAGGCTCTCAACCAAAGTAAGCACTCGTGGGATAAAAGAGAAGGTCAAGGAGAGTTCAGTGTCAATAAATGCAAAGTAATGCGCATTGCAAAACAGTCCTAACTCTACATACAAAATAATGGGATCTAAATTAGCTGTTACCATACAAGAAAGATCTTGGAGTCACTGTGGATAGTTTTTTGAAAACATCTGCTCTAAGGCCGTGGCTACACTAGCCCCCGCCTTTCAAAAGGGGGATGCTAATGAGCTACGTTGGCAGATGCTAATGAGGTGCTGCCATGAATGTGCATAATGGCAGCCCCACGTGTTTTGAAAGTGCTGCTTTCGAAATGTATGCTGCTTGTGTAGACAGCGGCCTTTCAAAAGGACTCCTGGACCTCAAAAGCCCCTTCTTTCCATTTGGTTTTGGGAAGAAAGGGCTTTCAAAATCCAGAGAGTTCTTTCAAAAGGCCCCTGTGTACACGAGCAGTGTGTGTTTCGAAAGCGGCACTTTTGAAACGTGCCCAGCTGCCATTATGCTAATGAGGCACTGCATATTCATGGCAGAGCCTCATTAGAATCTGCCTAAATAGCTCATTAGTATCCCCCTTTCGAAAGGCAGGGACTAGTGTAGTCACAGCCTAAGTGTAGTGAGAGTCAAAAAAGCAAACAGAATATTAGGAACCATTAGGAAAGTGATACATAAATAAGACAGAAAATAACATAGCACCAAGGTATACTCACACCTGGAATACTGCTTGTAGTGCTTGTTATCCCTTCCCAAAAAAGATATATTAGAATTGGAAAAGGTACAGAGAATGGAAACAATAATTATTAAGGGTCTGGAATAATTTCCATGTGAGAAGAGATTAAAAAGACTTGGATTTGTCATTTTAGAAAAGAGGGGACTAAGAGGTAATATGATAGAAGTCTTTGAAAGTATGAGTGGGGTGGGGAAAGTAAATAAGGGAGTGTTATTTACTACTTCCTGTAATACAAGAAACAGATGTCAACAAATAAAATTAATAGGCAACAGGTTTCAAACAATCAAAAGGAAGTACTTCATACAATCCACAGTCAACCTGTTGAACTAATTGGGACAAAAGTGTAACTGGGTTCAAAAAAGAACTAGATAAGTTCGTGGAGAATAGGTACATCAGTGGCTGTTAGCTAAGACGGTTAGGAATGCAAACCCATGCTTTGTGGGTCCCTAGCACCTGATTGGCAGAAGCTGGGAGCAGACAACAGGGAATAGATCACTTAGGCTATGTCTGCACTACCAGATAAATTCGATTTTATAACTCTGGGTTTTATAAATTCGATTTTGAGTATCCTAACTTCCCACAAAGTCTACACAAAGTCGAGTTAGTGCTGCCACACTAGAGTGGCCAAACTGACTGTTGGAGCAGTGCATTGTGAAAACCTGTCCCACAGTTCCCTCACCCCCACATTCTGCACCTTCCCCCCAGCCCCTGCTGCACACCTGCCATTGGCAGTGCTTACTCCGCTGTCTGGTTCTCGGGTCCTCACAGCCTGGGGGAGATGGGAAATTGACCTGTGCTGCTGTGCCTGGCTCACAGGAGCCGGGCGCTAGGTGCAGCAGGGAGCCAGGTGCTGTGCTAGTCAATTTCCCAGCTCCTGCAAATGGCAGGGAGCTGGGAACCAGGTGCAGCAGTGCTGTCAGTTTTCCAGCTCCGTGCCACTTGCAGGAGCCATGAAACTGACCAGGACTGCTGCGCTGGTCAGTTTCCCAGTTCCCATGACAGGCTGGGAGCCAGGAGCAGCAGAGCCTGCAGTTTCTCAGCTCCCCACCACTTGCAGGAGCCAGGAAACTGACCAGGGCTGCTGTGCTGGTGAATTTCCTGGCTCCCACAAGTGGTAGGCAGCCTGGAGCCAGGTGCAACAGCTCCAGTCAGGCTCTGGAGGCTAATGAATTTGATTCAGAGACATGGCACTTCCAACACTAGACTTCATTCAAACTGTTAAATTCGAACTTGACACTACACCTACCTGGTTCCAAAGATATTATGCTATCAATATTAGTGCTCCCTAAATTGAGCTAATGGTATTTACAGTGAAGACAGTCACTTGTTACAATGGAGCTAACTGCCTTAAATTCAAATTATCTCGTAGTTTAGACATAGCCTTAATCATTGTTCTGTTAATTCTCCTTGGAGTTCCTGGCATTAGTCACTGCTGGAAGAGAGAATACTAGGCTAGGTGAAGCTTTGGCCTTACCCGGGCTGGTTGTTCTTATGTTCTTGAATTTTTCCCCAAGCCTTTTTTGCATGGATTATGAACATACTATGCTTCAAAACACGAAAAAACAAAAGAACCCAAAACAACCAAAGAAAAATATGTAGAACTTGATGTGCTGTTTATATGAATCCTACGAATAAATAACAGCCTTTTTCTAGAGATGTGATTGAAACTAAAACTGGGCAAACATTCAAGAAGCTCAGTATTTTTCTGGTGAAAGAATATGATGCAATCCTGGCATGTTTTTGTGACCCAGGAATATGCAAAAACTTCAGTTGATTTATAATGTTTTTTTGGTCTTTTAACAGTTTCATTCTTTGGCACCAATGTACTACCGAGGGTCAGCAGCAGCTGTTATAGTATACGATATCACAAAACAGGTAAAGTCTGCAATTCTTGTATAATACATGGTTTGCTTAATGACTTAATGTATTAGCAAAGCTGTGCTGGAAGCTCCATTCCCTGAGTCATTTAAAAATGGACTGGACAAAACACCTGACATGGTACAGCAGGGGAAAATTCTGAACTGGCCTCTTTGAAATGAATATGACAACCTACTGGATTTTTCATATACCTAATTTCTACTACAAGAAAATCAACTCTTTTATGAATTGGTCATTAATCTTTTAAAAATGTGGCTACACACTTTCATTTGAACTCTTCTGGGATTACTTTACTTTGAAACAAAGCAATGGAGTAATCTTTGGCTCAACATCTTTAATGGAAACAGAAGATTATTGTCAGCTGATAAAGTAGCCCTGTTCATGTGCCATTGAGCTGGAGACCCTTGCCCTGCCGTAATGTGAAATTGCTACTCTTAAAATTAAAAAATTAAAATTTTGATTTTAAAAGCCATCCCAGAGGATGAAGCTGTCATAGAATAGGCAGTAGGGAATGAACGGTTGCAATATTTTGCTTATCTGTTTCTTCTCTCCTGCCAATTGATTATTTTACTTTTTCACTAAGAGGCTGGCTCAGTTCACCATTGCATTAGTGTAATCACCCATGGCTGCATAGCAGGACATAAGATTTTATTTTTAACTGAAATGACTCAGAGTTGGTCAGAAAGTCTGTAGGTAGACCTTGTGGAGATGGAAATCAGTCCTGTCATCCTTACTCAGAATGTCTGTGCAGCAACTTACATCCTGAAGTTTGATATTCAAGTACTGCATTGGTATGTAAGGATATATATTATATCCCATATGCTAAGCCATACTCTCCCCTCAGAGATATCGGCACAATTCCCTTTGTTTTCAGCAGAAGCTGAACGTGCATGTCTGAACAGAAAATGTAATTTGATAGATTAATGCATTTGAGAACTAAGTCTGAGGTTTAGTCACATCAATCGTGACTTTTAATGAGAGTCCCAGGGAATTGCTGTCCCATGAGTAAGGTGTCTTTTGGTCAGTTTTATGGTCGTAGGATTTTTAAAATACTAAATGTCATGATTACAGCTGTTTAAATCTGAAACGTCATGGGAATTGCAGTACTGCTACCTGTATTTCTTTGCTGCTGCAGATGGCTGCACTGCCTCCAGAGCTGGGCAACTGGAAAGCAGTGGCTGCTGGCTGGGAGCCCAGCTCTGAAGGCAGAGTCATTGCCAGCAGCAGCACAGACATAAGGATGGCATGGCTTAGCATTGCCACCCTTATATCTGCATTGCTGCCTGCAAGGAACTGCTTTGGCTACCCAGTGCTGAAGGCAGCACAGAAGAAAGGGAAGCAATACTGTGACTTCCTTAAAATAAACTTGTGACCCACCTGGGACTCCCTGTTGTGTCAGTATCCACAATTTGAGAAACTCTGGATTCCCCATGAAATTGGTAGAAACCTTCAAAAGACCAGATTTCATAGGAAAAGACCACATTACTGAGTTTGTGATGTTTCACATAAGGGATTTCTGTGAGCCCTGCTTGTAATTTCAGAAAGTGCTTGTCAATTAAGGAGCTCCTTCTAGATGTTTCTTTATGTATTTGGTTTAGGATTCATTTCATACTTTGAAGAAATGGGTAAAAGAATTAAAAGAACATGGTCCTGAAAACATTGTCATGGCCATCGCTGGGAACAAATGTGATCTTTCTGATCTCAGGTAATGCAGCTATATGGTATTAAAATGCTGTTTGGGATGCTCTGCTTTCCTCCCTCACACAACACATTGGTATTGTTAGCTGTAGTGCTAATCATGGTGGAGGCCCCCTCCCAGAAATCAGTAACTTTGATTTCAAGTGTTCGGGGTCAGGTCCGACCCACAGCAACAGCACACCCTCCAAAATATTTTACTCTGACCTGCCTTTTTTGCTGCACTTCCACTGGTTTGACCACAGTTGCAGGGTGTCAGATGTTGTCTCTGTGCATGCTGTAGGTGTTGTGCTAGCTGAATCAATGGCACCTGGATCCTTTTGCTTTTTGACTTGTGTTCAGAGGTATGGAATGTATTGTGCTATGACAGAAGCCGACAATGCAAGGCTAGAGGAATGAATGTGAAGTCAAATCATTTCATTCACAGAATAGCTTCACTACAGGTGAAATTGCATTTGGCATGTTGCACTGGTTGACATAATATGGGACTTTTCATTCTATCATACTGTAACTAGTTCCAGCACACACTGCATGCATAGCTCAAAATGCCTGATTAATACCTGAGTCCTAGAAATACTATTTTAATCAAATGAAGGGTTAATGCTGGATGCTTGACGTTGGCCTTACTGCAGAAAGTACATTTGCAAGAACACAAGGACTCTCGCTGTCCTCAGATAACAGATTTGTGACGTAGGTATGAGGAGAAGGAACCTTTGTAGAGCAGGGGTTTCAAACTCAGTTTACCTTTGGGCCAGCAACAATCCTCAAATCTTCCTAGTGGGCCTGTGGGCTCTCCTTTCTGGCCGGGCGCTGGGGGGATCATCTGTATATCCCCCCTGCCCCACTCTCACTCTCTCACACACACACACACATCTCCCTTCCCCACCTGATGGTCTGTGCACATACCCCCCTGCCCACTTTGTGCATTCCCTGGTCCCACCTGCCACCCCCAGGTGATTTAAAATCTGCCTGGGGCCCCTGCTGCCATCAGTAGCAGCACAATGGGGCTGTTACCCATACAAAATTCTCCATCACTCCCTCACTCTAGAGACACACACACCTTTACCCAGTTCCTAGGGTAAGGTGTAACCCTGTTAATTTAAATGCCCATCCTTACCCAATTCCTAGGGCTCATGGTGTAACCAGTGAAAAAGACTTACACAGTAATATTCTTATTCTCTATTTACTGACTGTTACGAAGCAAGAAAAATATACAAGCTAAGCATACAGTGCCATGCTCACCAATCCTGATTAAGGCAGGCGAACTTCCCCTTTTGACCAGGCCAAGTCAGTCTCATTTAGATTCTAGTTGCTGCATGTCATGATCATGAAGAGGATTCTTAGCAGCTTTGGTCTCAAGCTGTGTCTTGGAGGGGAGTTCTTCCAGGTCTTCCTTCCTTGCTTTTCCTGCCTTTTCCCCCAGCTGGTCTCCTTCTTGGACCCCAGTTAATATAGCGAAAGTTGAGTCCTGCTTAGCTGTACCTTTACCAATATATTTTGCTAAATCTTAACATACTGTAACAGAATTACCTACCCAGTTACCATAGCCCAGCACCTCAATTTATTTATACCTAGTAAAAAAATTCTAAAGCATATGGAAACAATTAAAAACCAGGCAGAGCTCACACAAACAAACACTCGGAAAGGGAAGACCATAGCATAGAATGAGGATTTTCTTGCCAGATGAAACGCTGCCAGACTAAGATTTCTTCACCCATCTTGGATCTGTTTCCTTATCTGGTGATAGTGGGGGCTTATTAGGACAAGGCCTCCTTCTTAACAACCTGGTATGACGTTATTTTAATGCCATGTAGGTGGAATGTGAAGATGAGACTCCCTGCTTTACAGCTAATGGCTGCTGCTCTTTCAGGCTGGCTGCAGGTGAAGGCTTTAGGCCTTCCAATATGGCTACAGGCTTTGCATGTGGTGACAGAAAAAGGCCACATCCTTACCCACCCCTCCTTAATGACACTGTCACTAAAGCTGTCATTACTATTATTCCAAGAGTCTAATACTCAGACTTGCTGATTCAGGGCTTGCCTCCTGGGTATTGTTAACAAGGACCTTTTTTGACTTTGTATGCCAGGTTCCTGTACCCTTCAAACAGCTTTCTTCATCCAGCAAGCCAAAGCTATTATGTTCACTGATAAAGCCGTTTTTACTGCAATGATCATCACAGTGGAATGAACCATTACATTTAATATACCGTTTATAGAAGGTGACCACCCTAATAGTGTTTCCCACCTGGAATGGCGGTCTGCATCTGCTGCAGTTTTTAGATACATGAGTCCATTTGGCCCAGGAGAGGTGTGTACTGAGTAATCCCATCCATAGGTGCAAGCTGTGAATCTAGTAACTTGTTTTGTGAAACTGCCTGGGTATCAGTGATGCCAGCTCTCCTGGGTTGATCACAAGCCTCCTGATCATTGGGCTTTTTTCCCCCTCCCCTTCCTTTTCTGGAAAGCCCCAGACATTTCCTCTTGAGGGGATCCCCTGCCCTGGTCGGGGGTTACTGACCGTGAAACTCACCAGCTCCACCCCCTGGCTGCAAAGCATGTTATCTTGGGTGGCTCCCTCACCAACATGGTTATCATTGCGGTGGAGGCAACCAGTATGGTTTCCTGGACCAAGCAGCACTTTCTGTGGCTGGGACCATGTGGGCACTGGGACCCTGGGTGATGCCAGCAGTTGTGTGCACAGGAGAGTCCCTCATGCACTGCCTGCCCCAGCCCCACCAGGCCAGCAACTGCACAGGCCTGATTAAATACCTTTTTCAAAATATTTTGCACGCCAAATTGGGGAAGTGCTCAGGCTGTAAGTAGCCTGCGGGTCAGGAGTTTAAGAGCCCGGCCTTAGAGTCTGTTTTTGTTTCTCTGTAGAAGAGTAAAGCTCTTGCTAGTCATGTCACATTTCAGGGATGGATTTGCCTTTATATTTCTCACCTCGGCTGTGTCTACACGTGCACGCTACTTCGAAGTAGCGGCACTAACTTCGAAATAGCACCCGTCGCGGCTACACGCGTCGGGCGCTATTTCGAAGTTAACTTCGATGTTAGGCGGCGAGACGTCGAAGTCGCTAACCTCATGAGGGGATCGGAATAGCGCCCTACTTCGACGTTCAACGTCGAAGTAGGGACCGTGTAGACGATCCGTGTCCCGCAACGTCGAAATTGTGGGGTCCTCCATGGCAGCCATCAGCTGAGGGGTTGAGAGGCGCTGTCTCTCCAGCCCGTGCGGGGCTCTATGGTCACCGTGTGCAGCAGCCTTTAGCCCAGGGCTTCTGGCTGCTGCTGCTGCAGCGGGGGATTCATGCTGCATGCACAGGGTCTGCAACTCGTTGTCGGCTCTGTGGATCTTGTGTTGTTTAGTGCAAGTGTGTCTGGGAGGGGCCCTTTAAGGGAGCGGCTGGCTGTTGAGTCCGCCCTGTGACCCTGTCTGCAGCTGTGCCTGGCACCCTTATTTCGATGTGTGCTACTGTGGCGTGTAGACGTTCCCTCGCAGCGCCTATTTCGATGTGGTGCTGCGCAATGTCGATGTTGAACATCGACGTTGCCAGCCCTGGAGGACGTGTAGACGTTATTCATCGAAATAGGCTACTTCGATGTAGGCTTCACGTGTAGACGTAGCCCTCGTGTTTGGGTTTGCATGTACCCTAGTTGCCAGGGGAAACATGGTCTGTTGTACAACAAATAATATGTGTAGGATGATCAATGCACATTTTGTCATTTGAGGGATGAGTTTTGTTGGGTGTGTTTGTTTTCGTCAGCAATATGAGACCAAGATCCTTGATCATTTAGGTTATTTTCCCCTTAGACACCCTGCCCCCGCACCACGGGTCTTTCTCTCGCTGACCATCATGTTTCACATTGATTCCTCTGCCCCTTAAAAAACCTGCAGCATATACAGTTTAAAGTTTCTAAAATTACTACATTGGCCTTGATTCAGCAAAGCTCCAGACCATGTGATCAAGTGCTTTGTTGAATGAAGACATTTTTGAGGATGGTAGCCTTTTCCATATCACTTTCGCACCAGCTAGTTATTGCCCAAGATAATGAGTTCTCCCCAGGGCCTCTTGAACAGAGCTTTCAGGTTCTCTTGGCCTGAGTGTGAAGGTCACACGTTGTCTCTTGGTTTGGTCTCTTAGATGGTAGTTCACTGTGCTTCTTTTAAGACTCTGAGACTGGCTGAGTTCCATAAGATTAGACAGATGGCTTCCAACTTATTAGTATGAATAACAGAAATCAGCAAGTATCTCCATAAGGGGAAAGAGATAAAGGGGTTTTTAGTTTAGCGAACTAATGCAACGTGGAGTTTGAGTTCCTGTCTGGTTGCCCGTTGGTCTCATTTAAATATATTGCTTTAATGCTTTCAACAATATCTTTGCTTGATTAAAGAATCCCTGTTTCCATGATTCAGTTACAGAGCACGATCAGCGAGTGCAGCTGGAGAGATCTAAAACATTAAAACACAGCATATAATGTTTTCTTGACATGAATCAGCTTAGTTGTGCCAGGCATGTGGCAATGAGCTATTGAGTGCCTGCCCACAGGAGGGAAGGTTTTATGGTGATGATTTTCCTTACACTTGTGCAATGCACATTTGCCTCACTAATGGTCATGTAGTCTAATATATGCACAAAACACCAAACTGCCAACACTTTCTGCTGATGTTCACAATTTTGGGAGAGACCATCAGAGACTTTACTTTACAAGTGATAATTTTTTCCACCCCTTTTGCATGTTTTTAAGCAACTTTGCTGGTGTTATAATAATGGACAGCTAGACAGCAAGATGTCTTTTACATGTGATATTGTTTGGCCCCAGTTCTATTAGAAGTCAGTTTGACTGTGCAATATATACAAATGTATGTATTCTTTGGTGTTTTTATCTTAAGGTTTACTTCATTGGAAATGGCTTTAGGTAAAATGTATGTACAGGTTGAACCTCTCTAGTCCAGCACCCTCAGAACCTGTCAAGGGTTGGCACTTTGCTGAAATAAATTCCCTCCTTCTGACTCCCATGGAATTTCTGCTTTGGGAATGGAGATTTTTATTACTACCGCTACAATTTTGTTATTGGCTTTAAAATTTAGAGTGGGCTTGTTTTTTAAAAATATATTATTGGAATATCTCCCTGCAAATTGTTGGATAATAACCTAGGCACAGTCGTAGAATCTCTGTTGAAAGCACTCAGCCTCAAATCAGAATGTTATTAAATAAATGAGCTACTTTGCCCACCAGTGACAAAACCAGTTGGGGCAATATAGAGACCAAAGGCCATAACCTTCCACTGATACTGGGCTTTTCTCTCTAAAAACTCAAAATACCTTCTGAAATTTTGGTTCTCTGCAATACTCCTAATGCTGGGTCAGGAAATCCCATACTTTAAATTCCAGGCTCTTTTAGACTGTCTATCCAACTACTTATATTACAGCTGTCAGTAATGTTATGCTGTTGCTTTTGTGAATTCGTACAGCTATGGAGGGAAACAAAGGGATTAGTTGAGCAAACTTCAGCTTACATGATCAGATCTGGATTATGATTTTGAGAATTCATAATGGCATGTCAGTGGATCAAGACCTTTGCTGTGAAATATTTTGCAGAAGATGTGATGTGCTTTTACATCTTGGGTCTGCTCATACTAAATTACATAGCTAAATTAACATGATCTTTGGTGGAAGCAGGACTGGGGCTCTTAACTTATCATTTGAGAAGCAAAGAACATCAGCACCAGAGCATGAGCTAAATTTGAGTAATTGGAACTAGGAACTATGTGACTTGAGATGTTTTTCAGAAGGATATATTATATATTTATATATACACACTAATTTGTTTCCTTACACAAATTTTTTTTAGAGAGGTGCCTATGAGAGATGCCAAAGAATATGCAGAATCTATAAGTGCAGTTGTTGTTGAAACCAGTGCAAAGAACGCTATTAACATAGAAGAACTCTTTCAAGGAATTAGTAAGTACATTTATAATTTTCTTGAGGAACTTCTTGGAATCTTTTTGAAAACAATTGTCAATATTGCATGCAAATATTTCTTTCTCCATGAAGAGAAAAAAAACCTGAGGCAGTAGCGTGTCCACTGCTTATGAAAATACAGAACTAACAATAACATTGACTACACAGACTAGAGCACAGCTTGGGGTAGGTGTAGTGTAAGGCTCTTTTCATTGTTTCTGAACCCTAACTTGTGCCCTGCCTCCATGCATAAACTGCAGTACGGTGGGTAACTGTTAATCTAATTATTGGGGGGGGTTGTTTGTTTTTTTAACATGGATACATACTCCCAAATTACTAGAATGAGTAGGAATCGTCACTTTTTATGAGCTCTAGCATTTTAAAGGGGAAGAAATGGACATTGCTAGCAAAGAAAAGGGAGCACTTCTACCCATTTTCATTCAAAGAATTCCAGTGTCATCAGCCTTGAAATAAAAATAGGGTGTAAAGCACATTCCACCCTACCTCATCTTTCTCTAATGCCTTATCATTCTTCTTTTCCTCCCCCTCACAAACTCAGTATAGGATAAGTAGTTGCATGAAATGTTCCTTTGCTCTTACCAAATGACACCATTCAATATACATTGACTGAGAAGCTGCTGACCAAACATTTCTCTTGAACAGGATGTGTCTGAAAGTGTTAATTGATGGGAATTTCAGTTCTCAGTACAATGACTTCAGCCTATTATACCTTTCAGAATGTTACAGAACTTGTAACTCATCTGGTTTGGAGAACCAGTCCCTTATGCATATAGTTTGCTTGACTGTCTATGTTCAACGTAAACTGTTATCAGTAGGTATAAACGTATTATTACAAAAACCCATCCATGTTGCATAATTTAATCATTAATAATTAGTTTATCCCTTTAATAGATAATGTTACAAGTTAGCAATCACAACACCCTAATAATGACTATATTTGATGTGGAAAATGAGTTAAACTGAAATTAACATGCACTTCTTATGAAAGCACATACATTACATATCTTAGATAACCTTTTGGATACATAGGAAGTTTGTCTCAGTGAGCATTCATGTGACCTTACCTGAACTCAGAAGAGAGAAAGGAGAAAGTTTGTAGGTGTGCAGTATTTGGATGTGGAATCAGTAGCACATATCTATATGAACACAGCACGAGAGGCTAAATTGCCATAAATAAATAGAAAAACAGTTGTATAAAATGCATAGCCTGTGGCTACACCGTAGTTGCTATTTTGGGATTGATAACAGCAGGTTATAGTAGCCTCGTGGAGAGCACATATGTGGAAAGTTGGGTCTGTGCTTTTATGTTCCCCAGGGACTAAAGCCCAGCAAGGATCAACCTGCAGCACCAGGTCAATCCAACACCTGGGGCTAAGTAAGCATCTGCAGCCAGTCAAGGCCTGTGGAGCTCTTGAAAAGGCTTCCCCTCTGGTAAGGAGGGGGAAGGAAAAAGGGGGTGGATCAGGAAAGAGGAAAGGTCTGCAAGAGGGAAGGCTTGCTGGAGCTACAGGAAGAGGTGCTGGGGAAAGAGTGTGGGGAAGTGGCCCAGGGAGGAAGCTGTTGCCTTTCCAGCTGAGGGAGACAGCCCTTGCAGCGGCGGCAGCCCAGGGTTCCTGGGGCGGAACCTGGATTAAGTGGGAGGGGACTGGGTTCCCCCCCGACTGCCCCACACTTCCCAGGACAGCTCAGGAGGAGCAGGGGGAGTCCCAACACCCATGTAAGGACTCACCCATTTATGACTGTGCCTGCGATGAGTATGGCTCAGTAGGCTGTGCCCTGCCCTGGGGAACCCCTGGAGGCAGAGCAAAAGGGGACACAGTGAGCCTTTGAGGCATTAGCCTAACTGCCCCAAAGCACAGGACCCATGAAGAATTGCTCGGGACTTTGTCACAGGAAGCAAATTCCAGAATAGAAACTCAGCAGCTAAACACCACGCTCAAAATAGCAGCACTATTTTGAGCACAGCAACAAAGGGTCCTGTGGCACCTTATAGACTAACAGAAAAGTTCTGAGCATGAGCTTTCCTGAGCACAGACTCACTTCTTCAGATTTTGAGCACAGTCTTCCGGTTCTGGTAGAGGAAACTTTGACGGCATGGGGACGGCACCAAGTTTGACATGTTACCTTGAAATAAATTATCCAGTTTGCATTGTGCGAATTGCTTAAGTTATTTTGAGTTACAGCTGCAGCGTAACCCTAGCCATACTGTCATGATCGGCAGGCCTCAAACCCAGTCTGCAGAGTTCATGGGATGAACTACAGGTCATCCCCCCACCTGGCAGCCATCTGATAAAGGCTTACCTGGGGACCTATGCAGCCTAGTCCCACTGCAAGGCTGTGCCCCTGAGGTCCAGCTGATGGAGGTCCAGAGTGACTGACTGGCCTGGGCCTACTAAAGTCAGCAACAAGAAGAGGAAGTTGTTTGAACAACTGGGCTCCCTTTTCTTGGGCCTGGCTTTACTGGACTTTGATTTGTGGTTCCTGATATCCAGTTTGCTCTTGTCTCTGACTGTCATGTCCTGACCTGGCCTGACTCTGATTGCCAACTTGTGGCTCTGATCTCCAGTTTGTGTCCTTCCTGAGCCCTCTCAGTATCATTCCCTTGGCAAATCGAGTCCCATGACTGTGGGCTCTGGCTCTGACTGCTAGGTCTGGCTGTCCAGGACCTAGCCATGACACACGTATTATGACCTCTCTTTCCCAGTTCCTCCTGCCCATGGCTGTCCTTATTGAATTTGTGTGTTTCAGCTAAATGCGGGGGAATATGGTGAACCTGAGCATGGGGGCCATGCCCCCTCCCACACAACTGTGTTTTGCAGGGGCTCCCCTTGCTCTACTTTAGACTTGGAATGTAAGGGGATGATTTTGGCCATAATATCAGCTCCTGAATAGGTCCAACTTCTAAACTGTCCTGCTGAGGTGGGCCACATCAGCAGTGCTCCAGTCCTAAACAAAGAAGTGCCAGAAAGAGTTGTAAGTACAATCAAAAGTATTACAGTGCCATTTAAAAGTGTTAGAACAGCCTTCCATTGCAATCTGGTCCCACCTGAGCCCTTTGCACCAGTTACATAGCCACAGCCTGCAACAGCAATGTCTTGCCTATTCTCCAGCAATGCGTGGAAGATTCTGGTTTGCCATTTCTGCACAGATCCATTTTTCCTGCCGTATGGGTGGGAGGAATAACTCACTGAAAAGCATTACACAGGACAAACTGGTCAAACTATCATGTTTTGGTAAAGAAGGTATGAGGAGGGTGAGCTATCAAAAACCCTGCACACATTATGTCAACGAAACCGGTTATGTACGAAGATAGAAAACTGAGTAGGGAACCCAAAATTCAGGAATCAGGAATGTTCAGTAACTTAATAAGTCATATAAATTTTGTATGAATTTTCAAAAAATACAATAGGAACAGTAAATACAGGAGACCACAATGGGGAACCAGAACAGGCGTGGACAAAAAAAAGTGACATTTAGTGTTTTGTTCTGTGTAAAAGAATGGTAACAGCTTATATCCAAGACTATGATGAAAATACATAATTTTAGGGCCTATGCTTATTACTTCAGACAACCCATATGTTATCTGTTGTACTTGTGGCCTTGCAAAGGTGTATTTTTTTCCTTAACTTGAACTCTTAGGAGCTGTCAGCCTTTCACAGAGTCCTGCACAGTCCCATACTACAGCCTATAATCTTATTAACAAATACCCAGGGGTTTACAGTTGGAGCTAATTAGTGTACTTGTTTTGTTAGAGCACAGCCCTAGATAAATCTCTAAATAGCCTCATTCTTAAAGATTTGTGGTTTAATATTTTAAAAAAATTACATGTATTATTAGTTTGGTAACAGTTGCATAATACTGTGTACAACTGATTACGAGATACAAAAGGGAATTTTATTGTGGAAAAAGGAGAAGCAGTAGGTGTTATATACCTAGACTTTATTATAGCATTTGACACAGTCTTACATGACCTTCTCATTAATAAGCTATGGACATGCAGCCTTGATGGGGCTATTATAAGGTGACTGTTTGGATAACCATTCCTAGAGAATACTTATCAATGGTAAACAGTGATGCTGGAAGGGCAAGACTAGTGGGACACTACAGGCATCAGTTTTGGGACTGGAGCTGTACAAAATCTTCATCAACAATTTAGATAATGGCATAGAGAGTGTGCTTACAAAAGTTGCGGTTGATACGAAGTTGGGAAGGTTGCAAGTGCTTTGGAGGATGGAGTTATAATTCAAAATGATCTGGACAAACTGGAGAAATGATCTGAAGTAAATAGGATGCAATTCACCAAGGACAAATGCAAAATATTTCACTTAGGAAGGAAAAATCAGTTTCACACACAGAAAGTTGGAAATGACTGTCTGAGAAGGAGTATTGCGGAAAGGCATCTAGGGGTCATAGCAGACCACAAGCTAACATCATTCTGGGATGCATTAACAAGAGTATTGTAAGCAAGACATGAGAAGTACTTTCCTCAGCTGTACTCTGTGTTGTTTAGTCCTCAGTTGGATTATTGTGTCCAGCTCTAGGCACCACATTTCAGGAAAGCTGTGGACCAATTAGAGAAGGTCTAAAGCAAAACAATAAAAATGATTAAAGGTCTAGAAAACCATGACCTACAAGGGAAGATTCAAATAATTGGAACAAAAAAGCAGTCAAGTAGCACTTTAAAGACTGACAAAATAATTTATCAGGTGAGCTTTCGTGGGACAGACCCACTTCTTTGGACCATAGCCAGACCAGAACAGACTCAATATTAACAGTAATCAAGGTTGACAAATCAGAAGAAAATTAACAAGGTGAGCAAATCAGAGAGCGGCAGGGGGAGGTCAAGAATTAGATTAAGATTAGATTAAATTCTTGACCCCCCCGCCCCCCGCTCTGCTCTCTGATTTGCTCACCTTGATCATTTTTTTCTGATTTGTCATCCTTGATTACTGTTTTTGGTTCTCTATGCCTTAAATATTGAGTCTGTTCTGGTATGGCTATGGTCCAAAGAAGTGGGTCTGTCCCATGAAAGCTCACCTAATAAATTATTTTGTTAGTCTTTAAAGTGCTACTTGACTGCTTTTTGTTTTGATAATATATAGACTAGCACAGCTCCCTCTTTGTTACTATTCAGATAATTGGGTTTATTTAGTTTGGAAAACTGAAGACTGAGCGAGGACTCAGTAACAGTTTTCGAGTATCTAAAAGGTTGTTACAAGGAGGAGGGATGAAAAATTATACCCCTTAACCTGTGATGATACGACAAGAACCAATTGGCTTAAATTGCATCAAGGGGAGTTTAGGCTGGACATTAGAAAAAACTTCCTGATTGTCAGGGTGGCAAATTCACTGAAATACATTGCCAAGGGAGATTGTGGAATTTCCATCATTAGAGATTTTAAAGAGCAGATTAGACAAACGTCTATAAGGGGTGATCCAGATGGTGCTTGGCCCTGGCATAATAGCAGGGAACTGGAGCTGATGACCTCTCAAGGATCCTTACAGTTCTGTAAATCCATGATTAGTCTACAGAGCATCTTTCTGTGACAATTTTACTCAGGCAGCTGATCCCTCCAAAGGGGACTGTTTCTCTGTGTCCCAGGCCATTTTGCTGCCCTCCACTCCCTTTTCTTCCTTCTCCGTATAGTAGAACTTCAGAGTTATGAACCGACCAATCAACCACACACCTCATTTGGAACCAGAAGTATGCAATCAGACAGCAGTAGTGACCAAAACGACCCAAACCCATAACATTTTGTTCAGAGTTAAAAAAAATTTAAAGTTATGAACAACCTCTGTTCCCAGTGTGTTTGTAACTCTGAGGGTCTGCTGCATTTTTTTCCTTTCTACACCATTTTACTTTCCCTCTTTCCAGTGCCTAATTTCCCCATATCTTGCCTCTTGCATACTTGCACTGATAGCCTCTGAACATAGCCTCCCAAGATGCTGTCTCTTCACCTTATTAGTTTTGTTAATGCAGGAGTAGAAGTCAGAAAGCTGTAAGATTTTGGAATAGACCCCAACGTGTCATTCTGGACTGCCCCAGCCCAATTCAGGCACTTCTGGGAATAGAAGAATGTTGAGCTGATGCTCCCCTTTGCCAAACTGAACTCAGAGGCTAGAGTATAGCTACATCTATACTACAAAATAAGGTTGAACTTATTGAGGTCAACTTTTTACCACTAGATTTTATAAAGTTGACATAGTGTGTCTCCATTGCCTTAGCTAGGTTCAACTGCATCAGCAGTGTATGCAGGTACCTATCCCAAAGTGCCTGCAGCCCCATTGCATTCTGGGTTTTTGTGCCAGAGTGTTATGGGAAAAACTGCACCTCAAGTGCCTGTGGGTGTCTGATGTCATCATCGCAGAGTGCATTGCCCCCACCCCACCATTGGAAAACAAACATCCTAGGAAATTTTGCACTGTTTTTCCAAAGTCTGCCCCTGACTCACACCTCTGCATGGTGCTAGCGTGGATCCTGACCAGTTTAGAGCCATTCACAATGTGTTATGATCATTTCCTGAAGTGTCATGCACTATTTTATTAGACAAAGTGCATGGGAGGATGAGGATGCAGAGGGTCATTTGGATCACACAGGAGCACTGGAGACCAGGAATTCAGAGCTCCTGGCTGCCCTGAATGCATTGCATTCAGTGGAGTGCCAGTTCTCGAGATGTGAAACCAGTATGCACTGGTGGGAGCACATAGTTTTGGAGGTCTGGGATGACCAGTAATGGCTGCAGAGCTTCTGCATGCACAAGGCCACTTTCAAGGAACTTAGTGATTTGCTGTCCCTTCAGCCCTCGCTGAAGTGCTCTGATACCAAAATGGGAGCTGCTTTGACAGTTCACGAGTGAATGGCAATTGCTCTGTGGAAGTTCGCAATGCCCAACAGCTACCAGTCAGTAGGAAATGAACTCACGGTGCGCAGATCTACAGTAGAGGCTGTGGTGATCCAGGAAGTTAAGGCAATCAATGCCCATATGCTGCTAAAGACAGTGACTCTGGGAAATGTGCAGGACATAGTGGACAGCTTTGCTGCCATAGGATTTCCTAACTGCTGGGGGCAGGTCACACATCCTCATCTGGCCCTGGAGCACCTACCGTCACAGTACATAAACTGCAAGGGGTACTTCTCCATGGTGTTGCAGGCATTTGTAAATCACACAGTTCGTTTTACCGACATCTACTTGGGATGGTCAGGAAGGGTGCACAACATGTGCATCTAGACATTCAGGTCTGTACAGAAAGCTCCAGGATGGGACTTTCTTCCAAGACCAGAAAATCAAGATAAGAGCAGTGGAGATGTCCATAGTGATACTGGGCGACCCTGTTTACACTCTGTTTCCTTGGCTCATGAACCCATACACAGGCACCCAGGATCGCAGCAAGTAGCATTTCAAATACAGGCTGAGGAAGTGCAGAATGGCAGTGGAATGTGACTTTGGCCATTTAAAAGCCATATTTAGGAGCTTTTTGACCCATTTGGACTTCTGTGAAGCCAACATTCTGCCATAGTTTCAGCTTTCTGTATTCTCCATAATATTTGCGAAAGAAAGGGGAAAATTTCATGCCAGGCTGAGTGGCAGAGTCAGATGCCCTGGGCAGTGTTTATGAACAGCCAGACACAGGGACAGTCAGCAATCCACAGTCACATGCAATGAAAATCAGCGATGCTTTGAAAAATAGTTTTATGAATGAGCAGACAGGCACATGAATCTGCTACGTTTAACTATTGTAATACCGCCCCCATCACCCACAATGATGTATGCTTGACCTTTATGAAAATACCTCCAACTGCATCTTGCTCCATGTTAACCAATAAACAACACTGTGGTTTTTACAACAGCATTTTTTTTTTATTTTGGGAGTGAGGGTTAAGGGGTGGGAAACAGAAAAGGAATACTGCCATCACATATGGGAGAATGTGAGTCTTTTGCAGTGTGGAGAGGTCCTAGGGGTGGTCCATAAGATTATCCTTTCCCTCCACCTGCCCGCATTCAAGGCTCCTGATGAGGCAAGGTCAGGCAACATTGATGGGAGATCAGCAACAGTGTGAGAAGACCCTATTACTGTGTATTCAGTGGTGGGTAATTCTCTGCAGTCTGGAGGATGGCAGTCTGTTTCTTGATAGCCAACAGAAGCTCTGCCGAGTCCTGGGCCCTTTGCTGGAGCATGTTTTCCACCACTGCTGGGTCCACTTTCTTTCACAGCAGCTTGGACTTGCTCCTTCTGGGCGTCTTGCAGCTGCTGCAGGATGAGGTCCTGCTTTGTGCTTTTTCTCCTGCACACCACAGCAACCCTGTCACCCCATTCACGCTGCTTGTTGAAGACAGTCAAGATCAAAATGTAGATACAGTTTTGAAATGTGACATAACACAGACCCATATAATGAATGATTCTCTATTTGACAACACTGCAACTTCTGTTTTCCAAGGCCACAACTTCTCCAGATCATTTCATTGTAGAAGCGTTGGGGGTTGGAGTGGAAAATGAAGAAAATCCTATAAAATGTAATGACCTGAAAAAACTTCCTTGATGTCTCCTCCTAAATCCTGTGCAGGAAAGAAGCCTTTTAAAGCAGGGAAAGCCTGCGCTGGACATACCTGTCTCTGGAAGCAGGGTCTGCACAGCCTGCCAGCCACATGGTGGTGGGGAGGAGTTGAGCCCACCATCCCTGTCTTGAGCTGGGGATAGGGAGCAGCCCTGTAAAATGCAGAAAAATCTTTCTCGGCGTCTTCCGCTAAATCCTGTGCAGGGGAAGAAGCCTATTGAAGCAGGGAAAGCCTGCGCTGGGCATGCGGTGTCTGGGAGTAGGGTCTGCACAGCCCAGCAGCTATGTAGTGAGGGGGAGGGGCAAGCCTGCTGGCTGCTTGGCAGTTTGTGGGGGAAGCCCTGGGAAAGGTAAAGTGCAAAAAACAACTTTCTTGGCATATCCTCATAAACCACTTACAGCTATGTGGTTGGGGGGGGGGGCGGGGACCTGGGGAGCCCCCACCAGCAGTGTGGTGTGAGGGGAGGTGGGCCAGGAGAGCCTGCCACCCGCATGGAGGAGAGGGGAGATGGAGAATGCATTATCCATATGGTGAGGCAGGGCAGTCCTGGGAAGTTTAAATGTCCAAGAAGCAGTGTGATAATGTTAAAGGGACCAACTTTCATGAAACTTCCCGTGCTTCTTCTAAGTTGCAAAAAGGGACATTAGCCTCCTAAGAATGACAGAGAGTGGAAAAGAACTCAAACCACTGCAACACATTATTAAAGACCTACAACCATCCTTAATCAGGATGCCAGACTCCAGAAGGCCGTAGGTGAGAGGCCTCTTCTTTCCTACAGACAACCTTCCAACCTTAAGAGGATTCTCACTAATAGCCACAGTCTGTACTGCAGGAACACCAGTCCTGGAACTTTTCCTTGCAACAAGGCCCACTGCCAACTTTGTCCACATATCTATTCTGGAGATACCATCACTGGACCTAACCAGCTTATTCACAGAATCACGGGCACATTCTGATGTTCCTCAGCTAACATCATATATGCCATCATGTGCCAACCATGCCCAGATGCTTTGTATATTGGACAGACTTCAAACTCTCTTAGACAAAAGGCATAAAGCAGACATAAAAACACTCCTGATTCACAAACCTGTCAGCCAGCACTTTAATGGAGTGGGCCATTCTGTTAATGACCTGAAAGTCTGCGTTTTACTGAAGAGGAATTTTCACAACAGTTTGGAAAGAGAGGCTGCTGAACTCTCTTTTATATTCATATTCGATGCATTAACATGTGGTTTGAACCGGAATGGGAATTTCTAGCTCATTATAGGGGCTCTTTTGCATACTTGGCTTTATCTAATTCTTGACACCCCCCCCGGCTTTTGCCCCTCTGCTTTCTGATTTGCTCACCTTGATAATATTTTTCTGATTTGTCAACCTTGATTACTATTTTTGGTTCTCTGTGCTTTAAATATTGAGTCTGTTCTGGTATGGCTATGATCTGAAGAAGTGGGTCTGTCCCATGAAAGCTCATCACCTAATAAATTATTTTGTTAGTCTTTAAAGTGCTACTGGACTGCTTTTTTTGTTTTGATAGTATATAGAGTAGCACAGCTATCTCTCTGTTACTAAAGACTATGTCAAGATTCCTCCTCCTGAAATATTTTTGTTTGCCTCAGTTTTTCATGCACCCAGCCGTGCCCATTGGCAAGAGATCATTGAGGATCCCAAGACCCATCCACCTATGTCTCAAAGTGCATATATATAACAGACGTATTGTATAACAAAAATAAAATAAAGCAATTTCTGTGAAGGCTTTTGTATCCTTTCTTCTCCACATATAAAAATACATTAAACATTAGAAAGGTAAGTAAAATATTCCAAGAATTAAAACTACAAAACCTACTTTTAATGCAGAGCATTTAAAAACAGCAGTGATGTGAACTACAGAAAAGCTAAGGTTGACTGGATCACTCCAATACAACCACAAAGAAGTTCCAGACTTTTCTAGTTTCAACTAAAGAGTTCTTGGACAAATATCCATTTAGTCTTCTTGGAGAATCTGTTCATGTCATCTGCACTCCTAAAGGATCTATTTGCTCTAGCCACCTGGTTACATCCTGATAATACATGTCCTCCTCTGCAGAACTTGGAGAGGAGACCAGGTTTGTAATCTGGACTGATATTTATGTTTAAATCAAGGAACAGAAGAATTCCATCCCTTCTAACAGTACTGTGAACAGAAATTACCAGGCACAACAGTCCTGCTTTGATGGTAGTTAGTCACTGAATGTATTTGTCCACGAGATTAGTGCAGCAATGTGCAACCTGCAGCTCCAGAGCTGCATGCAGCTTTTTAAGGACTTCTTTGTGGCTCCTGGCAAGATAATTGCAAAGTTTTAGAAAAAACAACAAAAAACCAAAAACCCTCCTGATTATTTTCAGTAAACGTCTAAAAGCCCAACAATGAAGAATTCCTATCTAAATAGCAAACTATATGTGATCTTGAAATGTTGGTTAACTCCCTCTTTAATATGCACAGTGCATTGTGGGATAGGATTCTGTATCTGTGTTTTGATCGTGCTGCTAATAAAGTTTTAATTTTGAAAAGGAAAAGGAAGCTGCAGCATTCCTACTGTGAATGACAACATGCATTTAAAAAAACAAATTAAAAGGGGAGTAAATTGGCATAATTAAAGTGGGGTTAGACAGCTGTTCACAGATGGCTAATATATAAAAAAGTGCTTTATCAAAGTATCAGAGCAGTGATTCAGTACAGTGATTTTTACAAACAAAAATTGTTCAGAAGACAGCATTCTTCAGAGAGAGAGACAGACAGACAGACAGAGTGAGTTCAAGAATGAAAGTCAGGAAGTCCATGGTACAAACACACACATGTAAAGTGTGAGGAAGTAGAATATGTAAAAAGTTTATGAATGTCCTGCAGTAAACATGTATTGCATTACAAATCATTGTGTGTGCACTGCTCTTAAAATAGGGGTTACAAAATGTATGGTTTGATGTTATTAATAAGGACCGTTACATAGTCACATGCATTGCGGCTCTTGAATTATTGAGTTTTTTTTACCAAACTTGGAAAAAATGGCTTGTCTTGCTATTTCGGTTGCTGACCCCTGGATTAGTGTGACTAGGTTGATAGCCAAAAACATAGCTCTCAACATTATCTACAGAACTTTTATAGCATAGATGGCATCAATTTAGGGTTTCTAACCCAAGTAATGTACTGCCCCATTTTGTCAGGGCAGTCAAAACAGAAGAAAGCGTAGTTCATTCTGTAAACCAGTTCAGTTCTCAACTTCTCTGCTGATCCTGTGCAGTATGCGAACTAGATCCAATTGGGGTTTTGTGATATGGACATCATGTCTTTTAAGAAACTAACAGACACCACCAAATACTTTTCATAAAGTTAAAATTTACAGTCACCAGAGACTTGGATTTGAAGCTAAGGCTCATCTTTGCCATACTAATCATCTGGATCTTTTGCCAACTCTATAAAACGTCCTTTACGTGTTACCGACTCTGCTATGAGATTACCATAGAGTCCCAAAATAGACAATCCTATGAGCTCAAGTATCTTATTGTCTCTAAAGTCAGCCAAATGTATTTCAGACTCTAATTATATTCTCCAGGTTGTTCACTTTGTGAGGGAGAGATATTTTCTCAAATTAATACTATTGCTCCATACATTGAATACTAGTAGAGATGGACCTAAATGTATTGCTCACACTGAGACTTCCTTTTTATTACATGGAATTTTACACTAGTGCAATTCACTTGTGGAAGAGGGTAGCTCAGTGGCTAGCACATTGCCCTTGTAAACCCAGATTAATCAGCTCAGTCCTTGAGCGGGGGCCTGTCAAGGTTCTGGGGCAGGTTATATTTAAAAAAAAAAAATCTGAGGGATGGTGAGTGGTCATGTTGTAATTGCAGGGGTCTGGACTTGATGACCTCTCAGGTCTTCCAGTTCCATGAGAGATGTACATATCCATGTTTCAACTTGACTGCAGTATTGTTACTCCTGATAACTCAGAATCAGATCCTAGGAGTACCTTCAGCAGAAGCAAGTTTCTTGATAACATTAAAAATACTTAGTTCAACAGTATCATCTTGATTTAACAAAACCTGGGTAGTATGATCCTGGGAAACCTTGCATATGAAAAAAAGAAAAATCAAAACCACAAGACTGAAAAGTAGTTTTAAACTTTGTTTCCTTTTATGGGATCAACAGAACAATAACACATACATTCTACATAGTTACTCTATTTATTGCACTTTAATTTATGACAGGACAAATCACAGCACCTGTAGAGATTTTTTTAATATTATTTCCAATTATTATTGTATTCTGTATTGGTAGGTAACATGAATAATAAAATAAAAGGCAATTCACCTCTTAGAGTATTGCATCCTATTCTGAAATGGGCTAAATAATTGCAGGCTTTGGTGACGGCTGCAATATTCTTCTTCAGTGTTTTTTATTGGGTGTGATTGTTTAGAATGCTTACAGTTTGAAATTCACTCATATTATGAAGCTTGGGATCTAAAACAGAGAGGACTAAGTGTTATGGTGAATGTTTGAAGCAGTGTCTAAACTAATTTGCACATCTACATGCTCCCCTTCAGACTTCTTGTTCAAAGATTTAAACCCTGAGAAAACATTAACTTAATGGTATATTATGGAAATTAAGATTATACGTTACAACATTCTTAACTGCATTAGGCTTCCAGAAAAAGATGGCAGGCCTCCAGTTCAACTGGGAACAAGTTCAAATACTTTAGAAACATCATGAATTTAGTGTAGTAGTTTTCCTCCATGCTTCCAAAATGCAATTATTGCCCTCTTGAGAAGCCTTTTTCAAATAATAAGCTCTTTTCATAACACCTGGAGTACCATTGTAAGTGGCACTGGTCAAACTCATTCATGTAACATTCCCACTTGCTACCATGAGAGCCAGCAGGTTCTTATTTACTGTAATTCTAGACCTGGGACCTTAAACACCATTTACCTTATGGCCAGTGCCAGTACACAGAACTTTCTAGTAGGCCAGGAGGCACCCTTCTCTGGCAGGACTCCAGAAGGAGGCGGGGTGTCATCACTCATTCCCCCTCCAATGTGTCTTCCAGACCCACTTGCTGGCCCATCTGTCCTGCTTCTCCTCTCTGTCCCTCAGTCCTGCCTACTGCCCTCGGGCAATTTAAACCCCTCTGTGGGGCAGGAGGCGTGGGGGGGCTCTCGTGCTACCCAAGGTGGCAACAGCGAGGCTAGAGCGGCTTCCAGCTGCTGGCTCTGCATCACGTCCAGCATGTTCCTGTGGCCGGGAAGATTTGTAAAGAGCTATCCCACGCCTCACACTTTGCAGGTGGCCCCTCAGCAGCTGCCCCAGCTGTCCTATGGGTGGGCCGGTCCTCCATATTCAAGTTAGCCTGCAAGTCCCTGGGCAGGCTGGGGCAAGCAGCAGGGGTCAGGCTCTCTACACTCACCACAGCAGCGGGAGCCATGGGGAAGCAGCTACGCGGCATCCTATTCTGCTCCACTGCCATCTCCCAGGCCAGCCCATGCTGGGGCTGGAGGTTTCCATTTCCTGCCACCATGGTCAAGCAGAGCAACTGAGCTGGCCTGGGAGATGGCAGTGCAACAGAGCAGAAGCTTCTGCGTTGCTCTGTTTCACTGCAGCTCCTGCCACTGCAATGAGTTGGTGAGGGGACTCCAGGTGCCCTGGTAACTCCTGAAGGTTCATCCTTCGGGGGAGGGGGTTTGAGAGAAGGAGTGTGATGTGGGGTGGGCAGAGCCGAGACAGGAGTAGGTGGATTGGGGTGGAGTACAGGCTAGACTAGCCGGGAAGGGTACAGGACTGCAGCAGCTGCAGGGACTCATGTGCCAGCAGTTGTACTTGGACCCAGTCATGGAACTGCTCAGGCCACAAATGGCGCCCCCCAGGCCATGAGTTTGAGACCCCAGATGGAGATTATTTAAACTCTTGCTAACCTAGGATCAGTGATAATAAAGCCTTTAATAGTCTTACAAATTATTAATAAAATATCTTCCTCATTGAAGTAGATATATAACAATTTCAGTGTTACAAATGCTGTCAATGTCACCATTTGACTCTGTGTGTGTGTGTGGTACTCTTGTCTATCCAGTATCTGATCAACCAGAACTCTCAATTAACCAGCATTCTGTCCAGCCCCAGCCATCCCCTTCTCACTGTGAAGGCCTCTGGCTCCTCCGCTCTCCTGCCCCGTGCTCGTCACCCAGAGTGGCTCCCAAAGCGGCCACAGCCCTCAGAGCGGTGAGGTATGTGCTCACAGAGCAGCTCCCCACCCAGTGCCCACCGCTGGCAGTAGCTCCCTGAGCATCCATGCAACAGCAGCTCCCTGAGTGCCCACCGCAGGCAGCTGACCCCAGCAGTGGCCTCCTGCTGAGAGCCTGCCTCAGGCAGCCAACCCTGGCAGCAGCTCCCTGGCCAGGGCCTCCCTGAGCAGCCATGCAGCAGCTGCTCCCAAAGCGGCTCCACACCCAGTGCCCGCTGCCGGCAGCATCTCCCCATGCGGTGCAGCCGTGCCAAACACTGCAAGCTTCTCCCTGCCATCACCAGAAACAAGGTAGCAGGGTAGCAGTTGAGCAGGAGCCGGTGCTTGGCCCAGGGCAGGGAGATTAACTTTATCTGGCATATTTAAATATCCAGCAGCCTCCCAGTCCCAGGGCTGCCGGATATGAAAGAATTTACTCTGTGTGTGTGTGTGTGTGTGTGTGTGTGTGTGTGTGTGTGTGTGTGTACACAAATACACATTTTAAATGGGACAATACCTTCTTTTACATACCAAGGTATGAACTACAGAAAAAAGGTGCAAACTACATGGAAAACAGTTGTTCTAGGTCAAACAAAACAATTTCTTACTAATATTTGTGTGTATTGTTACATCAGAATATTGAATTCAGTATTTTTGGCATTTCAGGTCGTCAGATTCCACCCTTGGACCCTCATGAAAATGGCAACAATGGAACAATCAAACTCGGAAAGCAGACTACACAGACAACTAGACGGTGCTGCTGACCCAACATGGCTGGTTTTGATTTACTTGAAAAAAATAAATAAATAAAATCCAATTGCTTATGCATTGAGCAAAGGACTTCACAACCTCTTTGGCATGGCACCTTGCTTTGAAAGCAGTAATTTCAATGCTGTATGAAAATAACAATGCAAGGATCAGAAACAGAAAAGATTGCAAAAACTAGATGGAAAATCCTCCCCAGAATCCTGCCAAAATTCCTGAGTCAAATTATTCCAGTTCTCTGGTTTAAGCCAATGACTTTTTTTAAAACAATAAAATGGCTTTTTACGTAGCAACTTTAGAGTTCCTGTAAAATCTCTCCTCTTACATGACTGAGGGGACTCAGTAATGTTTTTAACTGCTCATTGGAGGAAAGTAGTGTATACAACTTAAAACCTGAACTTCAGGCTGCACACTTCTCTGCCTTTGCTTTTAGTGAGGCTCCTCTTGCATGGCCTTTCTAGAGGTGTAGTTTTGTCTGAAGATTTGATCAACCATCATCAAGAAATAGACTGAAGTTGAGAACTAGAAAAATTGATCTAACATATGAGACTACCCAGTTATTTAGAGGTTGTGACTCAGGACAGAATTTGGCCTGACGTGGTGGACAGTTTGGCAAAATGCAACTTGAGACAACCTACTTTCCATTGGCTGCATATGTCTTAAGGATGGATTTGCCATGGTGGAAGAGGAATTGTTTAGGTGCTTGTAAGCAGATGGCGCTCCCCATTAAACTCCAGAAAGAATCTACATCCCACCCACTCTATTTAGTTCAATGTACTCACTTTCCAGGGTTAAGGTCTTATTAATAACAAATTGGAACAAAACAGCAAATAGTTTCCATGTTTTCTTGTAGATGCTTCTCTGCCTTAGGCCACCATGCCCTCTGCACAAAGAGCCATCCTGTCTTCCTCATTTCCAAGATGGAGTCACATCTGCCACAAAGAGTCAGCAGAAATCCATTCTTGTCTCCCTTTGGGGTTCTGTCAACAGATGAATCTTGCCACCTGCTGCTAAAGTAGCATATGGGAGTACAGTATAATTTGAGGGCACAGGGATGAATTTAGGAGAAGAAACTGTGTAGCTTTTTCTGAAGGTGCTGTGTGTTCAGTTGTGGAGTTGGAATCCCCAAGTAGTTTGGAATTCTGGAACACAGCGTGTGAGACACTGAAAACGAAATGGAACAAAGCATGAGAAAACAGGGTGCAGAAAATATGCACTATTTACACTGAAGGTGAGGTGACCTAAAGCTGTTGTCCTGATCCATCTGTAACATTTAGTTCTGTGACTGATAGTGTAGGTAAATTATTTTTTACTCTTCTCCACTAAATTTAATAATGATCTGAAACAGAGTAAGAAAAATAAGCTGCAAAACCAAATCCCAAATTTATCTTACAGCATGATGCATACTTGCTTGTTAGAACATTTGACCTCTTAGCACGTGTTACACTACCCTCTGTTATACCGCTATATAATAGGAGCTAGTTGAAAAGTAATCACAAAAGAAAAGATTATTGCCAACTAAGGAGAGGGAATATGTATCTCACTTACAGGCAGGATCTATCTGGACCTATATACTTGTAAAGAAAAACAGACTTTTCCTGTTCTGTTGTAAGTCCGTGCAGTGGCAGGCTGGGGGAGGGTGGGTGACTGCTATCCTGTAGCAGCAGTTAGGTGTGTATGTGCCACCTTTTTAAGCCAACTGGCATAGCTGACAGTGGCACCACCAGTGACTCTTCAGCAGGGGGGACCAATAGCTTTCACAGGCCCCTGGCCAAGGTGTCTGCGGGGTCCAGTTCTGCTCCCTTGTGCTGGGTGGGGCCTTGGGTAGAAGGGGGTAGGGCTAGGGACGTCCAGCCCTCACTGCTGTCCGGAGCACAGTGCTGGCCACCCAGTTTCCCTTCCCCCAGCCCTCAGAGCCATGTGAACCATATGCTCCGGCAGCAATTTAAGGGGCTGCTTTGAATCACCAGGCCCCTTTTCTTCCCACCCCGCATCCTCTGTCAGCAGGCCTGCTCCTTGGCACCACTATTGCTTAAGTCTTGGCTCTGCTAGGCTGCGTCTACATGTGCACGCTACTTCGAAGTAGCGGCGCCAACTTTGAAATAGCGCCCGTCACAGCTACACGTGTTGGGCGCTATTTCGAAGTTGAAAGCGATGTTAGGTGGCGAGACGTCGAAGTCGCTAACCCCATGAGGGGATGGGAATAGCGCCCTACTTCGAAGTTGAACGTCGAAGTAGGGCACATGTAGACGATCTGCGTTCCGCAACATCGAAATAGTGGGGTCCGCCATGGGGGCCATCAGCTGAGGGGTTGAGAGATGCTCTCTCTCCAGCCCCTGCGGGGCTCTATGGTCATCGTGTGCAGCAGCCCTTAGCCCAGGGCTTCTGGTTGCTGCTGCGACAGCTGGGGATCCATGCTGCAGGCACAGGGTCTGCAACCAGTTGTCAGCTCTGTGGATCTTGTGTTGTTTAGTGCAACTGTGTCTGGGAGGGGCCCTTTAAGGGAGCGGCTTGCTGTTGAGTCCGCCCTGTGATCCTGTCTGCAGCTGTGCCTGGCACCCGTATTTCGATGTGTGCTACTTTGGCGTGTAGACGTTCCCTCGCAGCGCCTATTTCGATGTGGTGCTGCCCAACGTCGATGTTGAACGTCGACGTTGCCAGCCCTGGAGGACGTGTAGATGTTATTCATCGAAATAGCCTATTTCGATGTAGTGTGCACGTGTAGATGTAGCCCTAATGAGTTAATGTAGTGGTACGATAGTCTTGATTATTTAGGGCTTCATGCAAAACTGATTGAAGTCAGGGGGAATCTTTCCATTGGCTTCAGTGGGACTTGGATCAGGCCCATAGTTATTGTAGAGCTAACTTACTTAATGGGCTAAAGAAATACTCAACTGATCAACAATACAAATTACTATTACTTAAGGGACTAACGTTCATCTTGCTATAGGCATCTCAGTTTACTAAGCGTAAAAAGGCAGAGTCTGCAGCCAACTATGTATTAGGGAAAGATAACAAGGCTATTTAAAAGTGGTCATTTTTAATCAAGTGTTGATTGTGATGCACATTTTATATTAGTCATACATTAAACTGATTTTTAATATGTTTTCATAAACTGAAATGTGGCCACCTTCATTTCCACATGACATCTCAAAACCCATTGAAGGCTGTTTCAGATGGCTGTAAGCATCTTCAGTAATTCTGCAGCAGCCTTGTAATCTCAGACTTAGATTGGCATCATGGGCCAGTTCTTACTTATGGGATATAGATTTGTGTAATCCACTTTCACAGCTAGCGTTGAGTTATATGTGGATCAGAAACAGATCTGAATATTAGTATGTTAAATAGCTTGAAATTAGAAATTGTAGAGACAGCTTTCTGGCTGATACAGACTTTCAAAATTCTAGTATTTCCAAAGTAGGTTTACATTTCATATTTTTTACATTCCAGTGGGCCAAATCCTGAAGTTCTTATTCTGTTTATGGTCAGTCAAAATTATTACGTCAATAAAAATTTTGGCTGAATACTGTTTCCGAATTTGGACTGTGGCCAGTTTCAGTATGAAGGAACCGATGGTACCTATGGTTTTCTTGGGTACAAGAGTAGTCTTCAGTTATTATCACAGCCAGTGTTTTTTCAGTCTTGCAATGCAGTTTTATTCGGCAATTTGGAATAATGTTATGGCATGGCTTAGGAGCAAATTAGTTTGATAAATCATCATGGCAGTTTTTTGTGGATGCCCTTTTTGTTTGTAAAATGTTGCCTTTTTTTTTTCCTAAAATACTCGGAAAAATTACAGAATACCAAAAATTAACTCAGAGACATGAGGCTCAACAGCAACTGTAACTCTTACCAATCGTAGTTTAAAAAACTCTTTTTTTTTAAATCTACTTTTTTAGAAAAGCAGAATCGATAACTAATCTACTCTAATAATAATGCAGCACATCTGCATGAGCCAGCTGGACTGGACTTGTCAAGGAACTGGCTTCAGCAGGACAACGAGTAGCCAGGCTAAAGCACAAGATGCAAATTGAGTATGTTATATGGAATCTTTGTATGCACCAGAGATTAAGAATGTGACCATCTAGTTGCAGGTGTCATGTTTGCTGGTATGTCATAAATTAGTTACTCTAGAAAAATTGCACTGAAGACTATTTTCATATATGCTGAGTGCGTACATACAGATAAATAAATATAATTTTCTGTTCGGTTAGAATGACATGTAGTACATGTCGCATTTCCCTAATCGAGCACCTTTGGGACTTGACCATTTCCAAACAAGGGAATTAGCAGGACCAGGGGAGGTCCGCCTGCCCCCAGATCCACTTCCCGCCCTGGCCAGATTGCCAGCCAGGCTGCCCCAGGCTCAGTTCCCATGCTGGGTGGCTCTGGTCTGGCTCCATCTACCCTTCCAGGCTGCTGCCACCCCGTCCCCAGTTCCCCTACCTCCCCTGCTGCAGCCTCAGCCCCAGCCTCCCTGATGAGCTGCCACAGCCCCGGATCCTAAGTTTATTAGGCTCTGAGCTGCTGGGCATGTTGTTGGACCAGAGAGTCCCAGTTTAGGAAGGTACAACCTGTACTTTTTTCATTGTCCATGTCTGGTTCCCATACATGGTGTATAATGTCTTGTAAATATGTTTTTCATTAGTGATCATTTCACCTTAATGAATTTAAGGTTGAAGATAGAAGGTAGAAATAAGAGGGCGATATGTGTAAAGGTACGTTGTTGACTTGCCGTTTTAAAACATTAAATGGCATATACAGACTGTAAGTTAGCCACACAGGACAACACTCTGGAGAACCCATCTATTAGCTGGCACCAATAGGTGCAAAAGACAGATCCTCAAAACTGAGATTAATTAGCTGATTATTTTTATTCATGGTACAACAGGTCAGCCTGAAGTGTTGCATCATAACCTAGGCCTATCTTATGTAATAACAAAAACTACCTAGCGTTATTTCCCCACTTCACGTTGCTCTCCAGTCTACGTGGTAATTAACTTGATTAGATACCTTGTACACGAAAGCACTCTGATTTGTAATCAAACCTTGATTATATTGATTGTATATTTTACTCTCCTACCCTTCATTATTTAAACTAGATCCCATGACAAAATGTCAAGTGCAAAGCTGTGTGCTAAGGACTATTATACTGTTTATGTAAGAGCTTTGACTGGGCTGGACCCACTTGCTGCGTGTATGGGAAACTGCAATCTGTTTATCTTCTGTTTACACATTAATTGTATATCTAATAAGATTTTTGTCTAAAAAGTAGTTATTTTTATTTCACCTGCCATGATTATAAATACTAATAAATATTTTAAATGCTTCTGATTTTGAAACATCGCTGGGTTCAGTAGAACACACAAAGAAGTTGCAGACCTCCAAAAGGGCCTGATATAACTCTCACATTTATTTGTGCAGAGGGCTGTCATAGAGTCTATGTCCTACAGAAGTTCCACTCCCGGTTCATTATTAGGATTTGGAGCAACAGAAGTGAGACTGCACACCCCTACAGTCAATCCATCCATCCATCAATAAATATATCATCATAGATTTTACATAAGGTACATTGCTTTCTGGACAAGATATTTTAGCCAGTGCTTTTTTTTTCCTAGGAAGAAAGGTGGCAGAACTCAAATCCAACACCATCCCCCACCAGTGGCCCCAAACTGCCCCCCAGGCTTAACCCCTCTGCACGGCGCCAAACTGCCTCCCTCCTACTCCTTGGCTTAACACACATACCCCGCACAGCCCCAAATGGCACCCAGACATAACTGCCCACCCCCCCATGCAGCTCCAAATAGCACCCAGGCTTAACCCCTCCCACTCCCTGCGCGGCCCCAGACGGTGCTCAGGCTTAACACACAGTCCCACACAGCCCCAAACCCAGAATTCACTTACCCACTTGCACAGAAACTCCATGTGCTGCTGCTCCTGCATATTCCCAGCCAAGCTCTCTGGCAGTGCAGTTGGGGCAGCCCCCAGTGCCTTACCAGGATGGGAAACTAGCACTCAATGTGATTGGTTTAATTTGAGCCCAGATTAATTTAATTGGTTTCAATTTGAGGCCAGATCCCTCCTGCCAGCTGTTAAACCAATTAAATCAAGTGCTTACCTTTCAGCGCAGTGGGCAGGGCAGGGAGCCTAAAGAGTGAGTGGCAAGAGCTGCAAATGTCTCCTTTAAGAGCCACATGTGGCTCGGAGCCGCCCTGTCTAACTAGCTTCCAGTATGGGGACACTGGGGAAGAAGGTGGCAGAATGCATTTCCACTGTGTTCCGCTGGAGGAAAAAAAGCCCTGATTGTAGTTAGGCAGCCGGGATCCATGTACCAGGAGTAATTTACACCATGAAGCTATAGCTACACTACCAGGTTATTTTGAAATAAGATATTTCAAAAAAGCTCTTTCAAAATGATACAGCTACACACAAAATGCATTTTGAAATCGCACTCAGTGCTATTTCGAAATAGTGCCATTGGTGCCATTATGACTTATTTTGAAATAGGTGTTATTCCTCCTACAATGAGGATTACTGATTTTGAAATAATGCACCCACTATTTCAAATGTACTTCATAATATCATGTGCATAGTGTAGACACTAGCAGTTATTTTGAAATAATGGCTGTTGTTTCATAATAACTCTTTAGTTTAGACTTAGCCTAACAGTCCTGTATTCTATAATTTCGATGATCTGGGAACCTACAACTAGGTTGTGAAGTTGTGTAACTTAACACTCATCCCATATTTCCATTTGATTGCTACAGATTTTATCCCTATATGAAGCAAATTGTTGGCATTTTGTACTTCAAAAGTGCTACGGCTTCAATCTCCTTTGCAAGGAGTGTTGTTCTGCACGTAGCTGTGACCTCCAAAGAGCTCAGGACACTAAATCTGATGAAATACTCTGTTTACTTCAGACTTCCACCACCTCACTCTGACCTGTTAAAATGTTATGGTTACCACCAGATTGAGAAATGTGCATATGCCCGAAAGGCAAACCTTCGTGATCAGCCTTAGGCATTGTTTTCTCCTTGACTGTTTATTTTCTCCTTGATTATGCAAGCTTAAAAGCATTAAAACATTAGTGGCAGGGTAAAAACGGCTAAAAGCAGTTGTATAAATCCCTTAGCAATGCTCAGGTTTAACAATAGACATATTTGTGCATAGCAGTGTTTTTGATCATTGCTAAAATCTGCTTTTGATGAGGTAAATTATTAAATTTCTGGACCTTTGATGGCTTGATTGCCTATTGGGACATAGCCTTTTACTACAAAAATTAGATTTTTTACTGCAGGCCTAGTGAACCTCCAGCCCATGGGGCGATTGCAGCCTGTGCTGGTTTATGTATTCTGGCCCATGGCAAGTCTTCGGACCATGGGCTGGATTCTGAGGCCTCAGCACCCACTTCTCTGCTCTCCCCACAGGGCTGGAGCTGTGAACACCAGCTTGGTGACGTGCCCCTAACAGTCCTGAGGTGTAGGGGCAATCAGGGAAGCTCTGCATATTGTCCTCATTCCCCCGTGCCAGCTCCACAGCTCCCATTGGCTGGGAAATACAGCCCATAGGAACTGCAGGGACAGTGTCTGTGGCGCCAGCTGGTCTCTCTGCCTCGGGGCCAGGTAAGGTGGCTGTTTCTGGGAGTAGCACAGACCCAGGACAGGCAGGGAGCCTGCCTTAGCTCCACTGCACTGCAGACGGGAGCCACCTGAGGTAAGCACTATTCAGTGGGAGTCTGCACCATGAACACCTCCTGCCCCACAAGTCCCTGTCCCAGGTAGAACCCCCTTCAGCACCCTAACTCTCCCCCAGAGCCCTCAACCCCCCCATGCACCCCAATCCTCAGCACCCTCTTGCACCCCAACTCCCACACCCAACACTTGGTCCAGCCCATATCCTCTTCCCACACCGTGAACCCCCCGTTTCTGGCCCTAACACGCAGCCTAGGTGAACACCAAGTCTTTCCCTCCTCCTCCACCACAGTGGGGCTGTGCATAGAAACACATCTGGTAATTTTCTCTGGGTTACTGGTGCCTGACAGAAAAGAAGTTCCCCACCCCTCCTTTATTGGAGACCATATTATCAGTGAGCAGCCAACAAAGAGTGAGTGTCAAAATGACATACAGTGGTCAATACACCAGCTCTTTTATGCTTGACACACTGGATTCAAATGCTCTCTTCATATTAAGTACTTCTCATATTGCCAAAATGATCATATTTCCATTCGTTTGATTTTGCAAATCTATCATGCAGTTTGGCTCAGTAAATGGGTACTGTACCTGGTCAACGCTATGCATTTCATCCAGTACTCAGAATCCCTCATTTCATGAGCACTAATAAGTTATAACAACAGTGATAGTCTATGGGTGTATTTTTGTTCTTTAGTAATAAAGAATAATGGTTAAGGCTTAACCATACCCAGCTGACAAGCTGTGAAACAAAGCTGTCCTAGGCTACCTTTCCTGCTAAGGGGTATTTAACATCAAATTTGTTAACATACAGAATGTGCACATATAGACAAGTAGGGTAATATGCTGGAGAGATTTGTGGAAGCTCCTTGGTCAGTTTCTGCTGCCAAATTAAAAGAGGGTTGAGATGACCTTGCAGCTTTGGATGGATTTTTCTTCTCTGAACGTTGCTAACATGCCCCTGCCAGGGATTACTTTTATCCCCCAGGCTCATAAAGGTGATTTAGAGGAGAATGTTTTTCTTCTGAAAAGTAGAAAACTAGTTTTTGCATCGAGGAGAGACCAGCTGCCCTAAAATGTCTGTGCCTGGCCACTCATTTCCAACAACACATGCCAAATGTGCAGGGCAACATGTGGCCTGCAGCCCCTCAGCCCCCACATGCCTCGAGTACTGGAGTCACACACGTCCTACTTCCCTACCTCCCCACTCACAGCACTTATGGAGCATTCAAATGGCTTGTTTTATGTTCCATTTCCCCCCTCCCCTGCCCTCCCAGAGCTGGAATGTCCCAAATCACCTGTTTGCCACGTTTCAGCTCCTGGAGGGAAGGGGAGGAGCAGGGATGGAGTACGAATCAGTCAGTCCGCATGTTCTGAAAGTGCTGGGAGGGAGAGGGAGGAGCAAGAAGATGTGGGGCTCTGGTGCCCTGGTCCACGAAAGCTTGAGGGGGCTGTGCCTGGGTGAGAGCCACGTGGGCCGTAGGTTGCTGCAGCCCAATGAAGTAAGAGGACCACTCATGCAGCCCACACACTATTCAGGGTTGCCCTTCCCTGTGCTGTACTGTTAGTATACTTTTCCGTTGTATATATTTTAGGGAAAATACATAAATGGTTCCAGGGAAGTGCACTTACTTGTAAGATTATTTGTCTGCTTGAGTTACCTCTACTTCTTGATTATGGTAAAATGTTTTGTTTAAATGGGAAAATAAATCAGACTCCCACTTCCACAGTCGTCTTCTCTGCAAGTACAGCACTCCTGGGACACAGAATTTATCACATATTAAGAAGGAGAATTTTTGTGAGAGTTCCTTAATTAAACATTGTAAGACTTCACTGGCAGAGATAAATTATAGCTTTAATGCATATTCTGCTTGTTCAAGCAACAAGATTTGGTGGGGAGGGGAGCATTGGAATTGCATGATATTTTGCTTTTAATGATTTGTCTCTGAAAATGAAAACATGAATGAGTTTACGACAAAATTCCTTCTTTGGTGTTTTAATTAGGGTGAAATTTGGGTTAAAACAACTTGAACAATTGAAAGTCTACACTTGTCACCTTCAACTTGTAAGTCTATTTTGCTGACAAACGCAAATCAACTATTTCCTTGGGTATCCGCGTGACAGAGTAATGATTGCAACATGGGTGACATGGTACATTTTGAAATGCTTTCCCAGTCTGCTAGCTCTGCAGTAGTCAAGTCATCAGCAAGCCTAGAATTATTGTGAATAACACAGATGTACTCCCTGCCAACATTCATCATTAATTTACTATGTAAATATTTACCACAAAAAACATTAAAAGAATGGTAAGGATCTGCTATAAATACCAAGAAAGACATACACTCACAGTAAAAGCTTAATTTCTTTATGCTAGATATTCTTTGATATGTGCAATATGTTTCTAGCAAAATTATTTTAGAGACTCCATTCGCCTCCTAGGTTTTGCTGCTGCCACAATTATTCTTTACACTGACAGGGCACTTATCTGCAAGTGGCAATGTGGAGGTTATGTGGCCATCTAACCCATCACATCTTTTTCCCCTGGAATCTTTGAAATGAACAACATAAGAAGTCTATCTGGGGCAAAAATTCCACACTATGAGACATTTCTTAAAGGAGAATGATGTGGTTTTGTGACTGTTCTGAATATAAAGATTAATTTTAAAGCTTCGCAGTAAGATGGGTGGATAAGCTGAAGTGTTTTTGTTAGTAATGCGTCAGAAATGTTTTGCTATTTTGTTTCAAAGTGACATAGTTTTGATTTTTGGTAAAATTCCTGGATAGAGACTGCTTTGCATGCAAGCAGGACAAAACTGCAAGACTTACTTTTGCTAAAAGAAAGATTTGCATTAGCAAAGTGTTAATGTACAGAGGAAAAAAGAAACAGTAATGCCGTAGGGGTGACAAAATGTGTGGTTTTGTGTTATTTATTAAGGACTGTCTCGTATACACATGCATTGCAGCTCTTGAGTTATTTAATTTTTTTACCGAATTTGAAAAAAATGGCTCTTCTTGCTATTTTGGTTGCTGACTTCTGCTTTAGAAGCTTTCTCATGCTGTGTGTGGCAGTAGCTCGGAGCAGGGGATGTGGCAGGGATACAGGGGTGTTGTACAAAATGTAAAATTTGGAGCAAAAATCTCCATGGAAATTCAAATTTGAAATGATAAAAAACAAATGGATACTCTATACAAGCCTATTACATTGATCACTTGGGAATGCAAGCTATGAATACAGTGCAAACTGGTACAGTATGTAAACGTGTCCGTCCAACTGTTGGAGCCTCCACTAAAAGAAGTATTAAACCTGTATCTGTGTGTATACCCAAATTTACCTTTGCAAAAACAGTATCAGCCCCATTAAGTCACAGACATTTGGGGCAACGGGGCAGTCTGAAAATCTGAAGTGGGTCTTACCCATGAAAGCTCATTACCTAATAAATACATGTGTTAGTCTTTAAGGTGCTACAGGACTGCTTGTTTTTTGCAAGGTCATTCATGTGATTGTGTTGCCTGTGTAATTCAGTGTTTTCCACACATCATTTTCAACGGCTGACTTAGAAAGATAGGTCTTGCAGCAGGAAGCCAAATGGCAAATTGTTTCAAGGAGGGCTCAGAAAATGTCCCCTTGACCCACCCAGTACCATAATAAGACAGAGCAAAGCAGGGCATTTGGCCCATGTCTGTGCTGGCCCCTGCCCTGGCCTGGACAAGCAGCTTTCAGGAACTAAGGGGGAAGGATAGCTCAGTGGTTTGAGCTTCAGCCTGGCTAAACCCAGGGTTGTGAGCTCAGTCGTTGAGGTAGGCCATTTAGGGATTGGTACAAATAGATGTCAGGGATGGCACTTGGTCCAGCCAAGAGAGCAGGGGACTAGACTAGATGACCTCCTGTGGTCTCTTCCAGTTGTAGGGGATGTGTATCTCCACATATATAAGGGGATAACCTCTTCTCTCATGCTGCAGGGCTCTGCCCCCTGCTCTGGGAGGGGACAGGCTGGTTGATCCTGCTTAAGCCAGGGGGCTGGACTTGATGATTGACTGAGGTCCCTTCCAGTCCTTGAATTCTGACTCCCTGGTCTCAGGCTGCTGCTGCATCCACATGCATTGGGCCAGCAGTTTGGTGCCTTCCCTTACAGGGGAAATAAGACTTCTGGAATTTCTTGGAGCTCATTATTTTATGATGAGTTTGCCACAGTAAAGGCAGGTAAAATAATTATAGGAATTATTAGAATTATTTTGCCACCTATTTTATGTTCCTTTATTTATATTATTGTTAAGAATCACATTTTATTTATTGATCGCTTTTTTTAATTATTTATGTGAAATATGTTCCTAATATTGTTGAAAATATATTTTTTGTTATGTCACTATGCTAATTAATATTTTTTGTGGATTTTTCTTGAGGCAAAGATAAATAAAAATTAGTAAACTAGAGCCATTTTTAATTGGGAGGAGAGGGGGGCGCATAAAATAATATTTTGTCTCAAGCACAAAAATATCTAGTTATCTAGCCCTGCCCCCACCTCAAAATATGTGCCAAATGGATTTGCACTGACTGATTTGAAACCACAACATGTAGTGTATGCTGGAGTGCTGGCAAGTGGGAATAGAAAGGCTTAATAGTGACAAAATGGCTATCGCTGAAAAATAAACGGGATGCTCCTTTTCAGGGATATCTGGTGCCTTGCAAAATTAACACGAGTCCTCAGGCTATGTACTCGCATGAATGTCCTTCATGCATTTAACTGGTATCATTCAAAACACAGAACAGTGAAAAAGCACATGTCACTGCAGAAAATTGAATCCTTCCCTTTACGGTCGGGATATTTAAAAAAAAAATTATAGGGCCTGAAGCAGCTACCAGATTGGAAACAAGACCTTTGTCAAGTGACACCGTTTCACATCATATCATGGATGAGGATGTTCGAGGGCACCAGCTTTTAAAACTCAGCAGTACTGACTACTGTATTTAGCAAATCAGCTTGATGAGTCAGCTGTGGTCACTGGTGCTTCACAGGAGCTAGGGTTTGTGTGGTCTATTTCTGATAGTTCTGTTGGAGACTTTTGTGAAGACTTGCCAGCGTGTACAACAGAAAGCTACTTCAGGCTTGAGCCTCTTCAGGCAGCAAAGATTCAACCTACATTACAATGGAGATTTTCTCACCACCCATGGTACTAGCAGAGAGGTTAGTCTGTACTCCAACAAAACAAAGCAGCAGAAATGTAGCACTTTCAAGACTAACTAAAGGATGTATATATACAGTACCCATGGTACTGTAATGCATAATTAAAGCCTGTGTGTAAAACTGCTAAGTAAGTGCAAGGTGTTATTTAAGAAAAAAAAGTTAAAGTCACAAACATTTCCGTAATAGAAAATGCGCAGTATGAAAATTCGTCTCTTTACCAAAAAATTCTCCCCAAATTTTGCCATTTATGGGAGTATTAGAACATTAAAAATAGGCATATTTTTATCAAAATGTTTATTACCATGACCATTTTGCCCAGAAACTGATTTAATTACTAATAAGTCTAAGGGGCCAAATCAAGAAGTGTTCAGAGCAGCGCTAAGGCTACCTGGAGGTACTGCATACCTCCTATGGCCCTGAATCTTCACTGTATCCAAGTGAGGGCCAGCCAGCCCGAGACCAACTGGCGCCCTGCAGGAGCATCTTTGGCACCTTCCTTCCATTTGTTAAATATTTGAATACCTTATTTTTATTGTATGCATAGCCCTTTTCATGGCTGATTTTTCATGCATTATTTATTGCTGTCATATAAGACTATGCATTTGCATACTAGGATCTGTAAGTCTGTATTTATTCATGCCATACATAAGCAAATTTTTAAAAAAACCAGTTACTCTAAGCTTCTAAGAACTTTTTAATTTTAAGAACAATTGTAATGTTCTAACATCCAGAAACTGAATTGTGCACCAATTCTAGGTAGATGACTGTTAAATAGCACTTCCTATATTGAGCTCCTGAAGGCTACTTTGGAGGCATCTTTTATTTTTTTATGGGGAGAAACAGACAGTATTAGGGAGCACACAAAGGGCTTAGAAAGCTATACATATTACAGGTGTGTCCACGCTTGCATTCCTCTTTCGAAAGAGGCATGCAAATGAGGTAAATAAGAAATGCAAATGGTGCATGAATTTGCGTATTTGGCACCTCATTTGCATATTCTAATTTCAAAAGAGCATCTTTTGAAAGAAGAAAGCCCCTGTAGATGCTGCTCTTTCGAAAGTAAACCCCATCTTTGAAAGAATCCTTCTTCCCATTAAATAAAGGGAGGAAGGATTATTTCGAAGATGGATTTACTTTAGAAAGAGCAGCGTCTACATTGGCTTTCTTCTTTCGACAGAAGCTCTTTCGAAATTAGAATATGCAAATGAGGGGCCAATATGCAAACTTATACTTCATTTGCATGTTTGATTTACCTCATTTGCATGCCTTTTCCAAAAGAGGAATGCAAGCGTAGATGCACCCTACCTGTTAAGTATGGCAAAAGAAATCACAGCATTTCTTTTCAAGTGTTGCACAGATAGGGGTTTAATGATATGGAGATACACATCTCATAGAGCTGGAAGGGACCTCAAGAGGTCATTGAGCGCAGTCCCCTACCCTTTTGGCATGACCAAGCAACCTCCCTTTCTTCATCTATTTGTCCCAAACCCATAAATAGTCTCCTCAAGAGCTGAGCTCACAGCCCTGGGTTTAGCAGGCTAATGCTCAAACCACTGACCACAGCAGCCAGGTGCTAGAGATATTTATCAAATATATTCTGTTGCTACTTATTCTCTTCAAATTGTAAAGCTCAGGTACACTTTCACAATTATGCAATAAAACAAAGTTCACCATATCACGCGGGGGCTGTCACTTCAGTTCATTCTGCCATCTGACTGACTGAATGACAAGGCTCGACCCCTTACAAGCCCGCGAGGGCCTGGCTAACAGCATTCTTGGAGATTTGAGGAAAATGTAGTTCTCAGAAAGTCTGTAAGGTTCCGTGAGATTCTACAAAGGTACAGAACATTTTAGATGGTCAGTGGAAAAAGGAATCCAGAGAAAGAATACCTGAAACATTTTACTTCAGACATTCTATTCTCCCCTTTCATTGCTAACAACAAAACCAGCACCTTGAGCCTGGTATTCCGCAAGCCTGGCACCACCTGCCTCTCTATCCAACCATGGTCTAAACTGTGGAAATTGGTGGCAACCACAAGCTTATTTTGGTTCCTTGATCATGGACAGCAGGTAACAGATACAAGGGAGGGCATTCCCAAACTGCCTTGCCAACACTCCAGACTCAGGTTCCTCCTCTCCAGTGCAGCTTCCTATGGCTTCTGGGAATTCCCAGGCTTCAGCCATGTCGAGGTTGGGTCGGTGCACCCTCCTTGTGCTTCCAGACTGGGGAGGCTGCAGGTCTGCACTGCCTGCCCTCCCTGTGCTTCTGGGTCAGGGAGCCAGGGCCCTGTGCTGCTCCTTGGGGAAGGATGGTGGACTGAGGGACTGCCTCTACAGTGGGAAGGCTCAAGTGACAGGGGCAGGGGCAGGGCCAGGATCTTACCTCCTCCAGCCCTAGGTTCACCCATCACCTACATCCTTGGTCCTTACCAGACAACCAGCAGACCTCAGAGTAGCAGAAAAGACTGGTTTAGATCCCAGCAAAGGATCAGGTAAAGTGCAGTTCTCCTGACATACCCACCCTTTCTGTGTCTGTAGGGGCACACTCCATCTGTGAGCTGAGCCACTAAGTAGGCTTAGAAGACAGGACAAACTATCCTGTTAGGTTTTCCTTTCCTTCTCCTTCTTATGCAGGTTAATTAAGCCTCCCTGTAATGTAGACTTTTAAAAGGAGAGATTCTGATCTATAAGACCACCTGTTAATTTTTATGCAATTTCCTTTTTGATCTTTGTGTCTCCTGGCTTCAGTGAAGGACGTTGGAATCAAGAATGAACGCGACAGTAGCTCTGACCCCATGGCCTGATAAAGAGAGGGAATGGTTGATTCAACAGTGGATGTATTGTAGACTGCAACCCAGGCTCCTTGGATTTAGCGTGGGTGCTGGGAAGAACTGGAGCTCTGAGATATGCAGAAGGTCAGCCTAAATCAGCAGTTCTTCACATTCATTGCACAGTGACAGGGTCAGTCCCAGACTTCAGCCGGCAGTCCCACATCCCGCAGTTATACAAAAATATCTCATAGGGCTGCCAATTCAAATCTGGGGCTCCCTGGCCAGCCGGGGATCCCACAGATGTCACTGCCAGCAGGGCTCTGTGCCCCAGCCATCTTCCAGCCAGGGGGCTGCCATGTTTCCCCTGCCCCCAGTTTTTTGGAAAACTTATACAGGACAGGCAGCCCTGGCAGGGGATCCCACGGGTGGGGCTGCCTGTCCTGCATAAGTTTCCCAAAAATCTGGCAACCTTACACTGTGATGACCTCTTTTTGGTGCCAAAATTATTACTTGACTCTTGGAGGAGGGCTGAAGACTGAGCCTTGCTGCTCTGGGCAGGAGAGGGGTAGGGGAGAAAAGCCAAAGTCCAAGGATTTCTACCCTGGGCAGTGTGTATGTAACTTTAGCCCTGTGGGATGAGGATTGGACTTCAGACTTGCTGGAGCCCATGACCAACATCAGCCTTGATGACCCCCATTTAAAGGGGATTGCAAATCGCTTTGGGGTCCTGATCCACAGTTTGAGAAGTCCTAGACGAGATGATCTGGTAGTCACTTCTGACTTTAAACCAGGTCTCTAACTGGGGTAGCTCCATAGTGAGAGTACTTGAACTGCCATATTCCAATGCTGCTGTCAGAGATGGGCAGTTTTACTTTGTGGTAAGATATCCTGTGGTCTTGCTGGTGGAGGCTGTTGAACTGGCACATCCCATCCCACAGCAGTGATACCATCCGCAGTCCCTTCCAACAGCCTGGCCATTTTTGGAGCTGTACTGGCAGACCCTGGAAGTACTGTGCATTTCACGACTCCTTGACCAAGCCTTCCAATAAGGCAACTGTAGAAAAAATTTTCCTTATATGGTTATCCTGTGACTGCAGCTAGCAAAATGGAGGGATGGATTAGATTTCACTGCTGCTAAAGTCACATTAAGGGGACATGTGCAACCCAAACAATGACACTTTAAAGGCATAAAAGACCATGTTATCTTAGAGTCCTGTGGCACCTTATAGACTAACAGATATGGTGCTACAGGACTTCTTGGTGTTTTTGAAGATTCAGGCTAACTTGGCTACCTGCCTGATACATGTTCTCTTAATGTCTCAGGTTCATAGCGCTTTGCCTTGGATTGATTTAACACTTTTGAAACAAAGAGTTGAATAGCCTGAAGGTTACAGTATAGTGGAGCCAATTAACTGAGCTATTTCTTGGCTTTTAAGAGACATTTCATTTAGTATTCTCTCCAGTCTGATTTTCACAGAACTAAAGGCTCATGAATTAGAAACTGTCAAGGCCTACACTTCACATCAGTAGTGGGGAATAGAGGTTACTGGACCGAGTAAAACTATTTGAATCAGTGGCCCATATGAAACGTGCAGAAACCACCATCCAGCTAAGCTTTCCTGCTTGAAGAGGGGCATAAGCAATTTAAAATGTCTCCATTTTAAAACGTCATTTCTCATTGAAGACAAAGGAAAATAACTGAAGAAATGTCACATCCTGTGTCACTGAAATACTAACGATTACTCACATCTTCTGAAATCATGAGCTATGAATTTTGAAGAAAAGTTTCTGAGAAGTCTGGAAAAAATGGAATAATGGGACTTCATTTTAACCAACCTTAATTCTGGCATTTCTTAAGTTTTGAGGGCTGGTCTTCGAAACCTTTGTAATGCTCTTTCAACTTTCCTTTTACAGTTAATGGGTATGTAGGCTTGGAAACAAAGTAGTGTATGTCACTGTGTCTAGAGTTAACTCTTTCAGGCATATATAAGTGAAGGATTCAAAGGGTTTATGTGAGAGCATGATGGGTGCTAATTGCTGTAGACTAGTAAGCAGAGTTTATGGCTGCTATCTTCCAAAGCTTTGTGCACATTTCCAATGCCTGCACACAAAGGCTGCATCTACGCTACAGTCCCCTTTTGAAGGGGAATGCAAATGAGGCAAATTGGAACTGCAAATGAAGTGCCAGTTTACATATCTCACACTTGATCTGCATAATCACATTTTCAAAAGAGAGCCTTTCAAAAGAAAAACAGCAATGTAGACAGCGTTCTTTTGAAATAAAACCCCATTTTCGAAAACACCCTTCTTCCTAAGTTTGAATGGGGACTGTAGTGTAGATACAGCCAGAGATAATTGTGATGGAATATGTTTTTCTGTGACTTTGCAATGCACCAAAAATAAAGTCTCAAGGAAGAATGGGACTGCTTTTTTGTTTTGATAGTATATAGACTAGCATGGCTCCCTCTCTGTTACTATACAACCTATCAATTGCATATTGCAACCTCACAAGCTCTCATTGGTATCACTTACACAGTAGCTCTCTAAATAATTAAATCCAAGATGGTCAAAGATCCTATCAATAAAACTATAAAGGCTGACTGCAAAAGGAATGAATATTTCATAAATCATCTCTCAGGGAAACATGCAAGACCTACAAACTTAGTCTGACTATTTAATGCAAATGAGGACCACATTTTCAACAAATCATATTTGGAAAATTACTGAAATCCTGTGATTGGCTCACAAGATAGTGACTGCGTTTTTAGTTTAAAAGCAAATATCTTACCTGTACTGCTCCATTTCTAGATATTATTAGCAACTTTGTAATACTGGTAAATAACTTCTCCTGCCCCTGATTAGAACCAGCCTTTCTGAATGCTTATATGTTTGTTACCACACCACAGCAGTGACAGACTTGCCAGTGACTGCTTACAATATTATTGAGTGTAGGGTAAGAGTGGAGAGCATATTTTTAGGCTCTGAGCCTTCAATACGCACATTTAACTTAATGCAGGTGAATAGTCCTACAGGTTTCATGTGGACAATTAAACAAGCAGATATGTGCTGGCAGGATTGAGGCCCTTAGACATCATAACTGTTATTGATACAATTGATGACTTAGTTTTTCATAAAATTATTAAGTTAGTTGAAATAAGATGTGGACGAAACTGATCTTCCTTGGCCCATAGCAATTTAGCCAATAGTTCATTTGCCAGCCTAGGATAATATTTCATTTGATGATACATGTGACACTATGCCCCCACTAGTCTATGCAAATATGTTTTGAATATGCATACCTCAAATATGCTTTATGCAAAAGGGGTCAAGAAACCAATCATTCAAGAGCTTATAATTCCCTAAATGTGTAGATTCTATTTGTGTGCATGGATCTTTCTTGTGTGTCAAGTTTGAAATATGAAATGTAAACCTGACTATTAATCTAGATCTTCTAGGGAAAGAAAGAACTTAATGGACTGGTGCTCAATGAAATGACCTGTGAATGGTCTTTTTTACCCCCAAGCTGTGGTGTGTCTTACAAAGACATGTGACCATGCCACCTGGAGCTGGAATCCATCCTGACATTCATATTTTTCCAGTGCAGTGGGGAGAACGAAACAAAGAAAGGCTTCCTGCCCCAAGGAAATTTTATTCAAGGGATGGGAAGGAAACAATATTGTCAGATGGCTTCACAGCCTATTCCTCAAGCTCACCAGGAGGGGGGGCAAAACAAGCAGTTGCCCCAGAACTTGGCAATTCAAAAGGGCCAAATCTCCAGCCACCACTGCTTCTACGATAGTGACTGCGGCCAGAGCCCCATGCCCTTAAAATTGCCAGTGGAGCACCATGTAGCGTACTCCAGGTGGATCTCAGGAATGACTGGGGAGCCCAGGGAGTGGCTCAGCATGCTCCAGGCGGTGCTGAGGGCTGACTGCCCTCTGTGCCACCCATTCCAAACAAGGCCCCACCCCACTGGGAATGGGGAGCCACCCTCCCCACCTTGCCTAGGCATCTGGCAAGTCAGTTGGCCCCTTTGCTGGTCCCCATCACAAGAGGGCACATGAAGAGACCTGGGTGCAAAGAACTCTAATGAAGAGGGGGAGAAGCAGCTGGGCCTAGGTCAGAAAAAAAAAGATGAGGTTTGGTCTGAAGGACTTTACCTGAAATAATGATTTGTTACAATTCCTCTTGGTATATCTGGCTTAGATGGTTTGTTTAGTTTATTTTAACTTACAGCCACTTAAATCCCAGTTTTTATAATTAATAAAATCACTAAATTTTTATTATCAAATACAATGTAAGTAATTGTTAACAGGGGCCAGGATTTAGACTACAGCTATACATAGCTTTCTTTCAGAGATTAAAGGGCTGACCTTTATAAGCACTGTGTGTGTAAAACTTTTATGCAGTGTGATGGACCTCCCCGTATGTTCTATGGAAAATGGGTGATGAATATAAATATGCATAACTCAGAGGTGCTTTGGAGAAAATGCCTTTTGTAACCTATTGTTTTGATCGTATTAGCTGCGGAATCTGTATATCATATTTTTGTGCATACATAATTCTTCTGTGTGAAGTTGGAAATACAAAGTGTATGTCTGTTTATAATTTAAAGGTGCTAAAGACAGCCATTCCTGATGATCCAGGAACAACCCAAGGGGAGGTTATCTACCCTAATGATTGGACAATCAGACTGATGGCTTGTAAATGGCTTTGTGTGTCCTGTAGGTCACACAAAAGTGAGGCGGTTGATCTAGAAAGAAATGTGACCATACCACATGGGACAGGAATCCATTTTGGAATTCAGAATTTTTTCATCCTGTGTGGGGTTAAGAGGTGAAGGAGGAAGGAATGGACAAAGGATTCCTGCCCAATAGGAATCTTTCAGCTCCTTTGTCTTCAGCCTGCCTTGGAAATTGCCTGACACACTCTGGCTGTGTCTACATTTGCATTCCTCTTTCAAAAGAGGCATGCAAATGAGGAAAATCAAAAATGCAAATGAGGTGGAAATTTCCATATCTGGCACCTCATTTGAATATCTTATTTCGAAAGAGCTTCCTTTTTTTATGGGAAGGATGCTTTCAAAGATGGGGTTTACTTTCAAAAGAACAGTGTCTACACTGGTTTTCTTCTTTTGAAAGAAGCTATTTTGAAATAAGAATATGCAAATGAGATGTCAGATATGCAAATTTACACCTCATTTGCATGCCTCTTTCAAAAGAGGAATGCAACTGTAGACACAACCCCCTCAGAAGAAACAGAAGAGCTTTATAGTGAACTGAAAACCCAGGTCAGGATAGTAACAGAGAGATAGCCGTGTTAATCTATATCCTATCAAAACAAAAAACCAGTCTAGTAGCTACTGGGCTGCTTTTTGTTTAGGTCAGGATAAGATTATTTCTGACCTGAAACTTTCACCTGGTATAAAAGCAGCTATTTAGGGTAATAATTCACAAGTAAATAGATTTGTAGTGGAATAACTCATGCACAGTGGTAGCCCACAGCTAGCTAATCTCCCCTTTATTAATAAAGGGGCTAACCTGGTGAACCCTCCCTGTGCAAATCTTTTGGAGAGAGATGGATTTATTTGGAGCTTTGGTCCTATTTGGGGCTCTGCTCCTGGGTGCTGTCAAGTCCCTGTAACTGACCCCTCCCAGAGCTGTTATCAGTGTCTGTGTTACTCTGTTGCAGGGGCTGGGGGGAAAGCAGAGCTTCTGGCACAGTAGGACAGAGTGTTTGGTTGTCCCAGGGTGTGGCTACACTTGCATTCCTCTTTCCAAAGAGGTATGTAAATGAGGGAAATAAAAATGCAAATGAGGCACACATTTGCATATTTGGCACCTCGTTTGCATATACTTATTTTGAAAGAGCTTCTTTCGAAAGAAGAAAACCAGTGTAGATGCTGCTCTTTAGAAAGTAAACCCCATCTTTGAAAGAATCCTTCTCCCCATTGAAAGAATCCTTCTTCCCAGGGTGCATCTACATGAGCCAGCTATTTCGAAGTAGCTGGCACAACGTCGAAACAGCACACATCTTGTCTACACATGCTGTGCGCTATTTTGACGCTGAAATCGACGTTAGGCGGCAAGACGTCAAAATCGCTATTCCTATCTGGGGATGCGAATAGCGCCCTACTTCAACATTCAACGTCAAAGTAGGGCACGTGTAGATGATCTGCATTCCGCTACATCGAATAGCAGGGTCCTCCATGGCGACCATCAGCTGAGGGGTTGAGAGACGCTCTGTTCAGCCCCTGCAGGGTTCTATGGTTGCCACATGCAGCAGACCTTAGCCCAGGGCTTCTGGCTGCTGCTGCTGCTGCAGCTGGGGGTCCATGCTGTGTGCACAGGGTCTGCAACCTGTTGTTGGCTCTGTGGAGCTCATGCTGTGCAGGCTGAGTGTGTCTGGGAGGGGCCCTTTAAGGGAGCGGCTTGCTCTTGCCCCAGAAGGGCTAGTCCAGCCTGTGACCCTGTCTGCAGGCTTTGCTGGCCCCTTATTTCGACAGAGAGTGCTTGTGTGTGTGGACGCTCTGCATTTCCTCCCAGGGCGGCTCCTTTCGACGTTCCCCGTTGCTACTTCGACGTTGAACGTTGACGGCACCAGCCCCAGAACACGTGTAGACGATACATGTCGAAGTAGCCTATTTTGATGTTCTTACTTCGAAATAGGCTACTTCGATGTAGTGTGCTAGTGTAGACGTAGCCCCAGAGTGTTGCCATTGACTTCAGTGTGCCTTCAGATTGAATGCACAATCTGGAATGTTGGAATTCATTTACCAATTCCATTGATTATATTTGAGAATGAATGGAATCACAATCTGTCTTCCAGAATTGTGTAGGCTCTGCATTACCTAAAGAAGAAGAGAAACAAAAAAAGAACCCTTATTTTTGTCACTATGTTAAGCAGAACTCTGACTGACTATATATTGGGAGCAGATCCATTGAGTAAAATGTATAATTAAAAAGCAGCTTCTCACAACGCTTCATGCTGTAGGAAAATTGTGGGAAGCCAGACTTTGACACCAATTAGGCAAACAGATGGCACAGAGACAGTAGACAGCTGTAACCCTTCTGCTGGAAAGAGTTGGCAGTGACCAAGGCCGGTTCAATATCCAGGGGTTCCTTTTTATCCATCTCACATGAAACTGGCTCGAGCCCCCACCCAGTAGAGTGGGAAATTCACACACCCCTCGGTGCCTCGGAGAGGCAATGCTTCCCTACTCACAAGCACAGTCTGAGTGTAGGAAAGAAACTTTTAATGAAAAAGGCAGAAAAGTCAATTGGCATAAGCTTGGGAAAATACCACACCCAGAGTTCATAACCAATCCTCAGGTAATTGTCCCAGCGCAAATGGATTGCGCAGTGTCCCTTGCTCTTGGGCTCATCAGTCCAATACTGTAAGCAGCCAAACCGCACAGCCAAACTTTCTGTTGACTGTGGACCCCAGAGAAATTGCTTTTGTGCATCTTTACCAGGCATGCATAATCAATCTCCCGTTAAGTGCAGACATACCCTACATGTGAAAGCAGAGTGTGATCCAATGCATAGGTGAAACCTAGGGCAAAAATCCAGCATTACAGATTATTAGCTGTCAGGGAAGAATATCTGCAGCTTAATTCCCGCAACGCAGGGTGTTTCCAAGGCTCTTATTTAGAACACCCCCCACCACCAAAACAAAAAGCAGTCAAGTAGCACTTTAAAGACTAGCAAAATAGTTTATTAGGTGAGCTTTCGTGGGACAGACCCACTTCTTCAGACCACTTCTGAAGAAGTGGGTCTGTCCCACGAAAGCTCACCTAATAAACTATTTTGCTAGTCTTTAAAGTGCTACTTGACTGCTTTTTGTTTTGACAGTGTATAGACTAGCACGGCTTCCTCTCTGTTACTATTCCCCCCCCCACCAAGTTTTCTTTGTTAATAAATCAAATTTGTTGTGAAAATGATATGTTTGGATAGCACCTGGCACTGTAGAGTCCCAGTCCATGCCTGGGGTTTCTAGACACTATGATAATTAAAAAATAATTAGAATTAGTAATAATAATAGAGCTGCAATTAGCATGGAATCCAATGATACCATTTTTACAGAGTCACTTGTCAGACTAGAACCACATTTTAAGGACTGCTTATTGGATATGGATACCAGCTTCAATCACCTACTAATTTTACTTTGTCTTTTGGTTGCTATATAATTCTACTTTTATTCATTGTTAGAAATGTAAAGGTTTGGCTCAGGAATGCAAAATAAGCGGCACATAGGCTCAATGCAGTTCACTAGGGCTAGGCCCTGGCAGGCCTCTGCGCACTTTCTTTACCTGTGCATCCCCAGGTACTGTCACTCACAGCTCCCATTGGCCATGGTTTGCTGTTCTTGGCCAGCGGAAGTTAGTCTAGCAGTTCTAATAGCCCTTCTGCTACGTGTAAACACCCTGGGCTCTCCAGTAGACACTGATGACCCAGCACCCATCCTACAATGGTCTCTAGCAACCAGCAAATATTCACCTCACAGCTACCCCAGATGCTCCAATACTTATAGGCAGCCTAATACCTCTAGTTACTCCAGTATCCACTCATCCATCTATCCCGCAGCCTCACCCCAAAATCTCCACCCAGCTACCCTGAGACTCCTGCCAGCACATACCCACTCACCAGTGTTTGTGCAGTTCCTTGTCTTATTGCTGCAAATACCAGGCTGTGTACTTCAGAAACTCAAGTTTATAGCCATATGCGAATCATCATATTAAATTATTTGCATAACATGTCCCTCATGGCTCTGTGCAAAAACTGGCAGTAATGTCTATCCTGCCCACAGTTTTATGAGATAGTACTGACATTTTTTCACAAGTTCTATTCAAACAAAAAAGAATGGCTAGAGCGTGCCAATGGTAACTGGCAGTTTTGAAAACTGGGAGTTGCAGCTGCTTGCAGGAAGGCTGCATTGGGCCTGTAACGGGATCCCCAGGGCGCAGCCTGAGACTGTGGGACCACTGTGAACCCTTAGCTCTCCAGCCTCAGCTGTCTCTCACAGTGCTTTGCTAGTGATAAGCAGCAAACCCCTTCAGTCATAGAACAACAGAGCTGGAAGAGACCTAAAAAAGCCATCGAGTCCAGCCCCCTGGTCTAAGCAGGACCGAACCCATCAGATCAGCCCAGCCAGGGCTTTGTCGAGGCGAGACTTAAACAGCTCCAGGGATGGAGACTCCACTACTTACCTGGGTAGACCATTCCAACGCTTCACCACCCTCCTAGTGAAAAAGCTTTTCCTAATGTTCGAGCTGGACCTTTCCAACCACAACTTGAGACCAATGTTCCATGTTCTGCCATCTGTGACCACTGTGAACAGCCTCTCTCCAGCCTCTTTACATCCTCTCTTCAGTAAGTTGAAGGCTGTTATCAAGTTCCCCCTCAGTCTTCTCTTCTGCAGACTAAACAGTCCCAATTCCCTCAACCTTTCTTCATAGGTCATATGCTCCAGCCCCCTAATTATTTTGGTCGCCCTCTGCTGGACCCTCTCCAGTGTATCCACATCCTTCCTATAACTGGGGGCCCAGAACTGGACACAGTACTCCAGATGCGGCCTCACCAAAGCCAAATAAAGAGGAATAATCACTTCTCTGGATCTACTGGCAATGCTCCTCTTGATGCAAACTAATATGCCACTAGCCTTCTTGGCTACAATGGCACACTGTTGACTCATGTCCAGCTTCTTGCTCACTCCAACTCCCAGGTCCTTTAATGCAGAACTACTACCAAGCCAGTCGGACCCCAGCCTGTAACAATGCTTGGGATTCTTCCGGCCCAAGTGCAGGACTCTGCACTTGTCCGTATTGAACCTCATCAGATTTCTTGCAGCCCAGTCTTCCAATTTGTCTAAGTCACTCAAGTGCTGCTCTTACTCAGCACAACTGCGTTTGGATCACCACACCCAGCTTGATTGTATGAATGCTCCCAGAGCCACTCATGAATCACACAGAGAAAGGCACCAGCCAAAACTCCCCAGCTCCTGGTGCTGTACCTCAGGGATTTACTGTTTTGCACTGCTCAAGATTAACTTCAGGTTAATCTTTGATTTACAGTATAGTAAGCAGGTTTAAAACTAAACTGTGATCTAATTAGCAACCAAGTAAATTACAGCAATAGTACACTATAACTCAGACGTATCTCTTATATGTCAGAAGACAACAAATAGCAGCAAGTCAGCAAGGCCCTAGAGATTTGAATTTGAAAACCCCCCAAAAAACAGAGGCTATGCCTACATTAGCCCCTTCTTTTCGAAAGGGGCATGTTAATGGGTGAGTTGGGAAAATGCTAATGAGGCACTGCCATTAATATGCAGAGCCTCATTAGCATAATGGCAGCCATGCACGATCTGAAAGTGCCGCTTTCAAATCACACGTCGCCTGTGTAGACAGGGGCCTCTTGAACAGACCCCCAGACTTTGAAAGCCCCTTCTTCCTCTTTAGTTTTAGTTTCTTATATTACATCATGCAGAAGCTCCACCATCAGACTACCAACATAAACTATACAGGTCACAACCAAACAAGAATATTGTGTGATTTCACTAATCAGCCTTTGCAGCCAGTGACAGGAGGACACAATTCTACACTCATGGAAGTCAAATGTCAAAACTTGCACTAAAAACAACAAGAAGCCCTGTGGCACCTTATAGACGAACAAAGACTTTGGAGAATAGGCTTTCGTAGGCAAAGACCTGCTTTGTCAGATCTTTGTCCACAAAAGCTTATGCTCCAAAATATCTGTTAGTCTATAAGGGGCCACAGGACTTCTTGTTGTTTTTGAAGATACAGACTAACACGGCTATCCCTCTAAAACTTGCGCTGATTTTAATTGAATAAGATTGAGTCCCTCCCCAGTGCTAGGCCTCAGGCCTCAGCAGTGTGGGACATGTTGTATGTTTACCATTTAGAATTAGCACACTGTTTCTTTGGAATGAGATATCCAATACTTAGGGTAAAAAGTGCAAATTATTAATTGAGGTATATGTATTAGTAGTAGTAATTATGATTTGAAATATGACTGGGTTGTTTCTGTTAAAGGTCCTATAATATTTTCACTAGATTTCAAAAATGTATTTGGGAAAACTTTGCTGGAGCTATAATTTCCATTGCTGGACTTCCATTCATTTAAGAGCTCATTCAGTTAGACATTCTGTGCCAGTGTACTTGGGGGGGCTGTAAGATGGGGGAGGAGGAAGTCCAGAGCAGGTGTAACATGTATGGTATAGTCTTCACCTGGTTTGGGAAGGTTAGAATGGATTATGGTTGTTCAAATTATTTTACAAAGTTTTGATTTAGTGCCATTTTCTGCTACACTGTTTGTAAATAATGTTGTCTGGTCTTGTTAGCAGCAGCACCAGCAATTGCTGCAGTCCCCAAGGCAAGATGGGAGGGGGATTCGGCTCTGCACCATGGAAGGGGTGGGCCACGAGTGGAAGGGTCGGGGCCAAGGGCAATCAGTGCCTCCTGGACCATCGCGCTGGCCACCTGCCCCAACTCCCTTACAGCCACCGGCACCCTGAGTGCTTCACAGCGGTCCAGAGCTTTGGTCATCACCACTGTCAAAGAAGTAGGGCCCAAGGCTGGAGCTCCAGCCTACTTTGCGTATGTCTACACTACAGACAGCTTATGCCGAAAATATTATTCCAGAATAAGTTATTATGGAACAACAGGTCCACACTACAGGGAAGTCCTGAAGTAAGCAAAACTTATTCTGAAATAATATTCCACACATAATAGAACCTATTTTGGATTAGTCCCACAGTAGCAGTTGCAACCAGTGTTCTATGTCTGCACAGGGTTGTTATTTCAGAATAAGCTATTTCGGAATAACTTATTTCAAAATATCCCCATTCCCTGGCTGTGTCTACACTAGCACAAATCTTCAAAATGGCCCACGCAAATGGCCATTTTGAAGATTAGTAATGAGGCACTGAAATGCATATTCAGCGCCTCATTAGCATGCCACCGGCCACGGCTCTTCGAAATTGCCGCTTTTCGCTGCTGCGTGGCTCGTCCACACAGGGGTCCTTTTCGAGAGCACCCTGGGAACTTCGAAATCCCCTTATTCCTATCTTCCTATCTAAATCTCATCTGCTGACAGGAATAAGGGGATTTCGAAGTTCCCAGGGTGCTCTCGAAAAGGACCCCCATCTGGACAAGCTGCGTGGCAGCAAAAAGCGGCAATTTCGAAGGCTGTGGCCCACCACATGCTAATGAGGCCCTGAATATGCATTTCAGCACCTCATTAGTAATCTTTGAAATGGCCATTTGCAAGGCCATTTTGAAGATTTGTGCTAGGGTAGACGTAGCCAACGTCTATACAGCCCCTCTTCCGAAATATCTATTTCAAACTAGATGCTATTCCTCGTAGAATGAGGTTTACAGAATTTGAAATAAGCTGTCTGCTATTCTGAAGAATAGCGGTTTTGCTGTGCAGATGCCCGCAAAGTTATTTTGGAATAGCAGCTGTTATTCCTAAATAAGTTTGCTGTGTAGACATACCATCTGAAAGGCTAGACCTGGGGGCAACTGCCCTACCTCCCATTGGTGGGCTTGCTTGTTACCCACTAAGGCTATGGTTACACTACAGAGACCTGTCAACAGAAGTCACTGTTGGAAGAGATTTCCCAACAAAACTTCTGTCGACAGAGTGTGGCCACACACAAAAATGAATTGGAAGAGCACTCCACTCTGTCGACAGACCAGCCAGACTGCCCAGCTGCTTTTGCGATGAAGCAGGCACCCGGAAGCACAGCAGACAGGGCTGCCCATTGACCTTGATGCCCTGTCTTTCAAGACAAGGCCCCCAGGACATCCATAGTTATTTTGTCAACAGAATCTGTCAACAACAGCATTCTGTCTCACAGCTCAGAGGCAGAACTCTGCCAGCGGAAGTGCTGTTTTGTCAACAAACTGTCAACAAACAAAACACATTGTATGTGGTCAAAACAAAAAAGCAGTCATTGTATGTGAATGTTCCACACCAATTTTGTCAACAAAACCAGGGTTTTGTCAGCAAAACTTCCTAGTGTAACTGTAGCCTAAGGGTATTATTTTTAACGCACAGGGTGTGTCTACACTAGCCGGCTACTTCGAAGTAGTTGGCACAACGTTGAAATAGCACACGTCACGTCTACACGCACCGTGTGCTATTTCGATATCGAAATCGATGTTAGGCGGCAAGATGTCAAAATCGCTAATCCTATCCGAAGACGTTCAATATCGAAGTAGGGCGTGTGTAGACGATCTGCGTTCCGCTACATCGAAATAGCGGGGTCCTCCATCGTGGCCATCAGCTGAGGTGTTGAGAGATGCTCTGTCCAGCGCTCTATGGTCACTGTGTGCAGCAGCCCTTAGCCCAGGGCTTCTGGCTACTGCTGCTGCAGCTGGGGGTCCATGCTGCGTGCATGGGGTCTGCAACTGGTTGTCAGCGCTGTGGATCTGGTGCTGTGCAGGCCGAGTGTGTCTGGGAGGGGCCCTTTAAGGGAGCAGCTTAGGGCTTTGCTGGCCTCTTATTTCAATGGGGAGTGCTTGCGTGTGTGGACGCTCCCCATTTCCTTCCAGGGCGGCTCCTTTCGAATTCCCCTGTGGCTATTTCTACATTGAACGTCGAGGGCACCAGCCCTGGAGCATGTGCAGACAATATGCATCGAAGTAGCCTATTTCGATGTCCTTATGTCGAAATAAGCTACTTCGATGTAGTGTGCTAGTGTAGACATAGCCACAATTACAAATACAAACCACTGTAAAGGACAGCAGGGAAGGCAATGGTGAGAGTGAAAGGGAAAATACATTTTCAGGCTAAGAAGTTATTTCATTGTCAGGCAAAGGGGGTGCATACCCCAGCTTTATACCCATGCATAAATTGTTGCTTGCGTTTCTCATTTCCAACCTTGACTACTGGACACTCTATGGCATGGGTGTCCAACCTTTTGGCTTGCCTGGGCCGCACTGACTGAAGAGGAATTGTCTTGGGCTGCATATAAAATACATAATATAGTTAATGTATATAAATCACATAATAATGTTAAAAGTTTACGATCTTGTGGGGCCGCATTACTAGCTGTCCAGGGCTGCATGCGGCCCGCGGGTTGGACACGCCTGCTGTACGGTATGCATGAGACTACGTGATCATCTTACACTGTTATCACTAAGAGCTCAATTTTTGCCCTCCGCACACAGGGACTAAAAAGCCAGAGCTCCACTTTGCACAGCTGTCTGCAATAAAATAGGGTTATTTTCCTTTCCACCGAGGTTTTCCGAAGGCAAAGCTCAGCCTGCTCCACCCAGCGCTACCTTCAGCGGAGGATGGATCTCCTCCTCCCCAGCATCCTTCGTGTTAAAGAAGCCAACTACCTTCCCCTTGTGCAAAGCACTGATGTGGCTCCTGAAGCCTTCTACTCCCAGCATACAATGCTCCCACAGCCCGGCGAATGCTGCATGCTGGTATTTGTAGTCCCCAAGCGGAACTTTGGCCACTTCGAACACGGCTTCCTTCGCCGCCATACTTGGCGCATGCGTCCTGCTTTTCTTCCCCCTCGAGCCGCTGGCCGTCTGATTCTTCCAGATCACGCGCCCCCTGCTGGTGGCCCGCGAGGCCAAGTCTAGCGAGCTGTCAACGGACGGTGGCGGGAGCGAGGAGGAGGAAGCGTGCATGCGTCACGTGGGTTCTGCCACTGCCGCCGCCCTCGTGGGAGGTCGGCGTTTGATCGCAGTGCGCGCGGCCGCTGCGGGGGTTGAGTCAGTTCGTACGGGAAAAGGGGGAAACAGAGTACGCGCGCGCGCGCGCGCTCTCCCGCGGAGGGGGAACGAGGCGGCGACCGCTCCGTTCGGACCCAGCCGAGTCCTGCTCCCCCCCCCCACCCTCAGCGTGAGCGAGCGGCGCCTCTGCCCGGCTCCTCCTCCCCTCCCCCCGCGGCAGCCAGCGAGCGAGCGAGATGGCGGCCGCTGGGACTCTGGCTAAGCACGAGCAGATCCTGGTACTCGATCCGCCCACCGACCTCAAATTCAAAGGTACGGGGGGGGGGGCGAGCCGGACCGGGGAGGGGCAGCCGGGCCCGGCCCGGCCGCTTTTGCGTGGCCAACGGCTTCCTCTGCGTGGCCATCGGCTTCCGCGGGGTCGCGGCGGCAGGGCCCGTCCCGGTCTCCCTGCGGAGGGGGGAACCAGAGCCGGTGACCGGGACGCGGCTCCGCCGCCATCTTGAGCTCCCGCTGGGAATCGTGTGCCTCGGGCTCGGCAGCGGCCCCGGGGAGAAGCGGCAGGTGCTGCAGCACCCGTTAGCGCTGCCTCGCGCCGCGTGTCTCACCGGGAGTGGGGCCCGTCCGCCTGGCCTCCTCCCGGCAGCGTCTGCGCCGCAGCCCCGCACGGCCCTTCCACCGGCCCAGCTCGGGACACACCCGGCCTGCGGGGAGCGGGCGTGGTTGGGGGTCGTGATGGCACAGCTGCTTTCGGGGCGGGTTCCGGGGAGAGGCGGCGGCGCGGGCTCGCGCTCTGCCTTCCCCTGCGGCCTGTCGGAGAGGCCCGGGGGCGGTGCCTGTGTAGGAGAGATGCTCCCCTTTTGCTGGGGGCCCCTCCAGTCTAGTTACTCAGTCTTGCTCCGCTTGCGGCTGGGCCGAGTCCAGCTGCTGGCATTGATCTGTAGCGGGGAGGGAGTGGTGTTGTTTTGCACCAGTCTCCGCCGCTCTTCCTAGAGGATCTGCAACAGCCCGCTCCGTTGCCAGGTGGAGTTTGACCCCCTTGGCTGGGCCGATGACACGGTGCTGGCGTATTGCAGAGTAGTTGTAGGTTAATCCTTCGGAGCGCCTCCGCAGGCAGCTCATTAACTTTTGGTAATGAATAAAAAGAACGGGAGAATTGCAGAAGCCTTTGTGTGTTCAATGTTTATTTGTGTGACGCTGACTATATATAGTCTTCCTAAGAGTGGCTTAAAACCCTTCCCTTAAAATAGCTTCTGGTTAACGACACTGTTCCCTGATGAACCCTTGCTTGGATAGGGAGGTGGATCCTGAGCAGATAGACACACGTTCAGTTGCTGTTCTGGTATGACTATGGTCTGAAGAAGTGGGTCTGTCCCACGAAAGCTCATCACCTAATAAATTTTGTTAGTCTTCAAAGTACTACTGGACTGTTTTTTTGTTTTGATAGTACATAGACTAGCAGGGCTTTCTCTCTGTTACTATTCAGTTGCTAGGAAGACAGATTCCTTGGAAGGTGAGGACCAAAATAAAGTGGAGCTTTTGTGGTCATAGTTGTGTTAATTTTCAGTATCCACAGGTTGCTAATGGGCATTAAGTGAGCAGTTTATTACTTAACACTTTTCCTGGGAAACAAAACTGTTACTGCAACGAAGAGTCCGGTGGCACCTTATAGACAGGACCCTTCGTTGCTGTTACAGATCCAGACTAACATGGCTACCCCTCCAAAACTGTTACTGTTAGTTTCGAGCAAATACAAATAGACCTATGTGCATAAATCTAAATTCCTTAAGTTTTCAAATAGTATCAGCAGTTCTTTTACTTCTTAGATAATTCTTTAATCTTTAATTCTTTGTATTTAACTTTTTTATTTTTAACAGTGTTAGGTCTTCAAACTCATTTTTCTTTTTTTTATTTTGCAGAACAGGGCAGTCTTTTCTGGTGTTTCTGGGGAAATTTTATAATTTTGGTGGTTTAATTGTAGAATTCTTTAATGGGCAAGTAGCATAAGCTGATATGATACTGTGTTTTGTAGAAGGCAATAGTATTTGCGGAAAAATAACTTTTAGATAGCTCATGTATTCTCAACAAGTCTTAAAGCTTTCTTATTTGTGAAGACAGATTTATAGTAAGCTGTAATTTTCATGTCAGATTGGAATTATTCTGTATCCATTTAGTCAATTAAAAATAACCCCCCAGGAATGCACTGGCTTTAGTTTTTTGTTAGTACTTTTTAAATTGCATATGCTCTGCTATACCCACAATTGTAGATATTTTTCTGTTATACTGTGTTAAAACACAACCAGGTTTTTTAAAGCTTCTCTCAAAAATTGTACCTGTACTTTGGAGAATGGCTGCACTGTATTGTATTTTCATGTCTCACAGGAAGAGTAGAATGAGGATAGATGCATGCTAAATCAAAGCTGGTATTTGCAATTCCGAGTATGTTGACCTAGAATGTTTCTCTTAGGCTGTGTCTACACGTGCTCCTCCCTTAGGAAATGGGCATGTTAATGAGGTGCTGACATGAATAAGCAGCAACTCTTCAGCATCATGGCCACGCACAGTTGAAAGGTGCTGCTTTTGGAATGCACGCCAGCCTTGTAAAAGAGGCCTTTCAGAAGGACTCCCCTGATTTTGAAAGCCTTTTCTTCCTAAAACCAAATATAAAGAAAGGGCTTTCGAAATCATGGGTCCTTTCAGAAGGCCTCCCTCTAAAAGGGCGGGGTGTGTTGCAAAAGTGGCACTTTCAAATTGTGTGTGGCCACTATTATGCTAATGATGCACTGCATATTCATGTCAGCGCCTCATTAGCATCTTCCCAACTGCCTCATTAACATGCCCCTTCCGAAAGGGAGGGGCATGTGTAGACATGGCCTTAGTCAAAAATACTTAAGATTTACAGAGTATAAACAGAACTGTTGAGGTTTAAGAGATGATGTCCTTGAATCATTATTCCTTTGCAAAGTCCATAGGACATTGCCAGTACAACAGTACTGTATCTTCAGATCTGAAGAAGTGGGTTTGCCCCCCGAAAGCTCATCACCTAGTAAATTATTTTGTTGGCCTTTAAAGTGCTACATGACTGCTTTTTTGTTTTGTTAGGCTACAAATTAACACAGCTACCTCTCTTTCTATAGGAAGGATAGGAGTAAGTAAATAAGTAGTCTCAGTATGCACCTTTAGAATGGGAGAGGTATGAATTGTTTTAAGTGTAAACTTCATTTAGACAAGTACAGATGCTGGGAAGTAGAGTTGGGCCTTTCTATGTCTGTACAGAAGGACCAAATCTATTGCATTCCAGGTACATCATGTCTGTTCATTTTCTGTACATGACATCCCACTGTGTGTGTATGTGCGTATATATATAAATACACACCCTTTTATATTAGTTGCATATTGTTCTGACCACCAACAAAAAACTGTTTGTCCAGTGAAAAAGCTTAGAAGTTGGGTAAGAGAGACCAAATTGTATGATGTTATATGTCAGTGATACCACAGCTGATAATGTACATTCAAAGAGGTTCTGTTTCAAATCCAATATGGCAATATTATATTGTTAAAAAGAACCCTGTTTTACTGTGATTGCCATGGATTTTCTGAAATTCTTTTGATGGGTCAAAAAGGAAAGTGGTTGACACACACAGGCAGTGTCTAGGCTCTTCCTCAACTTCGAAGGGGGCCTGGTAATGAGGGTGTTGGGAGATTACTAATGAAGTGCTGCAGTGTATATGCAGCACTTCATTAGGCTAAATTTCCCCTGCGGCAACTTTGAAGTGTGAAACTTCTAAGTGCTAGCTTGCGTGTAGCCGCAGGTCAGCTGCGGGTACTTGGAAGTGCCTGCACTACTTCGAAGTCCTTTTACTGCTCAAGCAGGCACTTTGAAGTTTCACGCTTCAAATTTGCTGCGAGGGAGATTTAGTCTAATGAAGTGCTGCATACGCACCGCAGCACTTCATTAGTAATCTCCCACCAACCTAATTATCATGCCCCTTTCGAAGTTGGGGGCTAGTCTAGGCATTGCCATAGCATTCCTGAAGTCAAACACTTGTGCACACTAGGGCTGTTTCTACACATGCCACTTTCATGCCCGAACTATGCTATTGTGGCGCGTATGTAAATTCATGACACCTCATTACCATAAGGTCATGTGATTTGGAGTCCGGAAGACTGAGCAGCATCCAGTGAAATTTTCCTGGTGGTGTTAGCTTTCTGTACAGCCGAGAAAGTATTTTTGCAAACTGATGTAAATACTTAGATCGATAATCAACATTTGCTGAATAATGCCTGAACAATATGTTGCCATTTGGGGTTGATAAAGATTTAAGACAGTATCAAATGATGGCTGATGTATTATGGAAGACTAGAATCCAGTATTTCTAGCCCCTAGATATTTCAGTCTTAGTAGGCTCTCGCTGCTGATGGAAAAACTAGTTTTCTGATTCACAGAATCATAGGGCTGGAAGGGACTCAGGAGGTCATCTAGTCCAGCCCCCTGCTTCAAGCAGGATCAACCACCACTAAGTCATCACAGCAGTAGCTGATCCTATGGGATTCATTAGATTTGCGCATTACATGGTTGTTCTTATAAGTGGATCATAAAACTTGATGAAAGTAAGTATGATTATAACCTTTTTTTAAGAAATGGAGAACACTTAGGCACAGAGTTGAAGTGATTTCCTGAATGGGCCACTGACAGTGCTGAGAATACAACCCTGGTCTCTTGACTCAGTAGTCAGATGTCTTATCCACTGAACCATCCTTCCTTTGTAAGCAGAGTGTTCTTCCACATTACAGCCATAAAATATGCTTATAACTTCAGATCTGAGAAGGTATAGCTATAGTAGCTTGGTATTTGAAAGATTTGAAAATATTTATTTAAAATCCATTAGTTTGCAAAGTGGAGCAATTTTACTGTCTGTGGCTTTCACATCAACTGTGCAGACACTGATACTGTGGTGATTGCTTGGTGTTTGTTTTGAATCTGCAGTTTCAAACTGTCACAAATCTCTTGACTGTAAACACATTTATGTACCATTTAAAAAAAAAAGTAAGTTACTGACGCTTGAAGCTTTCAGTTGAGGCTTCAATATGTCTTGGATTTTAGAACTGTCTTCGTTAAATCAATAAATACACTAACATTAAAATATATTTATGATTGTGAGAAATTAATTGGGGTTATTTTGGGTGTCAGTCCTTTTTTCCTTAACTCAGAGCTGCTCCACCCTTTAAAATATAATTCAGTCGGTAATAAACCAAGTATGTGCTTTTCACACACTACTGAAATTTCTTCAGAATGTCGTGCCCAGAAGTTCATTGGTAACAAGGATATTTCCCAGACCTGAAGGAAGAGCTCAGTATAGGCTTGCGAGCTTATCTGTCTCGCTATAGAAATTATTCCAATAAAAGATACTATATCACATGCCTTGTCTCTCAAATATCAAGGAACAACATGGATAAGTACATCACTGCCTTTAAAAAGTCACTCATTTTGCCATCATGGTAAAATGTTGCTTTTTTTGTTCTGTCTTTCTAGTGACCCATGGAATATTAGACACATTTAATTTTGAGCACTTTGTAAGTATTCACATCACCAAGTATTTTCTCCCTTTAAAGTTTTAAAAATCCTTATTTGTTGTACAGCTTTAACATCAATCTAGACAGTAAAAACAGTAGTCACCTTCATTTTCTGGCTCTTACACTATTACTTCACTAATGTATTAGTTGCAAACATTGCAGAGGAGTGTTTAAGTACAGTATCTTCCTTGGAACTTTGAAAGAAAAATTCTTTTGACTAAGCCTGAATTTTTTGGAATAATTGACTGGATAATGGCCCTTTAAAGGATTATCAACCAGTGTCTTACGGTGGGTGTATAGTTCAAGTAACGTATTGGCATCCACATAGGAGTATTTTCAACTGTTTAAAAATTACTTTGTTTTGATTAGGTATTATTCTTGGCTGATGTTCTTCATTGAGGGTCTTTTTATAAGAATGTGAAATCCAGTTGGGTAGCTGTTGGAAAGCTCACTTATTTGAAAGTGTAAAAAAATACCATTACAAATGCAAGAAAGAGAGTAGTGGTGTAGTTTTTCCATTTTGTTCCTGATTTTTGTCGTGTTTCAGTCTAAAATGAAAGCCAGTTATGGATAGTGATGAGCATAGCGGGTCATGTGTCGCTTATTACCAATCTGGTTTGTAATCTAAACTCATTAGCAGAGTGTAAAATTGCCTCCTGTTATAATCATCATTCATGCAGATTAACATGTTCAGGTTATGTATACTAGAAAATGTTTCCCTACAATATTTTGTCTAAAGTATAGATGTCTGTCTGGGGTTTCTGTGATTATTAGAATCAGACCAAATAAGAAGTGAAGTTCAGTAGTATGCTTGTAATCACTGTCTTGCTATGGGTAAGGCTGAAAGCTATGGGATATGCATTACTGCAAATCGAGAAGGTTGAATTTGAGTAAAAATAGCTCACTGTTAAATCCGTGCCCCTGCCTTCAAGATCTGTTGCCAAAATTGGCCCAGGCTATGTTTTTTTTTTGTGTAGGCAGGATTTGAACTCCTTAAATGCAATCCGACTGCTTTATCAGAGTGTGCCTAGATTGGGTCATCTTTTGACTATGACCAAAATGCCACCAGGATTGTGGCAGATTAGTTTTGAATTGTGCTGTCTCAAGTCTTCATTGTGAGGTAAATGTTCTTGAACAAAAATCACAGAAAATAGTTATATTTATAAATCCAAAATAGATTGTCCAGTGAACATTTGATGAAAATGGTTATGGACTCAATTGTGATGTTACTATTTATAAAATGATTTTTTGTATACTTAACATATCTGTGTGCAAAGTGTTAGTATTGAGAATGATATAAGGGGTGTTGAATAGTCATTGATTTTTAAGGCCAAAAACATGTGACCTTGTGCAAAACACAGGGTGGGGAATTTTACCAAGTGGTTATTGGCTCAGAATAACCTTCTGAATTTTTTTCAGTAGCTAGTGAATGAAACAAAATGTAAGAAAGTAACCATGATTAAATGCTATTAGAAAAATCAGAATCACTTACATTCTGATTTGTCAACCCGGATTACTATTTTTGGTTCTCTGTGCCTTAAATATTGAGTCTGTTCTGGTGTGGCGATGGTCTGAAGAAGCGGGTCTGTCCCACAAAAGCTCATCACCTAATGAATTAGTTTCTTAGTCTTTAAACTGCTATTGGACCACCCTTAAGAGGAACGTGGTCTACATGTGCTGACCTCAGCTCCAGCACAATCTTCGCAGCTCCCATTGGTCAGGAGCTGGTTAGTGGCAGCTGCCTGGGCCGTGCTTGTGGGCCCAAGCAGCTCACGAAATTCACCTCCCTGCATGCTACACAGTGATACATGCTGGCTTCAGCAGCTGGCCACTTCAAGCACTGGGCATGGAGAGCGTGGCCGACAGGGAGCTTGCCTGTAGGCCCTGCTGGGCTGCTGCTGGAGAGCCGCCTACAGTAAGCACCTCTCTTCCAGAGCCTGCACCTGGCACCCTAGGTCACAACTCAAACCCTCTGTGTGCCTTCCTTTACCTCCTCTCAAGGTGACAACTCAAACCCCTGTCTACCTGTTTCATGTCACTACCCAAACCCCTGCACCCACTTCCCGCACCCTGGTCACAACTCCCGACACTGCATCTCCCCACTCCTCTCCAGGTCAGAATCTACTCCTGAACCCCATCCCCTGCTCCAAGCTCCTTTCTGCACCCAACCTCTGTTTCAGAGGCCACACGCTCCCCATTAATATAATAGAAAAGTGTGGTCCTTGACCACTTACCTATCAAAAATTATTTCCTACCACTGATCTCTGTTTAATCTCAGATCTCTCTCAAGTTCTGCTAATCATAGTTTGAGAATGACAGACAGACCGTTTTAATGGCCACTATGAAAAAGAGAACCTTAACACATAATTCAAAGTACTGTGGTGTGGGAATCCTGGCACCTTGGCCAAGGGGTGGTATGTAGCAGTGGTACTCAATCTTTCTTTGTTACTGTGCCACTTTCAGGAGACTTTGTCTTGTGTACCCAAAAGTTTCACCCCACTTAGAAGTACTTGCTTTTTATTTATGTATTTTTTTTTAAAAATGTGTAAGTGTCATAGTACACTGCAGTAGGCCCTTGATTTACGTGAGTGTTGTGTTCCCACACCCCTTGCGTAACCAGAATTTTGTGTAAGTCGGGGTGGCTTTTTTTCCCTGGTGGAACACATGTTCTGCAGCTAGGGAGTAGCAGGAGCACCTTATCAAAGGTAAGTCCTGGGGTTGGTGGGGGGCAGTTGGGGAGGATTAAGCCTGGCAGTGGGCTGGGGCTGTGGGAGGGGGACAGGGGGGTTAAGCTTGGGGTGGCTTAGGGCTGCAGGGGTGGTGAACTGGAGCTGTGCTTGGTTGGTGAGCCAGGCCACAGGAAGTTGAATCAGGGCTGTGCTGGGGTGAGGGGGAGGGTTGAATCGGGGTGGGAGGATGGAACTGGAGCCATGTTCGGAGGGGTTGAACTGTAGCTGCATGCAGGGGGTTTGAACTGGGGTGGGGGTTGAACCAGGTTCACATGCGGGTGGTGGAACCAGTGGGAGATTGAACGGGGGGGGGGAAGGGGGCGTTGAGCTGGAGCTGCTTATGAGAGGTGGTGAGCTGGAGCCAGAGCCAGGGGTAAGGGGTGAGCTAGAGTCATGTGCAGGTGGTGAGCAGGGCTGGGGGAGCAGGATTATCAGTTGCGCTTAACTTGCAATAATGTGGGTTAAACACAACTCGAACTTGTGTATTTTGAGGGTTTAGTGTATTATTAAATAATTTTGTCCTCTTCACTTTAATGAAATAATAATAAAAGAAATTGTAACCCTTGGTCAAGGAGCACTGATGTAGTCTATGAGCAGTATAAGCAAGTGATAATATAAATTGAAGTTTCATAGTGCTTGTCTGTACTTACCAGAAGATCGAAGTGGCGGCGGTTGATCTTGCAGAGTTTAATTTTGTGCATCTGGAGAAGACACCGCAAAATCAACCTGTTTCGGCTCGGCCACGCTATCTTGTGGAGTAAGGGGTGTTGATGCGAGACTACAGAGGCTTGGTCTTAACTAGGAAAGTAAGTCAATTCTGATACGTCTGTTCTAGCTACGCAGATGCCGTCGCTAGAATTGTGTATCTGAAATCGACTTATTTCCCTAGTGTACACTTACCCATACAGACTTTGCTAGGACTTTCCATGTAGTCTGTTGTGAAACCAAGCAAAAGAGGAGTTGACATGCTCTGGAAGAACCTCTGTGCACCCCACGGGATACTTGTATCCCTGGTTGAGAAGGTTTCAATGCTGCCCTGTCCTTTAATCGTTGATACAGTGTGAGGTAGTTTATATACTCATAAACTTTTGGCCAGTTTTGTCATTTGGTAGCTGTCTTCTAAACTTTTCAAGCAATAGCCATTTACAGATTACAATATTTTCATCTTGGCAGTTGCAAAATCAAGTTAGAAGAAAAACTCCTAGGAAAGCTTAGCTTGTATTAAAATAGTAAGGAAAATTATGAAATATATGAGTCATTCATGGACTTAAGACAGATTGGAATTAATTTTCTTCACCCATAATGAAAGTTCTCAAATGGGACAGTTGGTATTTTAAAGTAAACCAGATACATACTGGTTTCATAGACAAAATGAACAGAAAGCTTGCTCAGTAATACGGCTTGTAACATTCTGCACAATTTTTACTGAAAATAGGAAGCTAGAAACACTAGTTCAGTATATTGTAGTTAAAGGAAAACAAAAAAGTAGAATTTAAGTCATAAAACTTAATATCTGGCATAATAAAAACCCCTTTTGTTCTGTGGGGGAAGTATTTATATTATAACATAAATTTCTGTGCTTGGTCACAGGGCAGAGAAGACCTTTCAGTGAAGCGTTCTTGTTCTTTTCAGCACAAAAGTGAATGTTTTGATAAGACTTTGTTTTGTGAAATTTTTTTGGTTATGTTTAGATGTTATAAATGACAGGATCGAGGTTTGGGAGGCAGGACATCTTTCATTCCTGATTTTATTATGCTTTATATTGTTTAATTTAGAAATGAAATTATGAAATTAAACTTGAATGAAATTGGCAGTGAGGTTTGATGAAAGTCTTCCCTATATGCAGGTGCAGAGGCTGAAAAGCAACAACATCATCTCCATGTTAGATACTGGAGTGAATTTAAAAAAAAAAAAAAAAAAAAAAGGTAGCGTATACGTTGGCATAAAGAACCAAAAAAGGTCTGAAGAAGATGGCATGAAGTGTTGGGATGCTTAAATATGCCTAGAGATGTTTTAGCCTTGAAAGAAGTTAGAAAAGGTTGTCTGCAATATCTAAAATTCTAGTTTTTATTTGTAAGTTTTCTTGTATTGTGGGTGGGGGCTCTCGGTGAAATCAGTCATGCACACTTAGAACAGATCAGAAATACCATCCCATATGTATAGCCCATGGAGTTGAATTCATTGCTACAAGATGTTACAATCAAATACTGGAGCTGAATTTAGAAAAAGGGCTAGAAAATTATCCATGGTGTCTGTTTTTCATATTAAAATAGAGGTGATAATTCTGATAGAAAATGCTGGTTCTATCTGTCTCTGATTTTTTTTTTTTTTTTTTTTTTTTTTTATCTAGCAAACATATTTCACTTTCTTGTCACAACTTGGGTACAGGGCTTTTGGGTCTGGGGATGTTTAATATATAAAATTGTTAGCCAATTTTGAAATGAACTGTGGTACTATTGTGCAGCATATTCTTAATTTTTCCAAAATCCTGTTGTCTGAACATCTGCATTATTTAAAGCTCTTCCTAGTCCCTTAGGCTGGGAAGGAATTTGCATAATAAGGCAGAGATCCCTACTGCCATGGAGCCTATCCTACCGTGAGTGGTTCCTGTAGCTGTGCAGGTAGCTTTCTACAGTTCTGTGCAGGTGTAAGATGCAGGGAAGGCTGTGGTCTTGGTGGCACGACTCTGTGTCTGGGCTGAGGGACTGCAGCCTCCCTTCTGCAGCTTACGCCTGCAATAAGAGAGGCAGGAGTTACAGCACAACCTTCTGCAGCCTCACCCTCATAGGAATGAGCAAGTAGAGCTGTGACAGTGGAACTGTAGAGAGCTTTGTGTGCTGCTGCTACGTTATTGATTGTCCAAACGTCTGATTACCTGAATAAAATCCAGAGTCGCTCTTGCTGTTTGAGAGTATGCTGTTAGGTTTACTTGGTGGACTGTGATTTGAGATTACTAAGGTAATTGTTTCATCGTTCTATATCAGATGGAGAAGATTAGCAGCAAAAATATTATTTTTTTCAAAGTAGATGGTCTCGCATTTTCCTGAGTAACTTCAGTAAGTCCCATCAATGCTCTTAAAACTAACTGTTGACATGAATATCTCTTTTTCTACACATCTGATGAATTTTTGCATTTCAAGGTGAAAACTCACAGTGTACTTGATTTTCAGCCATGTATCTGCAATGAGATGCTTGTACATTCAGGGAGTTTATGCTTAAACAGCCTGTGGAATAGAGAACTTAACCTGGGAGTCAGGAGACCAACTTTGCCCCTCTACTGCTTGGTGACCATGGGTCACTTCATTTCTCTTTTTCCCCAGCTGTAAAAGGAGGATAATTATACTGACATCCTTTGGTATCTACTGATTCAAAATACTTTGTGGAAACTAGGTATTATCTAGAGCTGCATGTAGAATATTTAAAAGATAACACTGAAGGCCATTGAGGTTGGAATTCATACCTTGTCTGGTAGAGGAGGTTGGAGAGCAGCAACAAAAATGAAACTAACCTGATTTTTTTTTTTTTTTTTTTTAAAAAAGCAAACTTTCATGCGCAGCTTGCTGTTACTGTATGAGAAGAGTCCCTAATAACATAAATTTCCCTAATAACATAAATGCATACATGTGTTTCTGTTCACAGAAGGAGTAGAATTATAAAACTTGCCAAAAGTTGCTTTCACTGTTAGTACTTTACATACAAAGGAAGTAGTGGTGACCCGGAGAATGCTTTTGAGTTCTTGCATTAGGTTTAATATTTTGAATGCTTGTTATTTTGAGTTTGGCCTTTTTGATAGCAGATTTATGTAGCACACTGGTCCCTGGAATAAATGTCTTGAGGTAGTTGATTTTTATTAGCCTTTTTGTTGAGAGACTGACTAGTTTGGCATAAGAGCTGATTAAAAATATTTTTTCTGACTCCTTATCTATAATGTTAAGAATATCTTTCCTGTTTTAGCAGAGGCCACACAGATGTAGGTGAACTAGCTTGGAAGTTCCATTTTTGAGAGGAAGGCATCCATGTCCCGTAGTGTTGCTTACTGAACATATTGAATAAATTTGAAACCTTTGGTTTGCTTTGCTTCAGCTCCACCAACTCTGTGTACTGAAAACCTTTGGGGTACTGCCTTTCATCCTCAGTGGTTTATCCAGTTTTCCTGTACCAGTTTGGAATTCTATGTGCAGTTTCTAGAAGAAGTGTTCCTGTGAGTGTCTCTCCATAATTCATCAGTTATTTGATTTACTTGGATTAGGCATCATGTTGCTATTTATCCAGTAAAGGATCCTGCTGTAGCCAGTAAACTGTTAAAATAAAATGGTTGTTCATTCATTCTTAACAGTAGCTGACACATCACCTTGTACATCACCTGTTTTATTCTGAATTAATATTCAGCAGTTCTAAAATTTCTTGCCCACTCCTCTGTTGTCACAGCAACAAGAAAGCTCTTGGAAATGGAGAATATTTTATCAGTATAAAAATTTGAAAGGCTATTTCTCTCTCTCTCTCTCGAATAAGAATTGTTCAAAATTGTAGATGTTTCCAATTGATAAGTCATATACTATTCAATAAGAATAAGAATGCCATTAAGTGAAAGTAGGAGGCACGTTTGGAATTAACAAAAAGAGATGTGGTCCTTTTAAAGTGAATAACTGAAAATGAGTCTAAAAGAATACTTATCATTCTTCTACAATGGGAGGAATGCCTTCATTAAGGCTACGTCTACACTAGCCCCAAACTTCGAAATGGCCACTTGGAAGTTTACTAATGAAGCGCTGAAATGCATATTCAGCGCTTCATTAGCATGCGGGCGTCTGTGGCACTTCAAAATTGACGTGCCTCGCTGCCGCGTGGCTCGTTCCGACGGGGCTCCTTTTCAAAAGGACCCCGCCTACTTCGAAGTCCCCTTAGTCCCATCAGCTCATGGGAATAAGGGGACTTTGAAGTAGGCGGAGTCCTTTCGAAAAGGAGCCCTGTCTGGATGAGCCACGAGGCGCGTCAATTTCGAAGTGCTGCGGCCGCCCGCATGCTAATGAAGTGCTGAATATGCATTTCAGCGCTTCATTAGTAAACTTCGAAACGGCCATTTGCATGGCCATTTTGAAGTTTGGGGCTAGTGTAGACACGGCCAAAGAGAGACAAAGAGGTGCAGCAGTTGAACATAAATTAGGCTTATTGTGTGGTGCTTTTAAATTCTAAAAGCTGTCTTAAGTAGTTTTGACACACAAGTTACATATTTTCTTTCCAGTATGTGTATTGGTCTGCTTATCTTATATAATTGCCTTCCCAAATTACAAAATTTACACAATAAAGTGTAACTGTTGGTTTTTGACTACAAAGCTCTTCTTTAAAGTTCTGTAGATAAATAAGCATGTATTGTTACTGTAAGATAAATATTTGATATCGGCTTGACATAAGACCATAATGTCTTTATGGTTCAAAATACCAGAATCTCTACAGTGGTGTTTGAGTATGTATGATCGTTGGTGTATTAAGTTGTTAATATAATATGCATTACGCCACTGACACAACCAAGTGAATGGCAGGTTTTGAACGGGTGTGAGAATATAAACAAGGATTCTTTGGGAACGCATTGCTCTTTCTGAATTGAAACTGCTAGGCTTTTTCCTAAGTGAGAGGTTGACAAATGTTTTTTTTTTTTTAATGGTTCTTCCTTAATCTGTTGAAATCTAATCTATTTAACACCTTTGGATTTACCCAAATCTGCAGTCTGTGACATTTGCCTGAATCACCATGCCTTGTAGAGTAGACTTTGTACTGTCAAGTTGTTTGATTTCCTTGTTAGAGCCAGAAACTTTTCTACCATTTTGGTCATCCAGTCTTTCAGGAGGAAGAAAATCACTGGTGATCATCCATGAAGGATTTTTGGACATTGGGCGGACTTGATAACAGCTTTGAACTTACTGAAGGGAGGTTGTAAAGAGGCTGGAGAGAGGCTGTTCACAGTGGTCACAGATGGCAGAACATGGAACAATGGTCTCAAATTGTGGTTGGGAAGGTCCAGGTTGAACATTAAGAAAAACTTTTTCACTAGGAGGGTGGTGAAGCATTGGAATGGTCTACCCAGGGAAGTAGTGGAGCCTCCATCCCTGGAGGTGTTTAAGTCTCGCCTCGACAAAGCCCTGGCTGGGCTGATCTTATGGGTTTGGTCCTGCTTAGAGCAGGGGGTTGGACTCAATGGCTTTTTTAGGTCTCTTCCAGCTCTATTGTTCTATGATTCTATGACATCTCTTAACTTAAATTGGTTGAAGAAGGATCTGAGCCCCAGTCAGAGCCATCCTTACCCATCCTTACACAGCTGTGTAAGGCACACGTAGATTTGAGGCAGTGTTGGGTCCTAATGTCCACTCAGCTGGCTCTTTCTATCCCTGTTCAGTGGCAGTGCTTCCTCCAGAGAGGATCTAGTGAAATTGTGGAAAAACCTTGCCAGAGCTATTAGTAGAACCTATGAAAAAGCCATTAGAGTGATGATGAAGCCATTTAGCAGGCATGTTACCTCCCTCTGTCAGTTTTGGAATTTACTGCTTTAGTTCTCGGGACTTTACTTCAAAACAGGTGTGACCCTTTTGAAGGTTGGGGAGGCTATAGATCCACAGGAATATCAGTTGGGTGGGGGAGTGGGGGTCATCCTCTCACACAAGTGAGAAGCCAATAAATAAATAAAACCCAAACACCTCACCAATCTGACTACCCTGGGTGGGGTGGGGTGGGGGACTCACAGATATGTGTCCCAACTGAGGAGGAGGAGGAGGAGGAGGAGGAGGAGGAGACAGTCATCTCTCTGTACTCAAGCTCAATCCCAGAGCCTAGGGAGACTAGGGCTAGTAAATTTTGTGGGGGCCCCCTGGGCTCTTTGGAACAGCCAAACATGAGAGGTTCAGGCATCAGAGGGGTAGCCGAGTTAATCAGTATCTTCAAAAACAACAAGAGGTTTTGTGGCATCTTATAGACTGATGAAGCAGATCTTTGCCCACAAAAGCTCATGCTTCAAAATACCTGTTAGTCTAGAAGGTGTGTGGAAGCCATCTTATATAGAAGCCATTTCACATTTCTTTCTTCTGCACATACCCAAGAGTCTGAACTTTTCCTGACCTATTTGGGAATGGCAGGGAGGATGAGCTCAATGGAATGCTGCATTAATGAACTGTTTGGATTTGGGGCTCCTACTCCGTGATAATGATACCTGTTCCTCCTTGCTGATAAGTTTTCTCTTTGAAAGTGATTTATGTTTCTCTAACTAATTGCTTCTGACGCTGGACTTGTTTGTGTAAGGGTATAAAATAGTAGCGTTAGCTGCATCTAGCAGCCTTGCCTGAACCTGGTTTTACTGGTGTCCAGTTTGGCTCATCTGTTGCCTTACTGAATTCAATAAAGCTGAATGTTAGCCGCCTAAACACAGAGAAGTCTTTTGCTTCAACAGGTGCCACAGGACTTCTTGTTGTTTATGGGGGGTGGGGTTCAGTGCATGGGAAGGGGTTGGGATAAGGACCGGGAATGGGGCTGGGAATGGGATGCCTGGGCAGGACGTAGGGTGCAGGAATGTGCTGGGGAGGGGACCTTGTAGGAGTAGGGTGCAGGAGCAGGCAGTGGGTGGGGATGCAGGATCTGGTTGGGAAGGGGGCAGGGGATTGGGGCACTTACCTAGTGCAGCTCCGGGGGGCAATAGGGTCCATGTGGCCAAGAAGCGCTCTTTGCCAGCACCACCCATCCCATCGTTCTCATTGGACATGATATGACCAATGGGAATGATGCCTGTGGGGGGTGCTTCCCTGCAGTGCACAGGAGCTGCTTCCTCCCCCTACCTCCTGCCAGGAAGGGCCTCGGTGTCAGTTTGGGCTCTGGCTTTCTTGGATCGGGTTTGTGAGTCTTGAGGCTCCCCCCACCCATTAGTGGGAAATTGGTGCTGGTGCTCCTGTCATGGTTTCCCCCGCACCACTGACTGGAGTACTAGCAACATCTTGCACCTCTTGGGACAGGGTCTGTGTCAGGACCCTGAGCCTGATGAGCCCAATCTGATCCAGGCCATACGTTCCCCATTGTGATTTAGAATTTGTTTTGAAAATATTTTTTAGTGTTTTGCTGAAGATTATAAAAACACATCTCTTAAAAATCATCCCCTCTGCTCCCCAGCTGCCATTGGGCCTCCAATAAACTGTACTGCGTAGGGCCCATAAATCCTCAGGATGGCCCTGGCCCCAGTTTCTTGGAATTGCAAGTCTGTCTATGTGTAGACTTCAGGCATCTATCAACAAAACTTCTGTCGACAGAGTTTTTGTCTGCAGAATGCGCATCCAGACTGCAGATCTGTTGGCAGAGATCTACCGGTCAGGAGTGTTCTGTAGATATCCCTGTGCACCTTGCTCCACGAGGAAGAAGGGAGGTCTTGACAGAAGTTTTTTTTCTGACATTTGGCCCCATGAGGATGGGCCAAATGTTGGAAAAGCCTCTCCCAACAGGTCAGCAAAAGATACACAAATGCGTTGCACAATTTGTTTCTTTTGCTGACCGTTTTCGGCAATCTAGACATATCTAGCATTTCCTACCAATGCTATTTCCTTTCGTGTCCCATCAAGCTATTTCATCTATGTGTAATTTGCAGTATTGTGGGAATTGTGGATTCTGCAGTATTAGGTTTCTGCTTCAGTGTAGACAACAGGAGCCCCGCCATGTGCTGGGTGCTGTAGCTGAGAGCAGGAATCAACACTATCATGTTCCCTCAGAAAATTGTGAAAAAAAGTAATTATGAGCTTTATTACCTCAAATAAGAAGGTCAGTTATTAATCCTCTCCAATTTTCTACAATTTGTCTGTGACTCCACCTCAGTTTCATAATCATCCTGCAATTCAAGTTTAGTCTTATCTTACCTGTATGTCTTGGCTTCCGAAAGCAGTATCTTTTCAAAGGCCTCCAATCTGAAATCCACTGGAACAATGGAATCCTAGTCTAGCAGTAAAAGCTTTTAATAAATAATATTTTGAGTTACTAGAAGTATCTTTGATTTCTTAGCCAAAAAGGTAGACTTTACAGTTATCATAGTGGCTTGAAGGGTTAGTGAACTCGGGATCATATTTTTTAGCAGTCTTGCCTTCAGTTTTTTTCCAGACAGCTTCATCTTTGTTCCTAAGAAAAATAGGATCTTTTATTTGACACAGTATCTGTGCTCTTTCTTCAGAGTCCTCTCTCACCCTGGAAAGGCACAAATGAATATATTCCAGTTTATACTGTGACAAAATGCAATCAAGCCTAAGCTCTTGACTGTCCTTGAAGCATACCACTAAATGTATTTACATTTCATGGCTGTCAGTATGATCATGGCAATAGTGTTGCACTTGCTCTAAAAAGAAACTTTTTCCCCCTCTTGACTGGGTGGTATCCAGGCCTCCAGAAGGCTGGTGAATTAGAAAGCCAGGAAATTGTCATGGCATAGGATGTCCCAGTCCTTTCAGACTGCCATGATAACCAGTTTTTTTTCCCTGTTTGTTCCAGGAATGTTTTAGCCAATCATGGTGTATGTTAGTGTCTTGAACTAACCTGCTATCCCCTGATTGGCTCTGTTAGTCTGTTCCTGCTCAGGGAGAGCATCTGTGAACCCTATATGCTGTGAAATCAAAAGTTTTTTATAAAGGAAACTCTTTAAAATGGCTGATTTCTTGTATTAGGAACTACTTCAAGGTAGCCTGAGCGTTCTGTGCACTGACCTTGTTCTGTCATGCCCTCAGGTATGGTGGCTTTGTACAGCACAGAATAGCCTGCCATTCTTCTCCACTCATTCCACTGGCTTTTCTTTAGGGTGGCAGAGATAATTCAGAGGCCCGTGCTGCCAGTCTGCTGGTAACATTTAAACCACTATTTTCTGGTTCTCTCAAGTGTGGTCCAGACCAGTGCTGCATTTGACCACTGCTTTGTCTGTGGGTTTTCTTTCTTTTTTTTTTTTTTTTGCAGGATGCAGCACAGCAGTCTAACTCACAGCAAGCCGGTGCTTATAGACCTTCAGTGCTATGTTTTAACCTTTCAGAGGTTAATAGCATCATTGTAATCCTACCTATCTTGTTGCTTCACTTGCTAGTTGACTTTTTTTTGTAGCTGTGCTGCAGAGGAGCATGTCCCAAATTGTCAGCCTACATGTGGTAGTCCACCAGAAATACCTGGAATCTGAAGGTGGTGATGCAATTAAGCATTTCTACTTCGTTTCCCTTCATGTGTACAAATTTAGCCCAACTGGCCATTTATTGAACCTGACAACAGACTCAGTTAAGTAACGTTGTTGAGCGTCTAGTGGCTGCCACCATCAGCCTGCCAATTACAGTGGATGACATGTGAGGCTGTGATTCCTACACTAAAATGTCAGCATGAAGGGGGGGTTCTTCCATTCTTGTGTGTTGTGTTGTAGCTATATTGGTCCCAGGGTATTGGAGAGACCAGGTGGGTGAGATAATATCTTTTATTGGACCAACTTCTGTTGGTGACAGAGAGGAGGAAGAGTAAATCATTTCATCAAGCCTTTTAAATTCACAGGTCATTATTGCATGAGTGCACATCATGACCTGCTCTGCTCTTCCTCCCTATACGTATCCCCCACCCCCCTTTTTTAAAGCAATAATTCTTGTGTCCCTTCAAGGAGCCAGGTCATAGTGTAGTGCAGCAGCAATTCTGTAACTGCAGAAGGAGCAGCCTTTACAACTAGGGGGCTGGATAGTCCAGTAGGTGTGAGTTTCTCTGCTGGTTATGACTTTGTTCATTCAAGTTTTCACTGAAGTGCCCTTGTTTACCTTTTTAAATTAAAGCTGCACCCCAGGTGTAATTGGGGTGAGGGTGAGGGAGTAGACAGAGAAAGAAAATAGTTTTTTTGTTTGTTTTAATATCTAACACCTCCTCCCCTCCCTTTGTCACAGATTCGACATGTCTGTTTTTCCTTTAAAACAGAGCTTTCTTCCAAACTTTACAGTAAATCCTTGAGATACGTGCAACCAAGTTTCGCATGTCTCGGGTTAATGCAGCTGCTGCCCCTGACAGGAAACTGCTCCTGTTGGGGGCGCAGGTGAGAGTCAGGCTGCAGCACCTGACAAAAGCAGTTTCCCAGTCCCCAGTGTGGTGGGGAGTTGGGAACTAGGTGACAGCCTGAGTCCTGGCTCCCCTCTGCTTGCAGAGCCAGGAAACTGAGCAGGACGGTAGCTCTGGTTAGTTTCCTGGCTCCAAGGAGTAGAGGGGAGCTGGGAGACAGGCTGCCCCTGGTTTCCGGCTCCCCTCCATTGGCTGGAGCCAGGAAACTGGCCAAGGTTGCTGCCTTGGTCAGTTTCCCCTCTCTGCAAGTGGAGTGGAGCAGGGAGCCAGGCTGCTGCCTGGTTCCCAGCTCCCCACAGCTTCTGGGACCGGGAAACTGACCAGCTGGTCAGTTTCCCAGATCCCACAAGCAGCAAGTGATGGGAAGTCAGGAACCAGGCTGCCTTCTGGGAGCCAGGAAACTGACCAGCGCTGGTGGACTGGTCAGTTTCTTGGCTCTGCAAACCCAGGAGAGCCGAGAACCGGGGGGTGGGGGGTGGGGGCAGGCAATCTGGTTTCCATCTACCCTCAACTTGCATGAAAATCAGTTACACGGAGGTTGCAGAAATGCAACCTCTGCATAATTTGAGGGTTTACTGTATATAACATCCAAGTGAACAAAAGTCTGTAAGATAGGTGGGATCTCAACACTCATTTTTGCTGTAACTATACAATTGCTTCATCTCTTCACCCTTCCTCTGGGACCAACAAACTGGCATTGAAGACAGCATTGCAAGCCTGATTCTTTTCCAGAACATTTCTTCCTTTTCCTAAAAATATTTTTGAGGTGCTCATTCAAGACATTCTTAATTATGGGTCTGACTCTATGTAGGTTTGGGTTTTTGTGTGGGATATGATGTGTTCTCTTCTCTTTCCTGAAAACTTCACACATACGGTTTTGTCTGATGTAATCAAGAAAAGGGGGAGCTAGTGGAGGAATCCAAAGAGAAAGGTGACATGGTCAAGCCGCAAGCCAGGAAAATTATCTTTTCAGCAATATTTGAAATGGATGTAAGTGGGGCGGGGTTGCTTCATGATAAAATTGGCCATATTACTGTTTGCTTAAAGCAGTAAATCTAATAATGTCTGTTAGAATAATTCTGTACTGTATTTAAAACATGATAAACAATCAGTTCTTTCGGGATCAAAAATATTGACTTTATGTTGACTTGAAGTCTTATTTTACCATTGGAATGTCTGTTTGCAAAAGATGTTTGATGTCATAATCATTTATGTGAAATGATTGTTTCTGTGCATATTCTCTGAATAGAGAGCCCTGTTAGTAGGATGCATCGGCAGTAAATACAGGTGTCCTCACTGTTCAGTATTTTTGATTGTACAGGAAACATCTCTGGTTACTCTGGTAGATCAGCTGTTGCCTGGTGCAAGGGCCAAACAGGGAGAGGCAGGAGGGATTCAGTTTTAAGACTTACCTGTCTTGCCCAGTGTCATGTGACTGGATTTTTATATTGGGTCTAGAAGCCATTTTAATGCCCAGTGTGGCTCTTGGCCCCCAGTATTGTGCCAAGGGGACCATGTGAGATGTCTAACGAAAGCTGATGATGCCCTGAATCTGTGTATGCTGTTTATATGTCTACATCACGTGTGTAGGTAAAGTTACAGATTTTAGCTATGTAGCTGTATTAGAAAATGTTTCAGTGCTACCCTTCACACTAGGAGATGTGAACTCAGCTCCAACCAGGCTGAATGGACTATAAACAAAGGCTCAGAGTCGAATGCATATCCCGGATGCTTGGGACTTATCAACGGAATGCAGCCTGCTGGTCAGGTGACCTGGACTGAACCTAGAGGAACAGATCAATCTTAGAAATTTGATACTGTCTCCTGGGATTCATCCAATAACAGTTTTGCTGCAACAGTGCACCTGAATCAAGTTGGGTCAGACACTCAAGGGACTATGGGAAGAAGAAGGGGCTTTGCCCCTGAACACAGAGTGTACAGTGGTGTGGACTTACCACTGTCCATCTTGGATCTTTTGTCTTTTGGTCTCCAAAGGTCCATGTCCCAGCACGTGTACCCCAGCAGGATGGATCTATAATGCTTCAGTAACTGAATCTATGTAACCTGAAATGAACTTTCAGAGACTGTCAAAAATCAGCAAACTACTGCTGGCCTGAATCAGTATTTATGATTGATGTATATAAAGTATTGCTTTAACAATTCTCTCTAACCCTGTCTTTTCTTTTTTATTCATAAAACTTTAGATATTTAGATCTGAAGAATTGGAGAGTGTGGTGATTTGAGTAAGATCCAAGTATATATTGATTGGGGCTGGACCTTTTGGGACCCGGAAAAATCAGTGTGGTGTTAGGCGAAGCAAGTTTAACAACCTCTCAACTTCATTTGGAGATTGTTGGTCTGGGCTGGTATAGCAGCTGGCAAGTCTCTGGGTTTGCTTGTATGGCTTCTGGCTGGCTAGGGGGCTGGCAGAAGTGCTGTGTGGCTGGTTGGATTCGCATTAGTGAAAAGAAGATCTCAGCCTGGTACTGGGTAGCTCAGTTTTTAAAAAAAGGTACCTTAGGTTGATATCTTTAGGTGTTCCCAGAAACCCTGTCCTATTACACCAAGCAAGTTAAAATGTTTGGGTTAGGAGCAGTTGTACAAATAATGCTTCATCTTCCTACAGTTTGTTTGTTAGAACCTGAAAGGTGAAGGGGCCCTCTCTCAGTTTGCCATAATTCAAATATTCTTAGATTAATGACTCCGAAATGGACAAGAAAAGACCCAGGAAATAATAGAGGGGATTGGATCCTCAAATGTATGTTTCTGGGAGCAACTGCAGTTTTCTTACAGACTTGGGACTACCTACAGAGGGAGCCTCAGAATTTTTTTTTTTTTTGCTCAGTAGTTTGAAATTATTCACAATAGTATTATGTGAACCATCTGTTCCTACAGACAGTCCTTAGGGGCATGAAGATAGAGCATAAGAGGAAGTGGGTCAGAAGAACAGTTAATCCACATCAAATAAATTTGTTTTTATTTATATTCCCAAAAGTTGATGGAACCTTAATATCTGGTTAAAGAAAATGGCAGGTCTTTTAAATGAAGAATATAATAAAAAATCATTAATTTAATAAATAGAGGTCATGTCAGCCGCACTTCATACATACACTATGTCTCTGTCTTTTGCTAGAACCAAGCAAGCATGGTTGGACTCTGTTGCCCACTTTCATTCAAGATCAGATATTCCAAGGTCAGAAGGAGACCATTGTGATTATCTAGTCATGGAAAATTTTCCCCAAATAATTCATTAAAGCATGTATTTTTTAAAGAATATCTTTCTTAATTGAAAAATTATCAGTGGTGGGGAATCTATTTTAATCCCAGGTAAATTGTTCCAATGGTAATTACAGACCATTTAAAAAATTACAGCTTATTTCTATAAATACCAAGCAGTTATGTAGCACCTTAAAGACTAATTTATTAGGTTTATTATTTAAATGTATTGGGTAATGAGCTTTTGTGTGTCGGACCCATTTCTTCAGATTATCTGAAGAAGTAAAGAAGTAAGAAACTGGTAATCCTCATTGAGTTGGGATTTCACAGGAACTCTTCCATTTTTGTACATGTATGGAATTTGATAATCCATATCAAAGAGGATGTCTTTTTTTAACCAAATGCTTTCATATTCTAAGATTGAAATAAAGTATAAATAAACATCAGCTCAAAGTTTTTCTTTTGAAAGTTGTAATTTTCTGTGGCGAGTACCAGATTATCCAGTGAGTTGTGCTGTACGTTGTTTACTGCATTTATGTTTATAAAACTATTGTCAGATTAATAAAACCATCTGCTGACGATCACATAAATTAGCATTAATTTTCCCTGGTGATAGAGTACTCTGGCTTTGGGTGAAATCTTATTAATATACAAAGCTAAATCCACTGATTGAACATTGTTAAAATAAGAAACTGAATGGTAATCCTCACTGAGTTGGGATTTCACAGGAATTCTTCCTCTTCTTACATGTGTATGGAATTCGATAGCTGATTACTCACTCCTAAGCATCACATGTTCTTTCCACTGGCTTTTTAGCTGAATTATGATTAGCAAACTGAAACAGATGCACTGAAATCCTGCCTTGATTATATGTTAAAATATTGATATCTTCAGCCTTGAGAAGCCTTGGCGTGACATCCTCTGAACATGAATCTCAGTGAAAATCAGAAGCTCTTCTATTTTCTCAAAAGCGGAGTGCACAGTTTCTGACTGGATACAGAATACATGAATACATTTTAAAGTCAGAAACAATGCACTCTAATTTTGAGAAAATGGAAGAGCTTTTGATTTTCACTGAGACTTGCATTCAGAGGATGTCACTCAAAGGCTGTGTCTACACGTGCCCCAAACTTCGAAATGGCCATGCAAATGGCCATTTCGAAGTTTACTAATGAAGCGCTGAAATGCATATTCAGCGCTTCATTAGCATGCGGGCGGCAGCGGCGCTTCGAAATTGACGAGCCTTGCCGCCGCGCGGCGCGTCCAGACGGGGCTCCTTTTCGAAAGGGCCCCGCCTACTTCGAAGTCCCCTTATTCCCATGAGCTCATGGGAATAAGGGGACTTCGAAGAAGGTGGCGTCCTTTCGAAAAGGAGCCCCGTCTGGACGCGCCGCGCGGCGGCAAGGCTCGTCAATTTCGAAGCGCCGCTGCCGCCCGCATGCTAATGAAGCGCTGAATATGCATTTAAGCGCTTCATTAGTAAACTTCGAAATGGCCATTTGCATGGCCATTTCGAAGTTTGGGGCACGTGTAGACACAGCCAAAGGCTACTCAGACAGAAGGTATCGATACTTTTGAATACCTGATCAAGGCAGACTTTGTTCAGTGATTGACTTGTACTTATCCTATGGTTAACTAATGATAATTTTCAGCAATAAATGTTCTTCATCTGACAACATTCTTTTAAGTCCTGCCGAGCTGCCACACCTATTTATTCTTCAGAGTATTTGCTGGGTCACCAACGGAACAAGAAGAAAAAATCTCAGCTGTTGCATCTAGTCCGGTGCCATCGCTGTGCTGGGAACATTTTACCTGAGGTAGTATGTTTCTGTAGCTGAACTGCTCTACATCTTCCAGGTCATCCCCTCCCAGTGTGATGGTGTTACTGTTGAACTGGTTGATCCTCACTTGGTTTTTTCCTTGTTAATGCTCAGTCCAGTCATAGAGGCAGTTTTGTCTAGTGTTGCGACCTTTTCTTCCATGCTTCATGTAGGTGTGAAAGGAGGGTGACATCATCAGCAAAAATCAATGTCCTCTAGCTGTTTGGAAAGTCTCCACTGAATGACCCGTTGATGGCCATCTCTTATCCTGCTCATAATCCAGCCTGTTTTCATCAAGAACAGGAAAGGTAACAATAGGCACCCTTGTTGCATGCCTGAGAGTATGCTGAAGGATTCTGTCAAGACACCATTGTGAACAACTTGGCATGTGGAGAGTTCATACGTTGAACGGATCAGGTTAATAATTTTGGATGGAATGCCACGGTGTTGCAGCAGTTTCCACAAAGTGTCTCTATCAACATTGTCTCAGGCTTTTTGAAAGTCTATGAAGGTTATGTACAGTGGGGGAGTTCCACTCAAGTGAGTGTTCTGTGATCACCCTAAGAGTTGCTATTTGGTCAGTACAAGCTCTCTCACTTTGGAAGCCAGCCTGTTCTTTCCTGAGCTGTCTAGCAATTTCTGTGTCATTCTCTCCGAGAAAATCCTGTTGAACTTTTTTCCTGGAATAGACGGTAACGTGATGTCTCTTCAGTTCAAAACTGTGAATCTTCAACACAAATGTGAAGAGTGTACTCTTGTATGGATGTGAGACCTGGCATACTAAAAAGTCTTCAAATTACAAATGGCAGACATTTATAAATTGGTGCCTCAGGTACATCCTTCTTGAATGCCAAGACTTTTTCACAGATGAAGAGCTTTGGAACAGAGCAGGACAGGAATCACTTGATGCTCAAATCAAGAGAAGAAAGTGGGGATGGCTTGACCACTCTCAGAAAACCATCATCCAACATAGTCTGTCAGGCTCTCAAATGCAAAACGCAAGGCAAAAGCAAAAGAGGAAGACCTCATGGAGAAGATCTACTAAGAAGATCTACTAAGACTGACGGACAACAACTAGGATACTCCTAGAGTCAGAAGTTTTGACCTGAGACAGAGTGAAGTGAAGGAGACTTGTAGATGACGTGTGCTCCACTTGGAGTACAAGGGTTTGTTAGTATGCTCCTGTCCCCTGCTGTATAGAATGTGTGAAAATGATCTTAATACTGTGCTGATGTCCCCAAAAACTTTCTCCTACCAAGTTGCAATGTGGGCACAGCGTGTAATATGCATGATATTGGGCAAGAGTCCAGACAGTACAGAATGAAAAGCTTTCTGCCTGTACATAAAATTATCAGTGTCAAAAACAAGCATGTTCTAAGCAGTTTTATAACTTAGCACTATTTGAATGATGGCTTGAGGTATGGTGTGATTTTTGTTTTGTTTTTTTTCTGGATGAAGTGTTCATCATCAAGATAGAAACACATTTTTCCAGGTCTGTCTTTCACCAGTGGTGATCTGAAAATATTAAACATGTAGCATCCATCATAGTCATTTAATTGAATTTAATGACAGTTACCTTTCACTTTGCCAGAGCAAATAGGAGCTTAGCCTACTGTTTCACTGATTAACCAATCTAATTAGGTTTTCACACCCCTACTGTGTAGGGGTTTGGCACCTTTGTGTGTGGCTACATTGCCAGCACTATCTCCCCACTGTGATGGTGGTGCTGAAGGGCCTAAGAGGAGAGCCCCAAGCCTCGTGGGTCAGATCAAAACAAGCCACAGGCTGTAGATTCCCACCCCTGCTTTAAATGTTTCTGTGATTTGCTCAGATGAGTTTGCAATTGTTTTTTCTTTCATGGTTGAGATGGTTAACATTTTTTCAAAAGACTCTGTCTTTAAATGCCTCTCTTGGAAAATACTTTCCTGTAAAATATTTGTCTTTAGCTGATTTATTTGCAGGATGAGACTTGTTGCTTCCTCCCCACCAAGTTAATGCTTTCTCTGTTACTGTAGTCTATTTTACTGTGTCCTTAATGATTAATGGCCATATTACGCAATATTACTTGCCAGTGCACACTGAAACACATTATAGGGAAAATTACACATGTGCGTAATTCCATGGAGCTTAATTGTTGTGTGTGTGTCTTTAATGTCAGATATCTTCTAATTCATCATTTGTCCTCCTGGTGACATAGTGATGTTGGACATCCCATTGTAATGGGTTTGCAAAATTTCCATGTGAACAATAGAAAAATCTTTTATCTGTGAATTACCTTTCTTTTAGTCAGATTTAGCTCAACCAGTAAACGGATTATTGTTTTGAGGGAGAATTAACCTATAGTTGTTATAGAAAGATTCTGAGAATAGGATGGATGCAGAAGGTCACGAATGAGGAATTATATAGAAAGATACAGCTGAAAGAGAACCTGCTGCGGGAGGTTATAAAATGGAAGCTACAACTATTTGGGCATATTTGCTGAATGAAAGACGAACGGAAAATCAAGACCCTGGTATTCGGCAGAATGGACGGTTCGAATAGGAGAGGCAGACCCCACAGAGAATGGATAGATGATATAGTAGATTGGTGCGGAGCTGGTCTACAGAAACTAAGCCACTCCACACTAGACAGGGAATGATGGAAAGGAGTAGTGAGAGAGGCATCGGACATCAATGGGCGTTGAGACCCTCGTTATAGATGATGATGATGACGACTCGTCTTTGTATTCTGTATGGGCACAGATACGTACATTTTCCAGTAGTTTGGATAGAATTTGAAGTTGCACTGAAATGGGAAGTGTGTTTATGATTGCTTCTTACAATAATTTCTGAATTAAACTTTAAGCAGTTTAGCTCTACAAACTCATTTTGGAAATATCTCAGACTGACTAGCTGCCTGGGTCTTCAGGGTTTTGGCCACTTGCAACCTGCCTTGACTAGTTTCTGCCTCTAAAGAGTGGCAACATTTGGGGAAGAGGGGTGAGCAAGATAAGGCCTGCAGGCTGGATCCAGCCTGCCAAGATGTTTTAATCTGGCCTGCAGCTCATCTCCTATGGCTTTGGATTGGGCAGAGCTTTGTGTGCTGACCCCACTCATAGCAAAATCTCTCAACTCCTATTGGTGGAAACTGGCCCATGAGATTGTGCTGGGGGCAGAGTAGTGCAGCACAATTTCTCAGTTCCCATTGGCTGGTTTCTGGCCAGTAAGAACTGAGACACTTCGCTGCGGGCAGGGCAATGCACAAAGCAGTATACTCCAATGCAGATGGACACATGGAACAGCCAATGGGCTTGGGTTTCCTGGCAGGCAGGGAAGCCTGACTGAGAGTGCTGTGTGTCTGGAGCTGCTTAGGTAAGCTCTTCCCAGCCAGAGCCTGCTTCCGGCATCACACCCCAACTCCCTCCCAGATCTTGCATCCAGTCCTACACCCCTTCCCCAGGCCAGAATCCTTTCCTGCTTCTAGATTCTGTATCCCAATCTCCTGCCCAAAGTCACCACCAAATGTTCTTCATCCTCCTCTCCCTGCCCCAGGTTACAACTCCCTCTCAGACTCTTTCTTCCCACAGGATAGACTCCTCTCCTGCACCCATCCCTGCTCCCTGCATTGCAATACCCCACCCCAGGTCACAACCTCCTCTTCCAACCAAATAGCTTCTCAGACTCCACACCCATTCCCCTACCCTGAGCTCCCTTCTGCACCCAACTTCCCACCCAGACCACACACCTCCACCATAGAAAAGTGTGGCCCTTGACCACTTGCCAAATCTTGGACTGTTCCCCCATCAAAAACTACTGCCCCCCCCCGCGTTAGGGAGACCATTTTTAATGATTCTTCAGACTTTACTGCTAAAGGATTTTCCTCCTGTCCTGCTTCTCTTTTTAGAACCAGGTCTGCACTACAAACTTTTGCTGATGTAGCTTTGTGGCTAAGGGGTGGAATTTTTTTAAGGGTGAGATTTCAATACTGGCAAACCCATAAAGTAGTTGCAGTTTATGCCAGCAAATGTACCTTATTCCTGTGTAATTTACTCTGCCCACCAAATTAAGACAAACATTTGTTTTGTTTGTAGTTTGGATTGTCTTAAAGTGGTTTTAATTATAACCAGCAGTAACAAACCTTGATTTAATATCATCCATTTTAATTGTGTTTATAGTTGTAATGTTTATGATTTTTCTGAAGCAGGGGTGAGGAACCTTTCTGTCAGGGTCATTTACCCACAACAAAAATTAAGTTGCAGGTCACACACAGCCTCTGTTGTGCGAAGCGGGACAGAGACTCAGGCCTTCCCCTGGGCTCCAGAGTGGGACCAGAAATGAGGGGTTCAGGGTGTGGGGAGGGGACTCTGATCTGGGACAGGGAGTTGGGGTGTGGGGAGAGGCTGAGGGCTCTTACTGGGATTGCTGGCTCTGTATTAGAGCTGGGAATGACAGGTTTGGAGTTCAGGAGCAGGTTCAGGGCTGGGGGAGGGAGCTATGGTGCCTGCTATATGCACTCCCTGGGGGTGCAGGGAGTCTGGGTGCGGGATGGCACTCAGAGCAGGGGTAGAGGGATATGTGAGAGGAGTTCGGGGTGTAGTGGACTCTGGCAGCATGCTCCTTACCTCAGGGGGCTTCCAGTGAGCAGTGTGGTGGGACTAAGGCAGGCTCCGTGCCTGCCCTGAGTCTGCGATAGCTCTGGAAGCTGTTGGCATGTCTGGCTCCTAGATGGAGGGAGCAGACAACTCTGAGTGGTTTCTTTACCTGCAGGTTCAGGCCCTATAACTGTCACTGTTTGCAGTTCCTGACCAGTGGGAGCTCCAGAGCTGGGTTTGAGAGAAGCATGTACAGAGCTGCTCTACTTGCCCCTTCGCCCAGGAGCAGTTTTGGGGCTTCTGGCCTGTAACATGGAGACTTGCTGTGCGCTAGATGGAATGAAGCAGCAACCTGGATCTGGCCCACAGTCCCCTCCCCCATCCTAAACAAAATTGACTTTTGTTTGTAACCATTAAAATAGATTGATTTGCAACTGAATATAGCCTTTACACTAAATTTGATGGTCTTTTTTGGTAGCCAGGAGAAATCAGTTATATAATTTAGATTCTTAATTTTATTCTTTAGTTATGTTTAAAATTGGTGGATGTTATTTATTAGATTAATTTTTTACTTATTTTTTGTCAAGCTTGCGGAGGGAGGCTCTCTAGCAGTACTGCAAAATAACAGCCTTCCTCGGGTGGCAAGAGGACGCAACAAAGCAGCCCCTTGCCACCTTTCGGGTCCCAGGACCCACCTCCGTGGACTTGTGACGGGGTGCGCACTCGGTTCACCCAGATCCCACCGCCCCACCCCCCCCGCCCCGAACAGGCAGGAGCTAGGAAGAACGACAAGACAGACAACCAGATTTTTCCAAAAACACGCTCAATTAATTTATTAAGAAGAAAATTAAATAGTACTGCGGTCTTATGTTAACAGCAGTAGACACTACTTGAACTAAAGCCCAGGTGTTCATGGCAACACTAAACTGGCGTGGTTTCAAAAGGGAATATGAGTTTGAAGGAATATAATAAATAGATAAATATTAAATATATAAATATATGTGTACCTTTTCTTATCCAAAGGAGGGGGGAGGACGCTACCACTCTCACCCCTACCGGGATCGGGTTGCTAGTCCGACCCGTATATTAATTATGGCCAATGAAGGATTTTCCTCTCTATTGAACCAGAAAATAAAACAAGGAAGAAGGGAGGTCATGCCTTCACCTTAGTGTATGTATGTGGCTGTCAGGTGACCACTAATTCCTTTATGAATAAATATTAATAATTTAACAAGAAATTCTAATGATAATAACAATTCTATAAACTTAACTAATTAAATAACATTAAGAAATCCTATTTACGTATATACCTGTAATTATCAAACCATAACAATAACAATAGTAAAGTAAATAGGCTTATTAAGTGTTCCTTTTTAATATTAGAGCCCAGCCTGAGGCCAGAAAGGCCCGGCCCTAGGGTCAGGCCTCCGGGCACTGCCTCTACCCTGCCGAGCAGGGACACAGCAAGGGGATCAACCTTCCTCCCCCACTGGGGATCCCGGTGCCGCTAGCTGGAATGAAGATGTGGTGTATGGGTGTGGGTCCACGCAAAGCGCAGGCCTAGCAATGAGGATACTTGTCCTGTATGGTGCGTCGCGTCCGGTAGATTGGTCAAGTCCGATAAGCTGGTCAGGTCTGGTATGTATGTTGGCGGGCCCTGGGTTTCACCGTACCAGCCGCGCAGTACCTGCACAAGTGTGGGCCAGTTCAACAGCTGGCAGCAGCTTCCCCTCAGAGACACCACTTGCTGCTTGCCAGGAGCGCAGGTGATGGGCAGTCTTGCACTTCTGTGAGGCGTTCAGCTCTTTCTTCGCTCTTCGCATTTTCAGGCTAGCCTGGGGGACTGATGGACACTCGTCGAAGCCATGCCTCCCCGTCAAGGGCCGCCGAATGAGCTGCGAGCCCAGCTTTTATAGAGCGTCCTTATGAATATTTATGAAGGAATTAGCATGCGGGCACAGTTCTCTGTTAGGTCCTCACTTTCGCAGAAGGTTCTGGAAAGTTTCCAGAGCCAGCCAATCAGGGCACCTCATGCAAATCATGATTCATGAATATGTATAATTTCAAGTTGCCGGGGGAGCTAACAGTCAAAAAGTGACCGTTGGAACACGGCTAGCTGGCAGGCTATGACAATTTGAAACTCCGTGTGTCTGAGGTGATTTTTCCTCACAGTGGTCTTTCCCGCCAAAAGCATGCTGTCCCTAACTCATGGAGGCGATTATGTCCACAGAGATGTTCTAAGCATGACAAAGCTCTGGATGGAAACTCAAATTCCATTAAAATTCACAGTTGATTATTTCTGGTCATGAGTGTTACAAGGTTTTAGATCTTGAAGATCTTACGTTCTTACATCAAGTTTTTCTTCACAGATTGAAAGAAAAAAAATTGATTTCCTGCTCCAGTTGTTTCCTAACTTCAAATAAGCTAGTCATTAAGCTGAAGTAGTTGAATAAACTGGAATGAAGAAGAGGCTAACTAAATACACTGCAGAAGAGGCTGCTACTGTCAAAAGCTTGTTTTACACTTGAGCAGGCTCCGGTGATAGGTGCTTTAGCAAATAGCTTCCACCGGTTGAGTGGCTTCACTTGCTTTAAAACTTGGCAGCAGACTTTTTTTTGCCTAATATTAAGCCAGCTGCAAATTAACTTGGCAAGTTCTGCAGCCAGTAAAATGAAATGTGGACCTTGTTAAAGGGGAAGCCTCCATCCATTCTTCCCTGTTTCAGCCCTTCAGCAAGCTCCAATCTTTCTGTTGTTGCGTGGTGTTGAGATTCTCTCAGAACTGAGGATTCAGACTGAGGGTTCACAGGATGATAGAAATGAAGGAAATGCCATGCTGACAGTCCTTGGGCTATCCAACCCAGTATTCTGTCCAATAGTGGGTAATAGCGTTACTTCATGGGGAGGTTCAGGGCATTCCTAATATGGCGTAACCTACCCATTGGGAAAATTTCTGTCCTGATATGAAGACTGGATTGTAAGCCCTCAAATTTCAGGGTATAATATCCTTTTAGTTTTCATCTTACGAAATGTAAACGTTCTTTTTGTGTGTGATTGTTTTAACCATGATCAGTTACAAAAACTAAAAGGGAAGTTGTTTTAATTTCAGCATTTTCACAATGTTTCCCAATAAATTTTCACATAAAGGATTTTTAAAATACTATCAAAGAGCTGCAAAGGAGTTGTGGAATTTAAAAATTTGCATGTGAAATTTGGTTCAGCAGATTTCATATATGTAAAATCTTTTCAATGAAAACTATACTGAAAACATTTGCTACTTTTTTCCACGACATAGGGCCATTTGCCCTCACTTGGTTTTGAAACACTACAGCTTCCTCCTTTCTCCTCTCTTCATGCCATTGCTACTAGGTGCGATCTGAGGATCGCTTCTATCTGAAAAAGTAGTCTTTATTGTGGGGAGTTTTTATGGGGAGAGGGATAGGTCAGTGTTTTGAGCATTAGCCTGCTAAACCCAGGGTTGTAAGTTCAATACGTTAGGGATCTGGGGCAAATAGATTTAAAAAAAAAAATTCTGTCAGGGATGGTAATAGGTCCTGCTGTGAGGGCAGGGGACTGGACTCAATTACCTCTCAAGGTTCCTTCCTGCTCTACGAGATAGGTATTGCTGATGTTGAAATTATCACTCTTTGCTTGGTCAGCTAGTCTCGTCACTTCTCTTACCTAAAGTCATACAGTTATGTTTTTTGGTTTTGGGGGGAGGGTTGTGTGTATGGGTGTATTTGTGGTCAACATATTTCTTCTTCGAGTGTCCCCGTGGGTGCTCCACATTAGGTGTCACATTAGGTGTCGGGCTCGCCCGGCGCCGCAGATCGGATCTTCCAAGCAGTTTCTGCCGGACCGCGCATGCGCCGGTGCGCGCCGCTCCCCCGCGCGCTCCCGGCCATGTGCGCGATCCGGTCCCCGCCAGTTCCTCTTAACCGCCGTCGGCTGCAGACGGAATCCAACTAGGCTAAGGCCAAGTAGTGTATTCAACGACTTTATCTGTTTTTTCTTAAAGTTTTTTTCAGGCACTTAGGCTACTATAAGCTAGCCGGTTGTTATTTTGTAAAAAAAAAAAACAAAAAACAACAACGAACAAGCTAGGAGAGGGACAGCTCAGCCAGTCTCAGTAACAAGCGCCTGAGGCCAGGAGCTAGGGCTATCAGCCCTCCTGCTAAGGCAGGCCATCGGAAGGGGAAAACGGCACAAAGAAGGTGCTAAGTACCCACTTAAAAACTCAAAGACTCATCAACAATGTCCTCTTCAGGCTTTAAAAAAAACAAAAAAAAAAGTGCTGCTTCTTGATAAGGCCCTCCAGCCAGAAGCGCCGGAGCGGCCACAGCAGGAGGGACCCTCCGGGGCCCTTAAAAGGAAAGCTGCCTCCCTCACTCCATCAGCGCAGAAATGGAGGAAAGTATCTCCAGCCCGATCCCTGCCGGCAGCAACAGTGAGCAGGACGGGAGGAGCAAGCAGCCCCCAGCCGCAGCAACAGCTGATCGGCGGCTGCACGGAGAGCCACATGGAAGCGGCTCAGCCTCCGATACTCAGCCAGCCACCCCGCACCGCAGGCAGGGCGGCGGCTAAGCAAACGCCGGTACCGGCGGCACCGCAGGCAGCGACACCGACCCCCGGGGAACCGGCGGTGCAGAGCGCGCAGGCACGTAGCCTGCCGGCACCGGAGGACACCGCACATGCGGCATCGCCCTCAAGCGTGCCTAGCACGGTGCGGACGGGGCCGGAATCCCCTGTATGCTCCCCAGCCCGATCCCTGCTGGCAGCAACGGCGAGCGGGACGGGAGGAGCGAGCAGCCCCCAGCCGCAGCAACAGCTGATCGGCGGCGGCACGGAGAGCCACGTGCAAGCGGCTCAGCCTCCGATAATCAGCCAGCCACCCCGCACCGCAGGCAGGGAGGCAGCTAAACAAGCGCCGGTACCGGCGGCACCGCGGGCAGCGGCACTGACCCCCGGGGAACCGGCGGTGCAGAGCGCGCAGGCACGTAGCCTGCTGGCACTGGAGGACACCGCACATGCGGCACCGCCCTTGAGCGTGCCGAGCTCGGTGCGGACGCCGGAATGCCCTGTATGCTCCCCAGCCCGATCCCTGCCGGCAGCAACAGCGAGCGGGACAGGAGGAGCGAGCAGCCCCCAGCCGCAGCAACAGCTGATCGGCGGCGGCACGGAGAGCCACGTGCAAGCGGCTCACCCTTCGATAATCAGCCAGCCGCCCTGCACCGCAGGCAGGGCGGCGGCTAAACAAGCACCGGTACCACCGACCCCCGGAAAACCGGCGGTGCAGAGCGCGCAGGCACGCAACCTGCCGGCACCGAAGGACACCGCACGTGCGGCACCGACTTCGAGTGTGCCGAGCTTGGTGCGGACGGGGCCGGGATCCCCTGTATGTCAGGGGCGGAGTTACCTCCTCAAGGGAGGGGGAAGACTGCACACAAGAGGAGGCATTGCAGCCCCTCTCCGCACAGGGCTGTGGAGTTGCTTTCTCACAGTCCTCCGCTATGTTGCAGACTCCAACTAGAAGGCAGGGGTCCCCCCCCACCCTTGGCCTACCCGGAGCCCCCTTCTCCATTTCTGCAACCAGCCTCACCCTGGCTGGGACCACCTCCACCCTTCCTGGGATTTGAACCGCTGGACTATTAGGCAAAGTCGCTCTCTCCGGGGTCTCGACGGTCTCCCTCCCCCAGACGCACAGGGTATGCACCAAGGGAGTGGTCTAGGTCACCTTCCCAAGACCAGTGCTTATACTGCCATGGTTGCCCCTACCACGCAGGGCATAGACACCATCGGCAATCTACTAGGGAAAGATCCCTACGAACGATCTTGTACCCCCGAGGGCAATTGCGACCGGGGACAGAGACTTAAGCATCTCAGGGGGGACTGGTTATGGAACCCCGAGATTTTCCTCGCACACCTCTAGTGAGAGGGTGTACCATCATCAGCAGGAACCGGAAGGGTCCAGAGAGACGTACCCCAGCGGTTCCTCGCTTTCCTCCCCGGATGAGGCTACGGCCCCAGGGGGCGTCCATCCTCCGGACGATCTCAAACAGTTCCAAGAGCTGTTTTACGAGGGTGGCCTTCACGCAAGGCTTCCAGACAGCAAAGGTGCAAGAGCAACACCATAAGCTCCTCAAAAATCTGAGACCTCCGGCCTCCTCCAAAATAGCAATACCGCTGATGACGCAATCTTGGAGTCTGCCATTATGATATGGCAGACTCCTGCGACTATTCCGCCTGTCCACAAAAGAGCGGAAAAAAAAAACAAAAAAAAACAAAAAACTTCGTGCCCACGAAGGGCATGGAGTTACTGTTCAGCCACCCACAACCAAATTCTTTGGTGGTGGAGTCGTCGCAACGTGGGGGAATAGACAAACATGCCAAAAAGCTAGAGCTGTTGGGCAGAAAGGTCTACTCCTCCTCCATGCTACTGTTGCCAATGGCAAATTACGCAGCGCATCTAGCGAACCATAATTTCGACAACCACATTAGGTTGACCTCCCTCATGGACTCGCTTCCAGAGGGCACGAAACCAGTGCTCAAGGCCATCATCCGACCATTTTATAACCAGTGGCAAAGGATCACCACAGACAAATGGGTGCTGGAGATCATAGCCACGGGGTACGCCATCCCCTCCCAGTTGCTCCCACCGCCATGACCTCCACCCGGGGCCCCACCTCCAGGAGACCTCCCATGTAGCGAGGCTCAAGCAGGAGGTAGACCATCTCATGCTCGTAGGGGCAGTGGAAAGAGTGCCGGAGCAACTGCAAGGGAGAGGGTTCTACTCCAGGTACTTCCTCACGGGGAGGCCCATCTTAGATTTTCGAGGCCTCACCGGTACCTGCGCAAGCAACGTTTTCGGATGATCACAAACGCCTCCATCCTTACGGCACTAGACGATGGAGATTGGTTCGCAGCCCTCGACTTACAAGGTCCTACCGTTTGGGCTCTCCTCAGCCCCCAGAGTCTTCACCAAGACCTTGGCAGTGGTGTCAGCCTACCTGCACAGACAGGGGGTATTTATATTCCAGTATCTGAATGACTGCCTACTCAAAGGGGCCTCGAAGGAGGAGGTACTACGCATAATATGTGTCACAGCAGGCACGTTCTCTTCGCTCGGCCTGCTTATCAATCTGACAAAATCAAAGACAGACCCCACACAGGACATAGAGTTCGTAGGGGCACGCATAAATTCTATTACAGCGAGGGCGTATCTACCAGAGACTCGCTTCCGGGCCATCGGCTCCCTCGTGCAAGGCTTCACCTTCAGCCCTATGGTGCCGGTTCTGACGTGCTTACAGCCGCTGGGCCACATGGCAGCAGCGACGTTTCGTAGAACAGAACGCCAGGTTACACATGCGCAGCATGCAGCATTGGCTGGCGAGCGTATACAAACCGGCAGCACACACTGTTCACAGGATGGCGTCGCCCACAACAGAGGTGCGCAAATCCCTGCAATGGTGGGTAAACCCCGAGAACCTGCTAACAAGGGTACCCTTCCACCAACCACACGTATTGGTTTTTCTTACTACAGATGCCCCCCTCATAGGGTGGGGAGCACACATGGGCGAAGAGGTGACGCAAGGGCTGTGGTCCTCTATGGAGCAGTCACTGCACACAAATATACTGGAGCTCAAAGCAGTGTTCAACGCCTGCAGACACTTTCGAGACCAACTGAAAGGCAAGGTAGTCGGGATCAGTACAGACGATACCTCCACCATGTTTTATATAAATCGGCAAGGAGGAGCTCGGTCCCGTGCCTTATGTGTAGAAGCAGTCCGGTTGTGGAACTGCTGCATCGCCAACAATGTAACCTTGAAAGCCTCGTACTTACCAGGTGCTCACAATGTGAAGGCAGACCAGCTGAGCAGGCGTTTCGCACTCACGCACGAGTGGCAGATCCGTCCCGATCTGCTGCAACCGATTTTTCCACGCATGGGGTTTTCCCCAGATAGACCCTGTTTGCTACTCAGCACAACAAGAAGTGCCCACGATTCTGCTCCAGGGCAGGACTGGGACGGGGGTCCCTGAGGGACGCCTTCGCGATCTCATGGAGGGGCCCCCTGCTTTACGCTTTCCCTCCCACAGTGCTCATCCACAAAGTGTTGCAGAAAGCCAGGAGGGAAGGAACCTGAATGATCCCGATAGCCCCAACGTGGGATCGACAGCAATGGTTCCCCCTATTCCTGCGCATGTCGGACCGGCCACCGATGTCCCCTCCGGTGGCGCGGGATCTGCTCACGCAAGCCCAGGGGTCCATAGTGCATCCGCACCCCCAAAGCCTGCGACTACAAACGTGGTTAATCCATGGCTCCGCTCCCTAGAGAGCACATGTACGGAGGAAGTGCAGCAAGTCCTAGAAAGTAGCAGGAGGACTTCCACCAGGAAGACCTTCAAGCAGAAATGGACTCGCTTTACGGCATGGTGTTCTACCAAACAGCTAGCCCCCTTTCGGTGCCTATGGCTGTGATATTAGAGTATTTACTGGACCTCAAGAGAGGAGGACTCTCGCTATCCTCGTTTCAGGTCCACCTGGCCGCCATTTTGGTGTTCAGACACGAAGAGGAAGGGCACACGGTGTTCGCCCATCCCATGGTTACCAGGTTCTTCAAAGGGCTGGTAAGCCTATACCCCCCTCAGAAACCGCTTCCACCTCTGTGGAACTCGGACCTGGTGCTTAATGCGAAAGGGGACCACCGTTTGAGCCTTTGGCCACGGTTTCCCTCCGCCTCCTTATGATGAAGACGACCTTTCTTCTCACAATCACGTCAGCTCGCAGGGTGAGCGAGCTTGAGGCAGTTATGGGAACGCCGCCCTGCACTGTTTTTCCAAGGAGGCGGTAACCATACGGCTGCATCCAGCCTTTGTTCCTAAAGTTTCTTTCTGAGTTTCATACTAACGAACCTATTGTTTACCCTTGTTTATCCAAAGCCTCATAACTCTAACAAAGAGGCGCGCCTACACCTCCTGGACGTGAGCAGGCGCTAGCTTTCTATATGGACAGGACCAAGTCCTTCCGGAGAACGGATAGGCTCCTAGTCTCTTTCGCTCCCAAATCAAAAAGAGAATGTCTCTCTTCGCAGAGAATCTCTAAGCACATCGTATCTTGCATAAAAATGTGCTACAAACTCAAAAAGACTCCTTTACTGGCCACGCCCAGGGCTCATTCCACTAGGGCGGTGGCAGCATCAATAGCCTTTTTTTCAAGGGCGTTGCGCTAAAAGACATTTGCAGAGTGGCGACCTGGTCATCCTGTGACACCTTCGCCAAACATTACGCCCTTCACAGGGTATTCCAAGAGGATACCCGTGTCTCGGCAGCGGTCCTCTCGGGGACAAGCTGCACATAATCCGATTACCCACCTCCTATCTTGGGTTACTGTTGGGTAGTCACCTAATGTGGAGCACCCACGGGGACACTCGAAGAAGAAAGAAAGGTTACTCACCGTAGTAACGGTGGTTCTTCGAGATGTGTCCCCGTGGGTGCTCCACTACCCGCCCATCCTCCCCGCTCTGGATCTCTGTTTAGTGTTTTGCAGGAGCATCCGAGGCGGTTGGTCAGGAACTGGCGGGGACCGGATCGCGCACATGGCCGGGAGCACGCGGGGGAGCGGCGCGCACCGGCGCATGCGCGGTCCGGCAGAAACTGCTTGGAAGATCCTATCTGCGGCGCCGGGCGAGCCCGACACCTAATGTGACACCTAATGTGGAGCACCCATGGGGACACATCTCGAAGAACCACCGTTACTACGGTGAGTAACCTTTCTTTATTCATTTATAGACCTGTGTGGATAACCATGGGAACTGAATTCTCTTGTTCACAGGGTAGGCACAATGTGGGTAACTACAATGTAAAAATGTCTAACTTTTTGCCAGTTTTTTTTTCCTGCCTACAAGTGGGAAGACCCCCTTCTAGCTAAAGGATTAGAGACGCCATTGACTGTCAGCCAGCGAGCAATTAAAGTATCTCAGTATCACAGAATTTTGTTTTTTATGACTTAAAACAGCTGACTGCTCAAGTATAACAAAGCTATAGAGAAGTTTCTTAAATAGAAATGTACATTGGTTCTGTTTCTAAGACAAATACTGCCCTCGTTACTTTAGCACTTGAAGTGTTAGATGGAGGGCATTTCAAGAAAGTTGTTGATACATAAACATAGTCACTTTGAAAATGTTTTCTTATCTATAATAGCTGTACTATTCTTAAATAATTTGAATCTTAGCTGTCAAACCAGTTTGTAATTCCAGACTAGTTTGTAATTCAGAGAGGTCCAGTGGAGTGTGTTGTGTATATGTACAAAAACAAATTAATAGATCTTGGTTGTGTTCCTTCTGTAACAAAGTATGTGTTGTCTGGACATTTAATAAAAAAGAACGTGTTCTTTGCTGTGTACTTTGTGATTGTTAAGGTTTTCACGAAATAGATTTTATCATAAATTGTATCTAATAGTATTTAGGACTGCATAAGTAAGGATTTTCTCTAGAAACATTCCTTTTTTCTTTTTTTCTTTTTATATTTTTTAAACACAGGTCCCTTCACAGATGTAGTCACTACAAATCTTAAGCTACGAAACCCATCAGATAGAAAAGTATGTTTCAAAGTGAAGACCACAGCCCCTCGTCGTTACTGTGTGCGGCCAAACAGTGGAATTATTGATCCAGGATCTTCTGTAACTGTTTCAGGTAAAAATATGATGGTGGTTCAGCTTTATAGGTCTGATACTCTTGTTCCAAGATGTTATATGGAACACTTTGCTAGCTGTCCCTTACAGAAACTATTGCACAGCAACATTAACTGTGATTTTTAAGGGTTAATATTTAAATTGTTAGTATAGTTTCTTTAGAATAATTAGCTAGTAGGCCTTCATAGTAGCTTGTGTACCAAAATTAATATATGAAAATGAAGATCCTGGTTACAGAAATATTTAGCTTTCTGTTTCTATGTTTCTGACTCAACTTTGGGCAAGTTAACGCATTCAAATGACACTTTCTTTGTAGACAGGTGTGATTTCTGAACACTATGGGTCAGGTTAAGATTATACAGCAAGAAAGCAATTGAGAAGGGTAGGATAGTTGAGTTCTCAGAGGAGTAGATATTATCTACCCTGGTAATACCAGGCCTCAGTTGAATGGGCAAGTCATCTATTAAAGCTTGAAAGAGAGCCTTGTATTCACCTCTGTCAGAAATTATGATTTAAATAAGATTAAAATATTTGTTTTGTAAAAAAAAAAAAAAAAAAAAGGCTGGAAAAGTCTTTCTTTCTAGTTGCCATAGTTCATTGCTTATTGTTCTAATCCTCTTAGTTTCTAGTCATCCATGGGGAAAACAAGTTAGTGAAAATTTGATTTTTTTTTTTTTTTATTCATTTATTTTAAATGTAGGAACAAGGGTGATGAGAAGGTGGGAAACAATCATTCAGACTTCTGTGGAAAAAAAATTTCTTCTTTAAAAAGGAATGCAAGCATGTCCTTTATCTCCCCACTCCCTACGGTACAAGACATTGGTGACATAGTGTTTTAATATGGTAGATCCATTTTTACATGCTTTTTTTTAAAAAAAATAGCATTATGATCTTAGTTGTGAAAAAATTCAAACTTATAGATAACCAGCAACACAGGAGAATGGACCCATGCTGCCTTTTCTGCCATGCTCTTCAGAGAGGAAGATGGAAGCTGGCCCGGCTAACACCTGTCTTCAAAAAACTCCTTAGAGTAGATCCTGATTATAACTACAGGTTATACCTCCCTCATCCAGCACCCTCAGGACCTGACTGGTCCTGAACGAGGGATGAAAGGAGGTCTTCCTGACTACCAGCCTGCTGCCCCTCCCTGCTGCTGGCTCCATTCTCCCCACACCTTGAGCCCTTGTGGCCCCCTTGTCTCCTGCACTACCCCTGATCCCAGCTGCAGCTGGGCTGCTGGCAGTGCAGAGGCTGTCAGTGACCCTGGCCTCAGGGGCACCAGCCCCAGCCATGGCTGGGCTGCCCACATGGCCCCAGACCTGGGGGCATCAGCTCCAGCTGTGGCCCTGGACCCAGTAAAGAATCCTGGGCAGGCTTCAGTCCTAACAGCCTGGGGCTTTGTGGTCCATGAACATTTGTGCTGCTGCTGTGTTTACATTCACTTAAATGACAAGGTTTTTCTGATTACTCCCAGAGATAGTTCAGTTTGTACTGTAGAGAAATTTCAAATGGATTATGGGAAACTAAACTTAACTTCTTAAAACATCTTAAATATTTTCTGGTACTGGTAGAAATTAAACAAAATTCTGTTTGTAGTGTTGGACCAAAGCAGGTTATTAAAAGAATGCTCTTTAAGTCTTGCAAACTGTAGGCTCTATCCAGTCATAAGACTTGTTTCCAGGTAACAGCTATTGCTACAGTGTATTAATTTCCAGTCCATTTCCAACATGTCATTGATATTGAGGCTTTGGAATGGTCAGTCCCGTGAGAACTGAAGCTAGAATGATTGATATGCTTGTGTGGAATGATCAGTTGAAGAACCATCAATAATATCTTTTCGTACAGTAATGCTACAGCCGTTTGACTATGACCCAAATGAGAAGAGCAAACACAAGTTCATGGTACAGACAATCTTTGCACCTCCAAATACATCGGATATGGAGGCAGTGGTAAGTAAACATATAAACATGAATATGTTGCCTGCTTAAAATTCAGTTTCTGCTGTAACAGGTAAACATGCTGTGTTCAAACTTAAATAATTGTTACACCAGAACAAAACTTTTGTATATTTTCTGAAGAACTCTTTGACTACTAGGTGATCCTAGGTTTTGAATCCCATATGCATAAACACATCATTAGCGTTCGTGACATGCTTAATGAGCGTTGTTTAAAAGTTATTTAAGGGGGCTTGGTAAAGAGCAGAGAAATCAAGTGTGAATGACATAAGGATGAATTAGTAATGGGTGTTACAGCATGGGCCTACTGATCCTTATAATCAGTAAACAATGTTAATGTGAACAAATTCAGAGAAAGTTGGAAGTGGCACGTTTTTACATCCAGTACATTCTCCTGCTTAGACGTTCAGCTGGGACAGTGTCTAATAAGAAACAAACTGGTTGCTAGTGGAGAAGATAAGCATTCTTCTCAGGAAGATTAAGAAAGGAAAAATATGAACAAATACAAATTCACTTTCCATTCTTGTAGAATGGTTGAGGTTGAGCTGACAGGTGTGATTTAGGCAATATGTACTCTGGAGTCTGAAGTAAAGGTATTTTCTGGAAAGCAGTGCCTTTACGTGACTCCAGGCATTCAGAGCACAGCGTATATAAGTGCTGTATCTTCCCAATACCTTAGTTATTTTAGTTTAGCGGCTTGTGCACATGATTTTGCCTCATGCCTAGGGATCTCAGCTTGGATTTTCCTAGGGTTTTCTCTTGTATATTTCCTGTGTATCCATTCAGTTCAGTTTAGTTATTGTTGTAGTAGTATAAGGAGCTTTAGGCTTTACATTTCCAATCCAAATTTTATATTTTGAACTATCGTACAGCTAGGCAGGTTTCCATCCCGTTCTTAGTATCAGGAGTCTTTTACCTCAGTCAGTTTTCAAAGATCCAGAGAAGATCACATTTAACTGGTGTATTTCATACCACTCCTGTACCCCTAGTGCAGGCTGATTAACACTATGGCCTTGTCTACACTACAAAAATAACTTTGAAGCACAACTTAAATATAACAGATTTCAAAGTTGAGCGTCTACACACACCCTACTTCGAAGTTAAACTTCAAAGCAGGGAACTACTTCATTCCCAGGACTGGAGTAAGGACTTTGAAGTTGGGGTCCCTTACTTTGAAGTTAACTTAGTGGAAGACTCATGATCCAGTAGGGTCCTGGCACTGACCCTCACCTTTCAGGGTTCCTTAGCACTGAAGGAACACCTGATACTAACTTTGAAGTAAAGGAAAACGTGTGTAGACTCTCTGCAGGCTAATTCGAAGTAGTGACTAACTTTGAAGACAACTTCGAAGTTAGTTCCTAGTGTAGACACACCCTATGTGTTTGATTTACACCCTAAGGCCATGGGTACACTAGCGCCCCCCCCTTTCGAAAGGGGGATGCTAATGAGCCACTTTGGCAGATGCTAATGAGGCACTGCCACGCATATGCAGCACCTCATTAGCATAATGACGGCTGGATGTGTTTCGAAAGTGCTGCTTTTGAAATGCACACTGCTGGTGTAGATAGGGGGCCTTTCAAAAGGACCTCCCCACCCCCCCCTTTGGATTTCGAAAGCCCCTTCTTCCCAATACCAAATGGGAAGAAGGAGCTTTCCAAGTCTGGGGGTTCTTTCGAAAGGCCTCCCTCTATGCTGGTGGCTGCATTTCTACAGTGGCACTTCCAAAACGCACGTTGCCACCATTATGCTAATGAGGTGCTGCATATGCATGGCAGTGCCTCATTATCTTCTGCCAAAGTGGTTCATTAGTGTTCCCCTTTGGAAAGGAGGGGTGCTAGTATAGCCATGGCCTAAGTGTTTGAGGCCCACTTTCTAGTTAGTTGTTTCATGTACTGAACTTGTATACTTGGGGTCTACCTGGATATATAGACTCATAATCCAGGCTTTTCTCATGAGTCAGAAATTAGGATCAAGGACCCACACCTATCTTCAGATCAACAGTTGGTTGTCATATTTTCATCACAGATGTCTAAGTTTTGAAAGCTGCCACTAACAACAAATTACCTAATAAAGCAGAATATAACTGGTTCTAGAGACATAACTGATCTGAGTTGGGTGATTCTAAGATCCAGTAAGTACCAGAATGTTCATCAGCACAGTAGGTGCCTTTTTCCAAACATGGATTCTCTACAGTGACTGGATCCCTAAGTATCAGGTGTTCCTTCAGTGCTGAGGAACCTTGAAGGTGAGACTCAGTTCCAAGACCCTACTGCATCCTGAGTCCTCCGCTAAGGCTCATTTCTTATAGAGGTGTTCTTCTTGCTCTCTGGTTTCTTTGAGAAGAAAGATAAGAACAACTGCACTGAGGGGTCTTGTGTCCTGGGGCACTGCCTTCCAAGAAGAAATGCCACCCTCAGAGATCCAGGAAGTGGTGGATGGTTGGTTAGTTCTGAAGGCTTCTCTGACCTCAACCCTTAATGGACTGTTCAGGAGACAGAGTCCTGTGGCGCCAGTATTGCCCATATTCTAGGTGAGATCTGGTACCATGTACCTTCAGAGAATGAGTCTGAGGCTTCTGCCTCTGATGCTTGTTCCAAGAGCTTTCTTGGTCAGCCATGGTGCACTACAACAGGTGTGCTGTTGTGTGTCCACTCGCATCCTCCCGCCCGATAACTCAGTAGAGGACAAAGGCCAGAACACAAATTTTACAAATCACTAAATATACTATTGCTTAGCAAACTTATGCTGTATCTCTTTTTGATAAGAGGTGGAAAGGTTTGCTATTGCCTCTTCTCATCAGAAGAGGTAATAATCTTCAGATTTTGTTTGAGGCAGATTTTGTCTAGACTCTGTGGAGAGCTTCCTGTCTGTTTTGTCCCGACTCATGCTTTGCTCGATCTTGGTTGCATGGATTGTTGGCATTGTCCAGAGAAGATATAAAATTCCACTTCAAAAATATTATTTTAAGTTACCACCATTAAAAATACACTAAAGCAGAGAGGTATTGAAAGTTAAAGCTGCAGAAAATTAATCACTTGGGTTGTAAAATAGTGTACACCCATATATAAATGCCTCTGGAAAAAATAAGGGGAATGAATTTTTATGGAATAAGGCTTATTCAGACTTGGATTCTGTTTATATATAATGCTTTCATCTCTTCAGAGTAATTTCAGGAACCCTCTTAGTATAAGGCAGATCATCTACTGCAGCAAACCTCAGATCCTTTTCTACCTCACATGCACATTCCAAGTACTATTTCTGTTTGGACTCTGAGGGCTTGTCTACACTACCACCTTCCTTCGAAGGAAGGATTGTAATTAGGATGTTGGGAGTTTACTAATGAAGTGCTGCTGTGCATAGGCAGCAATTAATTAAGCAAACTCCCCCCTACGGCAACTTTGAAATACTGGCAGTCATCTAGCCGCGGCTCACCCTCTGGTACTTCGAAGTGCCAGGGCAACTTCGAAGACCCCTTTTACTCTTCAAAATTTTGAAATAATGCACCTGCTATTTCAAATTTACTTCAAAATAGTGCATGCATAGTGTAGATGACAGCAAAGTTATTGCAAAATAACTTATCTCAAAATAACTTGTCTGTGTGGCCGTAGACAGAGGGCTTGTCTAAACTACCACCTTCCTTCAAAGGAAGGATGGTAATTAGGGTGTTGGGAGTTTACTAATGAAGTGCTGCGCTGCACAGGCAGCACTTCATTGAGCAAATTCCACCCCCCCCCCCCCACTTCCACGGCAACATCGAAGTTTTCAAAATTTCGAGGAGTAAGGGGACTTCGAAGTTGCCCTGGCACTTCAAAGTACCGGTGGTTGCGCTATGGCTAGACACCTGCTGGTACTTCGCAGTTCAAAACGTTGAAGTTGCTGCGGGGGGGCAATTTGCTTAATTAAGTGCTGCGTATGCACCGCAACACTTCATTAGTAAACTCCCAACACCCTAATTACCATCCTTCCTTCGGAGGCAGGTGGCAGTGAAGACAAGCCCTGAGTCTGCCGCCACACAGCCAAGTTATTTTGAGATAAGTTATTTTGCAATAACTTTGCTATCGTCTACACTATGCATGTGCTATTTTGAAGTAAATTTGAAATAGTGGGTGCGTTATTTTGAAATCAGTAAACCTCACTGCAGGAGGAATAGAACCTATTTCAAAATAACTATTAGGACATGGGATAGTGCTTATTTCGAAATGAGCACTCCGTACAGACTATATATTTCAAAATAACTGTTTTTTATTTAGGAATTCTTTGAGCATAGTTATATCTGTAGTACTATTTTTGTGGGAAGGGGAGAAGATGAGCTCTTCAGCAGATTCTTCAACCAGTTTCATTCCAGTAGAGTTGAGTTATCTGTAATAGGGTAATATTTTACTGTTTTAAGTTTCTTTCCCTTGGGAATATTTTGATTTCTAATTCAGAGGGTATTGATATTTTGAGTATTGAGATCCTTTATTCTGCAGCAAGGTGGCTCAAGATATGCTCATGCTGGAAACAACAACTCAAAAATTGAGCATAGGAAATTTCTGTATGTCCATACACCGTAGCAGGCGACTCAAGGGCAATCATTTGTTGAGGTGCATGTCTTTATAGAACAGTTGGAGATAAGTAACTTTAGAAAAAAGAATATGTTTCAAGGTAAAGGAACATGGAGTAGCCACCAGAAAGCTTCACTTTTGGTTTTGTCTACAGTAGAGGGTTTTGTTGACAAAACCTGGGGAACCTTCAGATTCAGAAGGTGTTCTGTCAACAGTACATGGACAGAACGCAGCACTTTTATTGACAGTCTTTTCCTGCTCCCTATGAGGCATAACTCCTCTGTCAGCAGAGATCTGTCAACAGAAAGCCAATCTGGACATTCCAGGGAGCCCTCTATCGACAGACACTGTGCAGCCCTGTCTGTTATGTTTCTAGTGGGCCGTTTTGTCAAGAGTGTGTTTGGGCAGTCTTGCAATTCACTTGGCAGTTTGGTCGCGATCTATCAACAGAAGTTTTGTTAGAAGATATCTTCAGACAAAAACTTCTGTTGACAGATGGCTGTAATCTGTATGTAATCTTGCACAGTTTTCAGTCTGGCTAGGATTACAATTTGGTTGGTGTGAACTAAGTTTGAAATAATACATCGGTTTTGGAAAAAGATGGTTCTGAGAAAGACACTGTATTTAAAATGGATATCCCCAAAATTATATCTTATCTACTATAATTTTTTTCAGCTTTTTATTCATGAGGCTCTGCTCCTAGCTGACATTGATGTATCTCAGGGTTTCAGTTATCAGACCAGTGCTGAATGGTTCTTAGAGTTATTAGAATCCTGAGATGTCTTTATAAGCATTCTTTATATCCGGTTTGACGGATAAATCAGTATGTAGTGCATTTTTTGTTTAATATGTCATATTAACACTTTAAAGGCTATCAGAGTAATTTATGAGATGATGAGCTTTCATGGGACAGACCCACTTCCTCAGATCGATAGCATTTCCAGTCAAGACTGACAGTTGTATAGCACAGAGGTCCTCTGTTCTATAGGACTGTCAGTCTGGACTGGAAATACTATAGATCTGAAGAAGTGGATCTGTCCCACGAAAGCTCATCATCTAATAAATTATTTTGTTAGTATTTTAAAGGGCTACAGGACTGCTGTTTTTTTTTTTTTTTTTTTTTTTGTTAGAATACAGACTAACAGGGCTGTCTCTGTTACTATTCTGTCTTGGAGTGATTTGACTTAGCCATGCCCCCTAGTGGATAAATACATTTTTCCAGCTGTTTTGTATTTTAAAACTTACAGGGCCCATCTTTGTTTACAGGTCTTAGGAGGAAGTCTTGTGACTTTTTTCAACTTTAAATGCTTACTTAAGCATAAAAAGTGTGTGTGGCAGCAGGAGAATGGGAACAGTTGTAAATCCTTTCAGGAATTGCAGTTAAGTCTAAGGCACATTTTAGGTGGCAGTATTTTAAATGTCGTTTATCTGGAAAGAGGGGATATTCTAGCCTTTATTACAATTGAGTATATTAAACAGTGTTCTATAATTTAAAAAATTATTAGCTGTTGTGAAATGTTTCTGTTGGGCTGAGAGAAATGTATTAAAAGCTGCAAAGTGGAAATTAGTCCCAAAATCTAGGGTAAGAATAACTAATTTATTCATAGATTCCAGGGCCAGAAGGGATCAATATGACCATCTAGTCTGATCTCCTGTAATAATAACATTACTCTAATAGATCTCCCGCTCATGCATCTGATGAAGCGGGTCTTTGCCCACGAAAGCTTATGCTCCAAAATATCTGTTAGTCTATAAGGTGCCACAAGACTTCTTGTTGTTCTTGAAGCTACAAACTAATACGGCTACCTCTCTGATGCTGATTACTCTAATAGGTGTTTTTGAAAATATAGGATCATATTAATGAGGTGATGATATTGCCAATTCTAAAAAACAGTACAGATTTTTTATATTTTAGCAAAACATCTTTTAGTTCTTTGCTTTTAAAAACAGAAGGTATTTCATAATGTTGCATTCTGTTTTTCATCTTTATTTCCAGACTTCAGTTTTTATACATTTATAGCTTCACTATAATTTGTAGAGTAATGGAAACGAGAGAATTGTTTAAAAGCTAGAGTCAGAAAATTGTAGCTGAAATAAAGATAATATTCAAACTTGGATATTGAGAATGTGCAGAAGCAAATAATTTAAGAAGCATTTGGTTTTTATGAACTTTGTGTGCTAACCATAAAAATTGTCATTTTAGTGGAAGGAGGCAAAACCAGATGAACTAATGGACTCTAAATTGAGATGTGTGTTTGAAATGCCCAATGAAAATGATAAATTGGTAAGTAAGAACAAAGTAAGAAAGTGATGTCATGTTAGCCTTTTAAGATGTTGCAGCAGTTTCAGTTTATCTTGGGTCTGAGTGTTTTTCAAAATGCTGTGTAAATAAACCTTGTGCTGAATGTCCTAGATACCAAAAGTAATAAAACTATCAAACATGTAATTTAAAAAAAAACAAACTCCTAAACACATTGCTAGTTGGCCTTTGCAGTCTTTCAATATTTGATATGGTTTTATTAAATCTGAACACACTCAAGATGAACGTTATGTTGAAGGTATATTTTAAAAAGTTAAATTTTCTCCTGTAATATGCTCCATTGGGATTTCTCTTATTGTTACATCTTTGTATAATGAAGGCTAGTTGTCTGATTTGTGAATGTACTTGTCATCTTACTTAAATATACCTGGAAATGGGGAAGGAGGGCAAATTTAACATTTATTTGACGTGTCCTTTTGTCTGAATTATTTAATATACATATAGAGAGACAAGGCAGGCGAGTAACCTCTTCTGTTGGACCAACTGAATTTGACTTGAAGATGAGTTAATTGGAGCTCCAAAGCTAGTCCTTCACCCAGAGAAGCTGCTCCAATAAAAGGACAAAGAACGCCCACCTTCTGTCTCTAATATTTCTGGGACTGACACAGCTATAGCAAGACTTGCAAACATGAATGGAAATTGTCCCTCTTTGTCTCAGAGAATAAAACTCTGTGGCTGGGTCTACATGGTGCGGCTTTCCCAGCAGATCTATGCTAATGAGCAGCCTCGAAATTGCAAATGGGTGCTCGTTAGCATAGCTGTGTGAGAGCTTGGTCTCCGCAGAGGAGGGTGCCGGCAGTAAAGAGGCCATCTGGACGTGCCCGTGCTGGCAAAAAGTCCCTCTGTCGCCAGACCCTTCTGCTTGAATTTTTTCAGACAGAAGGGTCTGGCGACAGAGGGACTTTTTGGTGGCACGGACATGCCCACATGGCCTCATTACTGCTGGCACCCTCCTCTGCCGAGACCGAGCTATCGCGTGACCATGCTAGTGAGCATACATTTGCAATTTCAAGGCTGCTCATTAGCATGGATCTTCCGGGAAAGCTGTGCTGTGTATACCCAGCCTGTGGGTGCAGCTAATACAGTACTGCACAAACTGTAGGTATCGCATTAATTTTGAGCCCTGATTCTCATGCTGTAATACTCTTAGCTTTTTCAACAGCTTGGTAAAACAAATGAGACCGTTCAGTATTATTTGCAAGACTTTTTTACATACAATAAAACTGAATTTTAATGTTAATGAAATGTTTTTCTAAACTATAACTTTAATCAGTCATTTCAAACCTGTGATTTTGAATTCAGTTCTCTTCAACAAGAGATACTGCACTTGAACTTAATACAGCTATTCTGGTCCTGTGTCCACCTTTCAGATTAGTGGTAAGGAAGGGAAATATGAATCAGAAAGCAGCAATTTTTTACTTGTCTTCACCAAAATCTACTCAAACTGTGAGGTAGATGGTAATTCAAACTGTATAAATTGAAGGGACTCTATCCTGTCTGCACTGTCTGACATTTAAAGCAACATTAATTTGCTGTCAGTTACTCAGAAATATACAAAGGAGCAGAAGTTTGAAGTGTAGAACTCCCAGGCCTGTGTATTTTAAGTATGTTACATCAGTATTGTCAAATCTGATTTTACGAGAATATCTCTGCACTTATGTCATTCATGAGCCTAGGCAGGGATCTTGCAGACAATAGCCCCAGTCACTTCATAGCCTTAAACACCATCCATCTTGTACACTGAATGAGACCAAAGTTAATTGGAAAAAGTACTATGTGGTTATATAATTAAAGCCTGTATTATAATGGATACACACAAAGTGGTCAAATCAAGGTTCCAAAGGCACTCTTAATTCTGGCGCTTCCAACTTCTGAGTTCTTGACTTTGAGGCCTTAATGTTCTTTTAACATTGTTCTTTGGTTGCAATACAAAAATATTTTGGGCATAAGATTTTTTTATGATGGTGATTTTAAATGTAGGTTTTTCGTAAGGCATTCATTTCTTAACCAAGCTTGAGGTGCCTTTGTATGGCATGTAATTCTTTAAGTATAAAGGCTAAGCATAATACCAATAAATAGTCTTAGAGTTGTCACACTTTTTTCATTCCTTAGTAAAAGTTATGAAATTTAATGCTAGCATATTTACACAAAAAGTATTAAGCAGCTAATTTTACTCTAAACCTTGGACTAACTAGAGCAATTAATTGTACATCACTAACAAACAAACTTTTTGTACTTTCTGTAACGTGGTACTTCTATATTGCTGCCTCTACCTAATGTTTGTTTTTCTGAGTAGCAGCGTGGGGTTGCAGAACCTAATTCTCTAGCCACTGGTTTAGTCACTCCCTTAAATCTTGCACTGAGAAATCTGCCGAGTACTGAGGGTATGGCTCACCTGCCGCCTCAGGATATACCAACACCAGGATACAAGTATTTCACTCCAGTGAGCAGCAGCCTTCTTCAGACACCTCTCAGTTGTAGCCAGAAGACTGACATGAAGGAACCAGTCAGTGAGGTCAAACAGCAGAAGAAGCAGGTTTGTTCTAGGGAGCTAAAAGCTATAGGGATCTAGTGGCGTTTCAGTGCTTTTCAAAGTTAGCTAGCAAACCCGCAATAAACTAAGTGCCATATCATGCTGTCCTCACACAAGTAATTTTGTTGACTTCAAGGGATACTATCTATATAAGAGAGCATGATTTGGCCCTTAGGCTCTTTATGATCATACAGTAGAATGTGTCGTAAAACGTAAGTGGTTATAAGCAGATAACCACTAGCAGCTCGATTGTTACCCATGAAATTCAGATAATTATAAAGAACTTTGTTTTTTCTGCATACTGAAATCGAGATACTTCTGTTTTTACATATTTGCCACATTAAGTTTAAATAGTTATATAATCTTTGGTTTGGTATGTAGCTTTCAGACTGCTTACTTGCTATTTGAAGAACTGCAAAAGAGTGGTAACCTTAGTAAAAGTAATTGCATAGGTAATCAGAAAAAATACAGTAGTGTTAACATCATTTACTATGATGATAATTAGTTATCTGCACAGGTGTTAGTTGCTGGGTTTTGTTGTTAATTATAGAATTAGAATTATAGTTAATTCAGGTCACCACTGTATGGAATGGTGCTTCCAATGACTACAAGTTTGTTTAATTTCTTGAGCAGGGATTTGGGAATGTAGACTCTGGGATTCCAGCTTTGTTAGTCTTGTTGCATGACCTTACACAATCACTTAACTTCTTAGGTTCTGTTCATCCATATTTAAAATGAGCAGAATCCTTCCTCTGAGGGATGCTGTGAGGCTTCATCAATATTTAGGTGCTTAGAGCTCATGCATAAAAAGCAGTCAAAGTGCAAAATATTTTTATTTCCTTACCATATATTGGTCGTTAACAGCACTTCTGTGTTCTAGAATTCGTCTTTCTAATTTTAACAGTTTTCCATTGCTTTCTATCTTTTATTTTTCTTTCCATTTTATATAAAAAATGGAAGTTCACAACTAACATTATCATTTACCTATTGGGTCAATGTTAACTGAAGAAGTACAAGCATTGTGTTTTTTGTTTTTTGTTTTTGTTTTTTGCAATGGCAGAAGGCAAATATTGCTAAGTTATTATATCTTTTAATGTTCTTACTAGTTAGGGTTAAAAACTTCAAAGCACAAGCCTTACTTCCAGTTTTTTGGATGACCTCAGATATGAACTTCATTTGAAATATATTGTAGCATTAGTTTAATTTTTTCAATTTTTATTTTTAAGGTCTAGTATTTATTTGGCTCCAGAAAATCTAAATTCTCAGGTTATTCTTAATATTTGCAGAATGATATAGAAGCAAACAAATCTGCTCCAGTCCTGAATACATCTAAACAGGATGGACCAATGCCAAAAGCACATAGTGTGTCCCTTAATGATACTGAAACAAGGAAGCTAATGGAAGAGTGCAAAAGACTTCAGTCTGATGTGATGAAACTGTCAGAAGAAAATCGGCACCTGAGAGTAAGTTCTGTGTTCCTGAGTTTCATATTAAAATGAATTGTGCCCCAACAGGTGACTAAAATACATGGATTTGTATAGATGCATGCAGTTAAAACTTAACTCTTTGAGTTTTAGCTTCATAAAATTTAGAAGGTGAAAATACTTCTAAGAATGAAGAAACCTACCTTCCACAACAGGCTACAACTGTCTGTATGATCAGGAGCACCTACTATATAATTTTTTTTGTTCTCCTGAGAAATGGAGATTGATCAGATGTTGTTTGTTTGGTAGCACTGTTAGCTAAGCTACCACTGCTCTCCTCATCTAAAAAATCCACTTTTGTATCAATTTCAGAAGCAAGTGAGCTTATTTTAAAACTTTTTATAAATCATCTAGGAATTTTTATTCCGTGGTACGAGAATGTGTGCAGCACAAGCTAATGTTAAACGTAAACACTCATCAGTTGTTAATGGTCAATGTCTTTTTTTCCTACCAATTTTTACTTTAAAATTACACCAGTTTCTTTTTTTAAATGTAGCAGAGTAAGTAGTGCCCCTTTCTAAGAAGATAAACATCCAGGGTATCTTTTTCACAGCTTTTCATAAACAAGCTGTTTCATGTTACCAGTTGACAAGATTTCACATTACAGTAAACCCTTGAAATGCACGATTTTGAGTTGCGCTTAACTGGCATTAGTGTAAGTTAAGCGCAACTCAAAATCTTGCTTCCCCTGGCCCTGATTTAATGCCCCCTGCTTGACCCTGGAATTTCAATCCTTCCACCCTTGCTTACCACCCACAGCTCAGCTCAGCTCAGCTCCAGCTCCAGCTCAACCCCCCCTCCCCTCCCCTCCCCCCCCGGGGCCGAGCTCTGGCTCCTGCTCACCACCCTTCATGCATGGCCCCAGTTCAACACAAACCCCACTCTGCCCTTGTTCAGACACCCCCGGGCCCCAGTTCATACCCTGAGCGGCCTGGCTCTTCACTCCAGCTTGTGGCTCTAGCTCAACTGCTCCACCCCAGTTCAAACCTCCCCCAACCCCATGCGGCTCCAGCTCAGCCCTGCCTCTCCTGCAGCCCTCAACCACCCCAGGCTTAACTTCCCAACCCCCTCCCACAGACCCAACCCACCGCCAGGATTAACCCTCCCCAGTATTACCCCCCTGAACCCCAGAAACTACATTTCAGAAGAAGCTCCAGGTGCTCCTGCTGCTTCCCTGGCTGCAGAATGTACATTCTGCCAAGGAAAAAAGCCGTCCCTTGACCTACGCAAAATTACAGTTACGGGAAGGTGTGTGGGAACACAACCCTCACGTCAATCGAGGCGCTGCTGTATTTTGGGTCTATTTATTGGGTACTCAAACACATACATCTGAGAACCAATGCAACGACATTGCAGATGACAGAATTTTAGCTAAGATCACAGTATCGCTTGCTAATTGTGTTGAATGTGATGCTGCTTTCTGTGGCTTTTTGTAATATTACTTCCATAATTATAACTTATCAGTGTACAGTTAAGTGTACAGCTGTCTTGATAGCTGTTGTTCATATGAAATTTAGTTGGAGTAGCATTTAATTTATAATGGAATTTGAAATAAAGCTAATTCCTAAACTGTAGTTGTGATGTGAGAGTGCAGTGGGGAAACAATCACAAAATATAAATATTATCAGTCGATGAGTTGTTTCATTTACTCTAAATTTTTGTGTAAATAAAAGTTGGGTTTTTTTTGTCAACAAGCAAGATTTCTCTTACTTTACAAAGGCTATGTCTACAGTGGGCGAAGTAAGTCATCCGCAGATATGCAATTCTAGCCTCTCTTCTGTCAGTCTCACTTACTCCTTGCATCTTGCAAGGAGTACAGGGGTCAGCTGCAACCCCTGGGAGGTCAATTTCATGTGTTCCTATTAGACACGCAAAATCAGACCCTGAACCGGTTGATCTTCTGGGCTAGCGTAGCTGTAGCCTAATAGTGGTATACAGAAACAGAATGGAATACAGGTGCATTAGGTTTTGGAAAAGAGAAATTGTGATTTGATGAGTGTGAATTTATTTTGAATGTTGCAATATCTTTTTTTCCAAATTAATAAGTAATCATATAGCTACTATTCTAAAATGATTTTGTCTGACCTTATTTAAATACTTACTGAAGAGATTCAGAGATGGTTGTATTTTCAGAGGACTATGACTGTATATTCATGAATTTCTTCCATGTATTCTTTTCAGGAGGAAGGCTTGAGGCTCAGAAAGATAGCACACTCCGATAAATCTGGATCACCCACAGCCTTGGCCCTCAGAGATAATGGCTCCAATCCACTTCCTTCACTTCTTGTTGTAATTGCAGCCATTTTCATTGGATTCTTTCTAGGGAAATTCATCTTGTAGAGAGAAAGAGAGAGAGAAGCATGCAGAGTGCGGCTTCCTTTTTTTTTCTTGGCCAGAGAAAGATTTGTTTACCTACCACTTCATTGGTAGTATGGCCCAAGTGACCATTTTTGTGTACAGCATCATACAGGCTTTGCCTTTAATGATCTCGCACGGTTAGAAAACACAATTTAAAAACCGACAAACTGTTCGGCTACTGGACAAAATTGTACATTAAATCATCAATAGCAGGTGTCAGTTGCACATTCAGTCCTTTATGAAAATTCATAAATAAAAAATTGTTCTTTCTTTCTGTGGTTTTAATAAGAGTTCAAAAATTGTTCAGAGTCTTGTAAATGTTATTTTAATAATCCTTTAAAATTTTATCTGTTGCTGTTACCTCTTGAAAAATGATTTATTAGATTGTTAATCCCACTTGTTCAGGAATATGACAAGAGGTTTTCTGTGGGAATGGTGCCTCTTTCCTGTAAATTTTCTCCTTTATCTTACTTTGCTAATATCATGGCAGAATTTCTTTTTTATCCCTTGTGAGGCAGTTATTGGCAGTTTTTCATCCTTACAATCCTGTCCCATGGTATTTAACATTAAAACAAAAATAAAATTAACAGAGTTTTCCGCTGGGTAGCCTGTTTGTGTGTGTGATACTTTTAGAGGGATTCCTAACACGTTAATCGTTCATGGTAATTTGCTACTTGTTACAAATGGATATTTTTCAATTTACTCAAGTCTTTGGCTTAGACTGTTGTATTTGAAGCTTCAAAAAACATAGTGTTCCCATTCGATTTATAGGTGCTGAACAGTTTTTTGGCTGCTTTCATCTGTAGAAATTATTTTGAGACAGATAATTTGGGTATCCAGCAGGTACAAATGTTAGGAGACAAATGTTTTAGTGTCTGGTATTTAAATATTTACGGGGATTGTGTGGGTGTTTAACAGTCAACCTTCTGTTGCATCGTTGGGACTGTTGGGTGTCTTCCAGGGGCAAATTCTCCTTTGGTTTCATAAAGGGTACATCATTCAAGTTTTCTAATCTCTCAGTTCTCCTGATAACCTCAAACATCCCTAATGAGTTTCCATTATGCAGATGCGTTGACATTTAGTGAGCAAGCTTCCCTCCCTCCCCCATAAAGCCCTTTCATGCAACTCTACAAATTTACCTGTTTTATTAACCATGTGTATCTAAGTTTTAAAGAATGCATTTATTGGGTCTGAAATGCTTCCCTGCACTTAATCTTATGTCTCGTCTCATTTCTGATATACGGCTCATAAAACCAAGTAGATGATAGTATTGGAACAAAATATATCCATACTTCTGAGTATTATCCAGCACAGGGAATTATTTGTAAACTGACAAAGCCTGGAAGGGGTATACTCCTGTAAGCAAAATTGTACATGTGCTTGGACAGCTTGACTTGATGTGGTGCAGCTAAGTGTGTTAGACCTTAGTGTATTCACACACTGTGTAGCTGAGAAAAATGTTCTAGGAAAAACATGCATTATCTTGGTTGCCTTTGATTTCTAGTGCTTTTTAACTGAAAATATTATTACATCATGTTCTGTCAGTGCTATCTGTGGTAAACTTTTTATGAAAAAAATCTTGCATATGTACAAGGAAGACAATGAAGAAAATAACAATGCTTATCTTTACACTTATAAGCATGCAAGTACAGATGCCTCCATTTGTATGTTCCAGTATCTGCATTCAGGTTTCCTCTCAGCTTAATGACTGGAAAAGTATTCTAAAGTCTTTATTATTTTGTTTTCATTGGTCCAGAAACCAATACAATTCTCCAGCTTATGCTCTGTCAAAAGGGTGATACATCTGACTGTATAAGCCTGTTCCTTAAAGGAAAGCTGATAACATGTAAAATAACTAAAAAGCTATAGTGTGCAGGATGTAGTTTGCTTCAGACAAAGCAATCATAAACTAGAATATGCAAAGATTTGTAATAATGCCCAGTATTTTCAGGGCTATAGAGCAGAGAAAGTAATTTCGTAATGCAGTGCATTTATGTTGGATGTTTGGCATCAGTACTTTAGAACGGGGAAGGGTACCTGTGTTGAGAGAAATGATTATACAATCAACCGATGACTATGATTTTTATAAATACAAAGCAGGTGGAAATTGTTATGGTTGGATGAATATGTACAGAGTAAAATTCCATGCAGTCACCGTAATCAATATACATAACATGAGGTGCTCCTGATGCAAGGAGGCTCTTTTTGGTTTCCAGTAATCCTTCATAGCTGTATATAAAATGTAATGCTAAAACTATTTTGCTCTCAGGAGTGACTTTGGATGAGATCAACTGTATTCAGTGAATTATGTAATATGGATTAAATTGTTTGTCTGTTCCTGAAATGGTTAGAACTTCTTACTTTGTGTGCCTGCTTATTGTGTATGCCAGCAGGAGGAAATATAAACCCCACTGCTAATAGTGAGAGTACAGTTAAATGATAAAGGCCATAAAGTCATGTATGAAGTTAAATGCACAATTTTCCCAATGTTTTTATTTCAATGGCGATCACAGATTATATTTTTGCTTGCCTGTTAGGGCAAGATTTTAACAGAAACCTCCTTGATCTCAAATACATAGTACAGTAAACTCTTTCATAACCGGCAGCCCCCCCGGACCGGGAGGTTGCTGGGTATTCAAATATTCTGGGTAATAAAGAGGTATACCTAGCAATGCATAACACTAAAGAAAAACAAGATTAGACATTAGGATTTAAACAAAAATGTATGCAGAGTACTTTATTTGCCAACAGCAGTAGTACTGTACACTGTAAACTTATACTGTATTTGTTATATTTATTTGTAATTACTTTCACTATACTGTGTTTAGGGAAAATGTAATTAAAATTTATTTATGGTTAAAATGCAGGTTACTTGAGAGTTTTGGATAATAGAATGACAGATATGAAAGAGTTTACTGTACGATATGTCAATTATTTTTATTAATATAGCACTTTAAAATGTATAGCTTCCAAAATTCAGCTAAATAGAAAAATACTTCATTCTTTTAATATGTGTCTGTAGTAATTTAGACCCCAAAATTACTGTAATAAATTAAATTAGCCTGCCACTTTATCGAGCACATTTTTAAAAAATACCTGGAAACCTACACCAGTATGCAATCCCTCTGCATTTCTGCTACTTCTCTAAAAGCAGTTCACAACCACTGTCAGAGACTTGCATGTTCCTGCTATGATTGAAGCGGATGCGCATACAGGAAATAAACCAACAAAATGCTAGCTTGAGACCTGTTAGTGTGTCCCAGGGGGCAAAAGGCCTTTGTCAAATGGGAAAGGATAACATCGGTAAGCAAAGCTTATTATAAAGGTTCTAAGGGTATTACAAAGCATAAAGTGTTAATAAACGTTTAAAAATGTGATGGTGTCCTTTTTATTTTGAGAGTCACTGATTCAGATTTATAGTTTCTAGGCCCACTAGGTGTTCCCTGTTTGCTGTATAGCTTCCATGCTGTCTGGGTGGTTATCACTAATGTCGATAAATAATTGTAAGCATAAAGTTAGCAGTAAGCTATAAGCAATCACTTTTCACGTGTTCAGTAGTCAGAGTAAGCAAACTAAAAATATTGAATTTTGCAAAACAAGTATTGCATAAGAACTTCTTTTGTATTTATATTGGAGCCTTTTGGGCTTATCTCTTTGCTTGCATACTCATCCAAAAGCCTTTTGACCAAGGAGGTGAGGCTAGGAATCTATAGATTTAGTAAGTAGCAAAGCCCCCTGTAGCACTTTCTAGGAGTGGAAGTTTCTTTATACAGTAAACTCTTTCATATCCAGCAGCCCCAGGCCCAGAAGGTTTCTGAATGTTCAGATATTCTGGGTCATAGAGAGGTATAACTAGCAACACATAACACTAAAGAAGAGATATTAAGAAACCAACATATATGCAGAATACTTAATTTACCAACAACCATAGTATTGTAGATAGGAAACTTACATCAGAGAGGCAGCCACGTTAGTCTGTATCTTCAAAAACAAGAAGTCCTGTGGCACCTTATAGACTAACTGATATTTTGGAGCATAAATTTTTGTGGGCGAAGACCTGCTTTGTTTATAAGGTGCCAGAGGACTTCTTGTTTTTGTAAACTTATACTGTATTTGCTGTATTTACTTTCACTATATTCTACTTACGGAAAACATAACTAAAATTTATTTATGGCTAACATGCTGGTGGTTTGAGAGTTCTGGCTGATGAAATGCTGGATATGAAGGAGTTTACTGTAAATCCAGACTGCCTTTGATTTACTCCTGAATATACCACCTTTCACTGTGAGGTATTAGCATCTTATTTCACAGAAAAGATAATCTGCAGCCAGCCTATAGCCCCATATACCTAACCAAGGCCATGTCTGAAATGGCCACGCAAATGGCCGTTTCGAAGTTTACTAATGAAGCGCTGAAATGCATATTCAGCGCTTCATTAGCATGCGGGCGGCCGCAGCACTTCGAAATTCACACGGCTTGCCGCTGCACGGCTCATCCTGATGGGGCTCCTTTTTGAAAGGACCCCGCCTACTTCGAAGTCCCCTTATTCCCATGAGCTGATGGGAATAAGGGGACTTCGAAGTAGGTGGAGTCCTTTCGAAAAGGAGCCCTGTCGGGATGAGCTGCGCGGTGGCGAAGCACGTCAATTTTGAAGTGCCACGGCCACCCGCATGCTAATGAAGCACTGAATATGCATTTCAGTGCTTCATTAGTAAACTTTGAAATGGCCATTTGTGTGGCGATTTTGAAGTTTGGGGCTAGTGTAGACGTAGCCCAAGACAAACGAGATGGCATGAACAGCAACACCATGCACTCTTCAAAAAGTCAGTCAATTCACACAACTAGAAATCAGGGAGTATTGACAACAGTTGACATATAATCTTTTGTGAAACTGACCCCTACATTTCTTGGATGCTAAAATATATTAGAACACCTATTAAACCATTACTACAAATAGCTTTTTTTTTAGGGAAATCTACAAGACACTGAAAAATGCCAAATAAACTATTTTACAAACTACTGTGTTTAACTTCCATTTTCTAAGCACTCAAATCAAGAAGATAGCAGGTAATCTCCACTGTTACATGTTAGCTGTCAGTTTCTAAGATTTCTTAGTTATGTAGCAGGCTGGGGCATGGTACGGAGACAGTACTTTTTACTTTGGATGACCTAGCTGTAGGCAAAGGAACTAACATCCATACTTAACCTTCCTGGAGCTTGGTGGCATTTGGTAGGAGGAGTCACCAAATGTTAGTTTCCTGTTTTCAAGAAGTTGGGTGGTTGAGTTGGAACACCCTGCAATTGCTTAGCTCCCTCCTTTAAAACAGGCTAGTGCAGGGGTTGGCAACCTGTGGCTCTGGAGCTGCATGTGACTTTTTTAGGAGCCACTTGCGGCTTTGAATGCTGCCACTGCTGACTCCTCTTGCAGCTCTGGAGGCTGCTGCCACAGTAAAAAACAAAACAAAACAAAACAAAACAAAAAAAAATCCAAAGTCAGTGGCCGGCCATTAAACCAACTGAACTTAAGTTCTTCTTCGAGTGTCCCCGTGGGTGCTCCACCATAGGTGACGGCTTGGCCGGCGCCGCAGATCGGATCTTCCAAGCAGTTTCTGCTGGACCGTGCATGCGCCGGCGCGCGCCGCTCCCTGGCGCGCTCCTGGCCATGTGCGCGATCCGGTCCCCGCCAGTTCCTCTTAACCGCCGTCGGCTGCAGACGGAATCCGACTAGGCTAAAGCCACATAGCGTATTCAACGCCTTTATTTGTTTTCTCTTTAAAGTTTTTCAGTTCTTTAGGATACCATAAGTAACCGGTTGTTATTTTGTAAAAAAAAACAAAAAAAAAACAAACAAGCTACGGAGGGACAGCTCAAGCCAGTCCCAGTAACAAGCGCCGGAGGCCGGGAGCTAGGGCCATCAGCCCTCCTGCGGAGGCAGGCCATCGGACGGGGAAACAGCACAAAGAAGTGTTAAGTACCCACAAACAAACTCAAAGACTCACCAACAACGTCCTCCTCAGGCTTTAAAAAATGTGAGTCCTGCCGAGAGGCGATGCCAGTGTCCGATGGGCACAGTCTATGCATAAGGTGCCTGGGGGAGTCCCATGTGGCACAAAAATGCGCCTTCTGTGCAAAATTAACGACCAGAGCACGGAGAGACAGGGAGATGAGAATTAAACTGCTGCTTCTTGACAAGGCCCTCCAGCCAGACGTGCCGGAGCGGCCGCAGCAGGAGGGACCCTCCGGGGCCCTTAGAAGGAAAGCTGCCTCCCTCACTCCATCAGCGCAAAAACGGAGGAAAGTTTCTCCAACCCGATCCCTGCCGGCAGCAACAGTGAGCGGGACGGGAGGAGCGAGCAGCCCCCAGCCGCAGCAACAGCTGATCGGCGGCGGCACGGAGAGCCACGTGGAAGCGGCTCAGCCTCCGATGATCAGCCAGCCGCCCCGCACCGCAGGCAGGGCGGCGGCTAAGCAAGTGCCGGTACCAGCGGCACCGCAGGCAGCGGCACCGACCCCCGGGGAACCGGCGGTGCAGAGCGCGCAGGCACGTAGCCTGCAGGCGCAGAAGGACTCCGCACGTGCGGCACCGCCCTCCAGCATGCCTAGCACAGTGCCGACGGGGCCGGGATCCCCCGCCCATCAGGGAGCGGAGTTACCTCCTCAAGGGAGGGGGAAGGCTGCACACAAGAGGAGGCACTGCAGCCCCTCTCCAGACAGGGCTGTGGAGCTCTTTTCTCACAGCCCTCCGCTCATGTTGCAGACTCCAACCAGAAGGCAGGGGCCCCCCCTAGCCTACCCGGAGCCCCCTTCTCCTTTCCTGCAATCAGCCTCCCCATGGCTGGCACCACCCTCGCCCTTCCTGGGATTTGAATCGCTGGACTATTATGCAAAATCGCTCTCTCCAGTGTCTCGACGATCCCCCTCTCCCAGACACACAGGGTACGTGCAAACGGAATGGTCAAGGTCACCTTCCCAGGAACAGTGCCTATACTGCCATGGTCGTCCCTACCACGCGGGGCATGGACACCATCGGCAATCTACCAGGGAGAGATCCCCACATACTACCTCGTACCCCCGAGGGCAATCGCGATCGGGGACGGAGACTCAAGCATCCCAGGGGGGACTGGCCGTGGACCCACGAGATTTTCCCTCGCAAACCTCCAGCGAGAGGGCGCACCGTCACCATCAAGAACCGGAAGGGTCCAAAGAAATGTACCCCAGCGGTTCCTCGTTTTCCTCCCCGGATGAGGCCACGGCCTTAGGGGACGTCCATCCCAAGGACGATCTCAAACAGTTTCAGGAGCTGTTTAAGAGGGTAGCTTTCACGCAAGGCATCCAGACAGCACAAGTGCAAGAGAAACATCATAAGCTCCTTAAAAATTTGAGCTCCCCGGCCTCCTCCAGAGTAGCAATCCCGCTTGATGAAGCGATCTTGGAGTCCGCCACTACCATATGGCAGACCCCGGCAACTATTCCGCCTGTCCAAAAGAGAGCGGATAAGAAATACTTCGTGCCGGCAAAGGGCATGGAGTTCTTGTTTAGCCACCCCCAGCCAAACTCCTTGGTGGTGGAGTCCTCGCAGCAAAGATTAAAAACATCTCAATTTAAAACAGGGGGAACGGACAAAGATGCCAAGAAGCTAGAGCTGTTCGGCAGAAAGGTCTACTCCTCCTCCACTTTAACCTTGCGAATGGCAAATTATGCAGCGCACTTGGCGAACCATAATTTCGACAACTATGCCAGATTAACTTCCCTCATGGACTCGCTTCCAGAGGACAAAAAGCCGGTCCTCAAGGCCATAGTGCAAGAGGGCTACGCGGCTGCGAGGATGGAAGTTCAGATTGCTTTGGACGTTGCGGACACGGCAGCACGTTCCACAGCAACTGCAGTGGTGATGCGACGGGAGTCCTGGCTCCAGACCTCGGGCATACCGAGAGATCTGCAGGCGAAGATAATCGACCTTCCCTTCGACTTGCAGAAGCTGTTTGCTGAATCAACTGACTCGGTCCTTCATCCCAGTAAAGATTCAAGAGCCACACTCAGGACCCTGGGGATTTACACCCCTCCATACTCAAAGAAAAGGTACTACCCACAGCAAAGGCGGTACCAATACCAGCAACAGCGCCCCCAGTATCACAGGGGTTACGAGCAAGGGCGGCATCAGCAGCACCAGCAGTACAGAACCCCCAGGCGACGCTCACAACAGGGCCGTCCGTCCTCGGGGCGGGGCCAAAGGCCACAAGTTTGACATACAAATCCAGGGCTGCGCCATCACTACCATTGCACAAGATCATCCGAAACGACTTTTTCACCATCGCCTCCGACCATTCTACGACCAGTGGCAAAGGATCACCACAGACAAATGGGTGCTGGAGATCATAGCCACGGGGTACGCCATCCCCTTCCAGTCGCTCCCACCGCCGCGACCCCCGCCCAAGCCCCACCCCCAGGAGGGCTCCCATGTAGCCAGGCTCAGGCAGGAGGTGGCCCACCTAGAGTTCATAGGGGCGGTGGAAAAGGTGCCGGAGCAACTGCAAGGGAAAGGGTTCTACTCTCGGTATTTCCTGACGGAGAAAAAGACAGGAGGCTGGAGGCCCATCTTAGACCTTCGTGGCCTCAACAGGTATCTGCGCAAGCAACGTTTTCGGATGATCACTATTGCCTCCATCCTTACAGCACTGGACGATGGAGACTGGTTCGCAGCCCTCGATCTACAAGACGCGTACTTCCACATAACCATTCATCTGGCTCACCGACGTTTTCTCCGGTTCATGGTGGGCAACGAACACTTCCAATACAAGGTCCTACCGTTTGGCCTTTCCTCGGCCCCCAGAGTCTTCACCAAGACCTTGGCAGTGGTGTCAGCCTACCTGCACAGACAGGGGGTGTTTATTTTCCCGTATCTGGACGACTGCCTGCTCAAAGGGACCTCGAAAAGGGAGGTTCTCCGCATGATACGCGTCACAGCAAACATGTTCTCCTCACTTGGCCTGTTTATCAATCTGGCAAAATCAAAGATAGACCCCTCACAGGACATAGAGTTCATAGGGGCTCGCATAAACTCGGTCTCGGCGAGAGTATACCTACCAGAGGCTCGCTTTCGAGCCATCGGTTCCCTCGTGCAGGTCATCACCTTCAGCCCTACGGTGCCGGTCTTGACGTGCTTGCAGCTGCTGGGCCACACGGCAGCGGCTACGTTTGTGGTACAGAACGCCAGGTTGCACATGCGCAGCATGCAACATTGGCTGGCAAGTGTATACAAGCCGGCAGTACACACCGTTCACAGGGTGGTGTCGCCCCCACCTGGGGTGCGCGAATCCCTGCAATGGTGGGTAAACCCCGGGAACTTGCTAACAGGGGTACCCTTCCATCAGCCGCAAATATCGGTTTTCCTCACTACGGGTGCCTCCCTCATAGGGTGGGGAGCACACATGGGCGAAGAGGTGGCTCAAGGACTGTGGTCACCCACGGAACAGTCTCTACATATCAATGTTTTAGAGCTCAGAGCAGTGTTCAACGCCTGCAAACACTTTCGAGACCGTATACAAGGCAAAGTCGTCGGGATCAGTACAGACAATACCTCCACCATGTTTTACATAAACAGGCAAGGAGGAGCTCGATCCCGTACCTTATGCGCGGAAGCAATCCGCCTATGGAACTGGTGCATCGCCCACGATATAATCCTGAGAGCCTCCTACTTGCCGGGCACGCACAACGTGAAGGCAGACCAGTTGAGCAGACGTTTTGCGCTCACCCACGAGTGGCAGATCCGTCCCGATCTACTACGGCCGATTTTCCACGCATGGGGGTTTCCCCAAATAGATCTGTTTGCCACTCAGCACAACAAACAGTGCCCACGATTCTCCTCCAGAGCAGGGCTGGGCCGGGGGTCCCTGGGGGACGCGTTCGCGATCCCGTGGGTAGGCCCCCTGCTTTACGCGTTTCCCCCCGCAGTGCTGATCCACAAGGTTCTGCAAAAAGCCAGGAGAGACAAGGCTCGGATGATCCTGATAGTCCCAACATGGGATCGCCAACCATGGTTCCCCCTACTCCTGCGCCTGTCGGACCGCCCACCGATGCCTCTTCCGGTGGCGCCGGATCTGCTCATGCAAGCCCAGGGGTCCATAGTGCATCCGCACCCCCAAAGCCTGCGACTGCAAGCGTGGCTAATCCATGGCTCAGCTCCCTAGAGAGCACATGCACAGTGGAAGTACAGCAAGTCCTAGAAAGTAGCAGGAGGACTTCCACTAGGAAAACCTACAAACAAAAATGGACTCGATTCATGGCTTGGTGTTCTACCAAGCAGCTGGCCCCCCTTTCGGTGCCTATACCTACAATTCTAGAGTATTTACTGGACCTCAAGAGAGCAGGACTCTCGCTATCCTCGTTAAAGGTCCACCTTGCCGCCATCTCGGCGTTCAGACATGAGGAGGGAGGGCACACGGTGTTCGCCCACCCTATGGTTACCAGGTTCCTCAAAGGGTTGGTAAACCTATACCCCCCTCAGAAACCGATTCCACCTTCGTGGAGCTTGGACCTGGTGCTTACCACACTCATGGGACCACCGTTCGAGCCCTTGGCCACGGTTCCCCTTCGCCTCCTTACAGTAAAGACGACCTTTCTTCTTGCAATTACGTCAGCCCGTCGGGTGAGCGAGCTTGCGGCAGTCATGGCAACGCCACCCTGCACTGTCTTTTCCAAGGAGGCGGTAACCATACGGCTGCATCCAGCCTTTGTTCCTAAAGTTTCTTCCGAGTTTCACATCAATGAACCTATTGTTCTACCCTCGTTCTATCCAAAGCCTCATAACTCCAGCGAAGAGGCGCGCCTACACCTCCTGGATGTGAGGAGGGCGCTAGCCTTCTACGTAGACAGGACCAAGTCCTTCCGAAAAACGGATAGACTCCTGGTCTCCCTCGCTCCCAAATCTAAAGGAGAAGGTCTCTCATCTTAGAGAATCTCAAAGCACATTGTATCCTGCATAAAAATGTGCTACGAGCTCAGAAAGACTCCTTTGTCGGCCACTCCCAGGGCTCATTCCACCAGGGCGGTGGCAGCATCAACAGCCTTTTTCAAGGGCGTTGCATTGAAAGACATTTGCAGAGCGGCGACCTGGTCATCCTACGACACATTCGCCAAACATTACGCCCTTCACAGGGTATTCCAAGAGGATACCCGTCTCTCTGCAGCGGTCCTCTCGGGGACCAGCTGCACATAATCCGATTACCCACCACCTATCTGGGTTACTGCTGGGTAGTCACCTATGGTGGAGCACCCACGGGGACACTCGAAGAAGAAAGAGAAGTTACTCACCGTAGTAACGGTGGTTCTTCGAGATGTGTCCCCGTGGGTGCTCCACTTCCCGCCCATCCTCCCCGCTTCGGATCTCTGTTAGTGTTTTGCAGGGGCAACCGAGGCGGTTGGTCGAGGAACTGGCGGGGACCGGATTGCGCACATGGCCAGGGAGCGCGCCAGGGAGCGGCGCGCGCCGGTGCATGCCCGCTCCGGCAGAAACTGCTTGGAAGATCCGATCTGCGGCGCCGGCCAAGCCGTCAGCTATGGTGGAGCACCCACGGGGACACATCTCGAAGAACCACCGTTACTACGGTGAGTAACTTCTCTTTTTTTGTTCAAGTGGTGGGAGCTGCTGAGCAGCCAGCTGTGGCAGGGAGCCCTGGAAAAGAAAGCTGGCAGGGCAGGAAGCTGCCTGTACTGCACATGGGGGAAGCACTAAGCCCCCAGGAGGGCTGGGAGGTGGGGTGGCCGGGCCTGTCCCTGCCAGAGCTACGCAGATCTGCTGAGGAGGCGGCGGCAGTGGTGGGGGAGGTGGTGGTTATCAAACTGTGTCCCCCGAGGCAAGTAAATCCTAGGGATTGGGGGGAGGGCAGAGGTTGGGGCTGAGGCAGTTTAATCCTGGGGATGTGGGGGTTGGGGCTGAGAAAGGTCAAGCCTGTGGATGAGGGGCAGGTTTGCGAGATGGGGGGCAAATTTGGGGGTTGAGGTGGGTTAAGCCTGGAGATGGGGGTAACAACTTCCTATCTGGTACAAATCGTGTGTTCGGTGTTCTTAAAATGGGTGACAAAAAGCACGATTTGATGTTATTTATTAAGAGGTCTCTTATATTTACATGCATTGCGGCTCTTGAAGGATTGATTTCATAACTGAATTTGAAAAAAATGGCCATTCTCGCTATTTCGGTTGCAGAGCCCTGAGCTAGTGAATCATTTGTGAATGTTGGTCCACCTCCAGAGTGCTTGCCTACAGTGTCCCATAGAGCAGTTTTCTCTTCATCTTATTCAATGTCTGCATGAAGCCATTGGGAGAGTGAGTGGTGGATCGGATATGTTGATACAATAGGCCAGTGATGTCCAGTTCTACATCATCTTTTAGTTAAATAGCACCATTTCCCAGCTTTGCAAATGCACTGCTGAAGTCCTATCACCAACATGAAAAGCAGCTCTCTAGCACTCAGCAGCCCATTCAATTGATGGTACTTCTTGTATACTCTATCAGAGGGATAGCTGTGTTAGTCTGTATTTGCAAAATCAAGAAAAAAATCTGTGGCACCTTATAGCCTAACAGGTATTTTAGAGTATAAGCTTGCCCATGAAAGCTCATGCCCCAAAATATCTGTTAGTCCTATAAGGTGCCACAGGATGACTTCTTGTTCTTGTATACTATCACCTATGACCTTTTTGCCCTTGTAAGATCTGGGGTCCTTAGTGCTAATCTGTGGGAGAAGATTGTATTTCCTATCTGATCCAGATGTAGCTATTGTACTCTGCATTTCTGTCTGGCTTATTTGTTGCAATTTGTATTTAGGAAGGTGGCTGCATTCTGTCACAGTTATAGTTGGTATAAAGCACAGCAGCCCGTCGAGCAAGGATGCTAAACAAGTCTCTCCATACTCTGCTTTCCAAACACTTTCCCATTGAGTAGAGTGCAAGGTTTGTTCCAATGTTCGTATCCCTTCATTCGTCCCAGTTTCTTAAGAGATACCAGCTCTCCCTCTTTGACTGGCTTCTCATGACAGCTATATTCTACTAGTATAATATAGTTAAGCAGTTGGCAGATACTTGGAGTACAGGGGACAATTTTTACAGTTCTAGAGTCCTAAAAGAAATGAGTTCTGGTGCAAACAGTTGCAGAAAACAAGGTAGTGATATAACTTCATATAAAGAGGGACAGAACTGTTACTGAAAAGTCTGTTCTGTCATTCATTAGCTAGCATTTGATTGCGCTAATACAGGATTGCCAATCCTCCCCTTTTTAAAAATCATGAGTCAGCCCCGAAAAATTCCTGATTTTTTTAGGAAAAAAAGAAAGCTTCAATTTTATGTCTAAGCATGTGGACGGATGATTATTTGCCATCTGTTTTTTGAACCTTCAGGGTGAACATGTTTTTCTTGGCAACAATGAAAGCCAGAAACTTTAAAAATGAAGTGGAGAGTCTCACAAAGGCTAGCATCTGAAGAGTCAATGTTTTCCTTAATACTCAAGAGACTTTAAAAAAATAAAAATAGTTGTTTTATTATTTTAATATGTAGCTATCACTACAAAAATATGTATGTAGAAGTGATGAAGTGTCTGAGGGAAAACAAGAAAAGAAGTGAGTTTAGAAGTGAAAGGATGATTTGTGAGAACCTCATTACAGTAGACCCTCGATTTATGCGAGGGTTCCGTTCCCACGGTCCCTCGCATATCCCAAATTTTGCATTAGGTGGGGTGGGTGGGTTGGGGCTGTGGGAGGTGGGCCGGGAGGTTTAACCTGGGGTGGTTAGAGCTGCAGGGGAGAGCAGGGGGTGGAGTTGAGCTGGAGCCGCACATGGCGGGGGGTTGGAGCCAGAGCTGTACTTGAGTTGTGGAGGTGGGGGTTGAACCAGGGCAGGAAGATGGAACTGGAGCCATGCATGGGGGCTTGAACTGGGATGGGGGGGTTAAGCCAGAACCAGGGCCAGGTGGGGAGTGAGCTAGAGCCATGTGCTGGTGGTGAGCAGGGCTGGGGGGATTGAGCCAGGGCTGGGGGGAGAGAGATTTTGAGTTGCCCTGAAGTCATGTTAATGCGAGTTAAGCACAACTCAGAATTGTGCATTCTTCTTCGAGTGGTCCCCGTGGGTGCTCCACAGTAGGTGTTGGGCTCGCCCCGGTGCCGCAGCTCGGAAAATGTTCAGCAGTCTGCGTCGGCTCTTCGCGCGCTTACGGTCACGTGCGCGATCCGGTCCCCGCCAGTTTCTTCTCAACTGCCAACGGCTGCAGACGGAATCCTCTCCAGCTCCAATGCCTGAGACAGATAAGTCTTATTTTTTCTCGTGTTAATAGTTTTTAATAGTTCATAGTTAGCAGTCCTATAGTTATTATAGTTACTTACTCTGTTAAAAGTTGTTAAAAGTTACAGACTATCTTAAAACCGCAGCGGCCGCCTCCGGGCGGGCCCGCTGCTTTTGTTTGTCGGCCTTCAAAGGCCAACGGTTATTAACATCACCTAACATACTGTTAAGTGTGCTGTTAGCACCTAAGGACTCAGAATTAAGTTTTAACAATGCCATCCCCTGGCTTAAGAAGTGTGAATCTTGCCGGGAGGTCATGCCTGCTTCGGATGGCCATAGCAGGTGCATACGGTGCCTTGGGGAGACGCACGTTCCCCAGAAGTGCTCCCGTTGTTCCAAGTTGACTAATAGAGCTACAAAAGATAGAGAAATGAGGCTGAAGATGCTGTTAGTTGACAAAGCACTTCAGCCTGCCTCATCGAAGGCAACGCATGCGGAGGGCTCTTCAGAACCGCACAAGAGGAAGGCTGCCTCTTTGACCTCCTCTGTGCAGAAGAAAAGAAGAGCCTCGCCTACTCGATCCCTGCTCCTTACTGTTGGGAGCGGGACAAGTGTAACAAAGGGCCTGCGAAGAGCCTCGCCTACTCGATCCCTGCCCCTTACTGTTGGGAGCGGGACGAGTGTAACAAAGGGCCTGCGAAGAGCCTCGCCTACTCGATCCCTGCCTCTTACTGTTGGGAGCGGGACGAGTGTAGCAAAGGGCCCGCGCACGCTGGCTTCCTCCACTGGTAAAGCCACGGCGCATGCAACCACTCAAGGCTCTGCAGTTACCGGGGAGACGGCACCGAGAGCCGTGCGGGCACTAATCAGTTCGGCACCGGCTACTGAGGCACTGATCGAGACTTCCCCAGAGGCACCGGAGACGACAGCACCGAGAACATCGGCAGCGAGGATGACGGCAGCGAGGATGACGGCACCGGCGACAACGGCACCGGGATCGACGGCACCGGCAACAATGGCACTGACAACAACCGCACCGGGAGCAGTGGAAATCAGCATGACACCTGCTCCGGTACCAAGTTCACCAATAGGACCACCCGAGAGGGTAAAGGCTAAAACGAAGACCAGGCACCGCAGCCCCTCTCGTGAGGTAATTGCGCTGCCTCTGTCACCACGATCACCACTGGAGATTCGACGGGCAGCAACACCTTCAGCCTGCCACAGACGTCCTTCTCCTTTTCTTCGGAGCCCATCACAGGGATCTGCACGCTTTTCTCCAGCATCTAGCAGAGATCCCTACGAGCCTTCTCGCAGAGGCTCTCCTCGTATGTCGGTATCATCTCAGAGGTCTCGACATTCCAGGCACCACCCTTACATCCTTGGGTCATGGTCCAGGTCTCCATCGCCGGGCCCCTGTCCCTGTTGCTACGACCGCCATCATTATGCGGGGCGTCATCATAGGAGGTCGACGTCTCACTATGGATCTCCGTCGACCACTCCTCAACGCCAAAGTGTTCTGCTTCCACCTGGGGGAACACCACGGTTTCCCCAATCAGAGTCTGGGTCTAAAGACATTGAACCCCACCTCGAAATTCCACAAAGGCAATCACATGAATACGGCCAGGATCCAGAGGAATTGGAGGAGAGATACCATAGTGATGCCTCCTCATCCTCGCCAGATGAGGTCGTGGTCCCTGGAGACATTTCTCCCCCAGATGACCTGAAACAGTTCCAGGAGCTGTTCAAACGGGTAGCTCAATCCCAAGGTATTCAAGTGGCGGAGGTGCAGGAGAAACACCACAGACTCCTTAAAAACCTCAGGCCTCCATCTTCTTCTAAAATTGCTATTCCTCTGGACGATGCAATCACGGAGGCAGCCACTAATATATGGCAGACCCCAGCATCACTCCTCCTACCAACAAAAGAGCAGACAAAAAGTACTTCATCCCTGCGAAAGGTATGGAATTTCTATTTAGTCATCCACAGCCAAACTCGCTAGTGGTTGAATCGTCCCAACACAGGTCCAAATCGTCCCAGTACAAATCTGGGGGATTGGACAAGGACATAAAGAAGCTGGATCTTCTGGGTAGAAAAGCCTACTCCTCCTCTACTCTGTTGCTCCGCATGGCCAACTATGCCGCTCATTTGTCGAATCACAATTTCGACAATTATTCCAAGCTTACTACCCTCATGGACTTCCTTCCAGGGGAAAAAAGGCCAATTCTTAAAGCAATTGTGCAAGAGGGCTACGCGGCTTCTCAAGCAGGCGTGCAGATTGCACTGGATGTGGCGGACACAGCAGCCCGCGCCGTGGCCACTGCAGTGGTAATGCGGAGAGAGTCATGGCTTCACACATCCGGCATTCCAAAGGAGTTACAGGTCAAAATTGCAGACCTCCCCTTCAACAAAATAAAATTGTTTGCTGAATCGTCCGACTCAGTCCTACACTCCAGCAAAGATTCCAGAGCGACACTTCGGACTTTGGGGATATATACCCCACCGTTCAGAATGAAGAAATTTTATCCTCAGCAACGCCGTTATGGTTACCAACAGCAACGTACCCAATTTCAATGGGGGTATGATCAGGGACGTCCTCAACAAACACATTATAAGGGCCCTAGGCGCCGGCCTCAGCAGGGCAGCGCCTCCGCAGGGCAAAGTGCAAGACAGCAAGTTTGACGGATATGTCGAGGGCCGCGAAGCCAAGACCGTACCTCAGTGCCAATCTCAGTACATGTTCCATCACTGACTCAAGCCATTTTACCCACAATGGAAAAGCATCATGTCGGACAAGTGGGTATTGGAGATCGTAAACACGGGATACACGATCCCCTTCCAGTCTTTACCTCCACCAAATCTTCCCACCGCACCCATTCTCAGAGACCCCTCTCACCTACCGGAATTAAGGCGGAAGGTGGACCACCTCCTATTTATAGGGGCGCTGGAGAGAGTACCGGAACAATTTCAAAGCAAAGGGTTCTACTCCAGGTATTTCCTGACGGAGCAGAAGACAGGAGGGTGGAGACCCATTTTGGATCTACGCACACTGAACCAGTACCTACGCAAACAGCGCTTTAAAATGACTACGATGGCTTCAATAATCACGGCACTTGACCATGGCGATTGGTTTGCAGCCCTCGACTTACAGGATGCGTATTTTCATATCGCAATTCATCCAGCCCACAGGCGTTTTCCTCCGGTTCCTTGTGGGTACGGATCATTTCCAGTACAGAGTCCTCCCATTCGGACTCTCTTCAGCACCCAGAATCTTCACCAAGACCTTAGCGGTGGTGTCAGCATACCTACACAGACAGGGAGTTTTCATTTTCCCGTACCTGGACGATTGCCTGCTAAAGGGAACTTCCCGGGAGGAGGTATTACGGATGATACACATCACCACAAACACATTTACCTCACTGGGCCTCATCATCAATTTCTCAAAATCAAAGACCGACCCCACGCAAAATATAGAGTTTATAGGGGCTCCGATAGACTCAGTCACGTCAAGGGTGTATTTACCCGTGGCTCATTTTCATGCCATCGAATCTCTCGTACAACTACTAACGTACAGCCCCACTGTTCCAGTTCTCACGTGCTTACAACTGTTGGGGCATATGGCAACCACCACGTTTGTGGTGCAAAATGCCAGGCTGCATATGCGAGGATTGCAGCATTGGTTGGCAACCGTATACAAACCCTCAATCCACACCGTCCACAAGAGGGTGTCACTTACAACAGAGGCACGAAGCTCGCTAACATGGTGGGGAAACCCCAAGAATCTCCTAACAGGGGTGCCCTTCCGCCAACCGCAAATTACGGTGTTCATTACAACAGATGCCTCCCATATGGGATGGTGGGGGCTCACATGGACAACAAAACCACTCAAGGATTATGGTCCCCCGCGGAGAAGACACTGCACATAAACATATTAGAGCTCAGGGCAGTGTTCAATGCGTGCAGACATTTTCACAATTATTTGCGCGGAAAAATAGTCGGCATGAATACCGACAACACCACCACCATGTTTTATATAAACCGATAGGGGGGAGCCAGGTCTCGTACGCTTTGCGCGGAGGCGGTCCGGCTCTGGAACTGGTGCATCGCCAACAATATAACCCTAAAGGCTTCATACCTACCAGGGGTCCACAAGGTCAAGGCGGACCAGCTCAGCAGACACTTTGCGCCCACTCACGAGTGGCAGATCCATCCAGACCTACTCCACCAAGTGTTCCGCAGATGGGGTTTTCCCGAAATCGACTTGTTCGCCACCCGAGAAAACAAGAAATGTCCCCAGTACTGCTCCAGAGTGCGCATGGGACACGGGTCTTTGGGGGACGCCTTCATGATCCCATGGAAGGGCCCTCTACTTTATACGTTCCCTCCCACGACACTTATACACAAGGTCTAGGAGAAGACCAGAAGGGAGAGAGCACGCATGATACTCATAGTCCAAACCTGGGACCAACAACAGTGGTTCCCATTGCTCTTGTGCATGGCTCAACATCAGCCATTTCCCCTATCAACAGTACCGGACATTCTCTCTTAGGCTCGGGGGTCAATACTGCACCCGCACCCGACGAGACTTCGGCTACAAGCATGGCTAATCCATGGCTAAGCGCCTTAGAGACTACATGCTCAGAGGGAGTACAACAAGTCCTTGAATATAGTCGGAGAACTTCCACCAGAAAGACTTATCAGCACAAATGGTCGCATTTTTCTGAATGGTGTTCCTCCAGGCAACTAATACCCCAGGACGCCACCATACCTACGATTCTTGATTATTTGCTACAACTCAAACAAAACGGACTTTTGCTATCCTCTATAAAGGTGCATCTGGCGGCTATATCAGCGTTTTGGCATGAAGAGGATGGATCAACCACATTTGCCCATCCTGTTGTCTCGCGTTTCCTGAAGGGGTTGGTGAACCTGTACCCCCCTCGGAAACCAATACCGCTGTCATGCAGTTTAGACCTAGTTCTACATACCCTCTCGGGACCGCCCTTTGAACCATTGGCTACGGTCCCCCTCTGACTACTTACCATTAAAACGGCTTTCCTCCTGGCAATCACGTCAGCTCGCAGAGTGAGTGAGCTCGCGGCCATAATGTCCACACCACCCTGCACGATCTTCTCAAAAGAAGCGGTGGTTTTACGATTACACCCAGCCTTCGTTCCGAAGGTCTCTTCAGATATTCATATCAACGAACCAATAGTGCTGCCCTCGTTCTATCCTAAGCCTCACAACTCAAATGAAGAGGCACGGTTGCACTTACTTGACGTAAGAAGAGCACTGGCCTTCTACATCGATAGAACTAAACGTTTCCGGAAAACGGACAGACTCCTGGTGTCCATTGCATCCAGGTCAAAAGGAGAAGCGCTATCTTTGCAGAGGATTTCAAATCACATTGTGTCTTGCATAAGACTGTGTTACGAGAGTCGCAAGACTCCTCTGCCAGTTCCGCCAAGAGCCCACTCTACGAGGGCGATGGCGGCAT